>NW_026652291.1:79220665-79273375 GCF_009828535.3 Hylobates moloch
AGCAGTCTGAGATCAAGCTGCAAGGCGGCAGCGAGGCTGGGGGAGGGACGCCCGCCATTGCCCAGGCTTGCTTAGGTAAACAAAGCAGCCAGGAAGCTCGAACTGGGTGGAACCCACCACAGCTCAAGGAGGCCTGCCTGCCTCTGTAGGCTCCACCTCTGGGGGCAGGGCACAGACAAACAAAAAGTCAGCAGGAACCTCCACAGACTTAAATGTCCCTGTCTGACAGCTTTGAAGAGAGTAGTGGTTCTCCCAGCACACAGCTGGAGATCTGAGAACGGACAGACTGCCTCCTAAAGTGGGTCCCTCACCCCTGAGCAGCCTAACTGGGAGGCACCTCCCTAGTAGGGACAGACTGACACTTCACTTGGCTGGGTACTGCTCTGAGACAAAACTTCCAGAGGAACTATCAGACAGCTGAATTTGTGTTCTCACGAAAATCCGCTGTTCTGCAGCCACCGCTGCTGACACCCAGCCAAACAGGGTCTGGAGTGGACCTCTAGTAAACTCCAACAGACCTGCAGCTGAGGGTCCTGTCTGGTAGAAGGAAAACTAACAAACAGAAAGGACATCCACACCAAAAACCCATCTGTACATCACCATCATCAAAGACCAAAAGTCGATAAAACCACAAAGATGGGGAAAAACTAGAGCAGAAAAACTGGGAACTCTAAAAAGCAGAGCACCTCTCCTCCTCCAAAGGAAGGCAGTTCCTCACCAGCAACAGAATAAAGCTGGATGGAGGATGACTTTGACGAGTTGAGAGAAGAAGGCTTCAGACGATCAAACTACTCTGAGCTACGGGAGGAAATTCAAAACAATAGCAAAGAAGTTAAAAACTTTGAAAAAACATTAGAAGAATGGATAACTAGAATAACCAATGGAGAGAAGGGCTTAAAGGAGCTGATGGAGCTGAAAGCCAAGTTTCGAGAACTACGCGAAGATTGCAGAAGCCTCAGTAGCAGATGCGATCAACTGGAAGAAAGGGTATCGCTGATGGAAGATGAAATGAATGAAATGAAGCGAGAAGGGAAGTTTAGAGAAAACAGAATAAAAAGAAATGAACAAAGCTTGCAAGAAATTTGGGACTATGTGAAAAGACCAAACCTACGTCTGATTGGTGTACCTGAAAATGACGGGGAGAATGGAACCAAGTTGGAAAACACTCTGCAAGATATTATCCAGGAGAACTTCCCCAATCTAGCAAGGCAGGCCAACATTCAGATTCAGGAAATCCAGAGAACGCCACAAAGATACTCCTCGAGAAGAGCAACTCCAAGACACATAATTGTCAGATTCACCAAAGTTGAAATGAAGGAAAAAATGTTAAGGGCAGCCAGAGAGAAAGGTCAGGTTACCCACACAGGGAAGGGCATCAGACTAACAGCTGATCTCTCCGCAGAAACTCTACAAGCCAGAAGAGAGTGGGGGCCAATATTCAACATTCTTAAAGAAAAGAATTTCAAGCCAGAATTTCATATCCAGCCAAACTAAGCTTCATAAGTGAAGGAGAAATAAAATACTTTACAGACAAGCAAACGCTGAGTGATTTTGTCACCACCAGGCCTGCCCTAAAAGAGCTCCTGAAGGAAGCACTAAACATGGAAAGGAACAACCGGTACCAGCCACTGCAAAAACATGCCAAATTGTAAAGACCATCGAGGCTAGGAAGAAACTGCATCAACTAACGAGCAAAATAACTAACTAACATCATAATGACAGGAACAGATTCACACATCATAATATTAATGTTAAATGTAAATGGGCTAAATGCTCCACTTAAAAGACACAGACTGGTAAACTGGATAAGGAGTCAGGACCCATCAGTGTGCTGTATTCAGGAAACCCATCTCACGTGCAGAGACACACATAGACTCAAAATAAAGGGATGGAGGAAGATCTATCAAGCAAATGGAAAACAAAAAAAGGCAGGGGTTGCAATCCTAGTCTCTGATAAAATAGACTTTAAACCAACAAAGATCAAAAGAGACAAAGAAGGCCATTACATAATGGTAAAGGGATCAATTCAACAAGAAGAGCTAACTATCCTAAATATATATGCACCCAACACAAGAGCACCCAGATTCATAAAGCAAGTCCTGAGTGACCTACAAAGGGATTTAAACTCCCACACAATAATAATGGGAGATTTTAAAACCCCACTGTCAACATTAGACAGATCAAGAAGACAGAAAGTTAACAAGGATATCCAGGAATTGAACTCAGCTCTACACAAAATGGACCTAATAGACATCTACAGAACTCTCCACCCCAAATCAACAGAATATACATTTTTTTCAGCACCACACCACACCTATTCCGAAATGGACCACATAGTTGGAAATAAGCTCTCCTCAGCAAATGTAAAAGAACAGAAACTATAACAAACTGTCTCTCAGACCACAGTGCAATCAAATAGAACCCAGGATTAAGAAACTCACTCAAAACCGCTCAACTACATGGAAACTGAACAACCTGCTCCTGAATGACTATTGGGTACATAATGAAATGAAGGCAAAAATAAAGATGTTCTTTGAAACCAACGAGAACAAAGACACAACATACCAGAATCTCTGGGACACATTCAAAGCAGTGTGTAGAGGGAAATTTATAGCACTAAATGCCCACAAGAGAAAGCAGGAAAGATCCAAAATTGACACCCTAACATCACAATTAAAAGAACTAGAAAAGCAAGAGCAAACACATTCAAAAGCTAGCAGAAGGCTAGAAATAACTAAAATCAGAGCAGAACTGAAGGAAATAGAGACACAAAAAACCCTTCAAAAAATTAATGAATCCAGGAGCTGGTTTTTTGAAAAGGTCCACAAAATTGATAGACTGCTAGCAAGACTAATAAAGAAGAAAAGAGACAAGAATCAAATAGATGCAATAAAAAATGAAAAAGGGGATATCACCACCGATCCCACAGAAATACAATCTACCATCAGAGAATACTACAAACACCTCTATGCAAATAAACTACATAATCTAGAAGAAATGGATAAATTCCTTGACAAATACACCCTCCCAAGACTAAACCAGGAAGAAGTTGAATCTCTGAATAGACCAATAACAGGTTCTGAAATTGTGGCAATAATCAATAGCTTACCAACCAAAAAGAGTCCAGGACCTGATGGATTCACAGCCGAATTCTACTAGAGGTACAAGGAGGAACTGGTAACATTCCTTCTGAAACTATTCCAATCCATAGAAAAAGAGGGAATCCTCCCTAACACATTTTATGAAGCCAGCATCATCCTGATACCAAAGCCTGGCAGAGACTTAACCAAAAGAGAGAATTTCAGACCAATATCCTTGATGAACATTGATGCAAAAATCCTCAATAAAATACTGGCAAACCGAATCCAGCAGCACATCAAAATGCTTATCCACCATTATCAAGTGGGCTTCATCCCTGGGATGCAAGGCTGGTTCAACATACGCAAATAAACAAATGTAATCCAGCATATAAACAGAACCAAAGACGAAAACCACATGATTATCTCAATAGATGCAGAAAAGGCCTTTGACAAAACTCAACAACTCTTCATGCTAAAAACTCTCAATAAATTAGGTATTGATGGGACTTATCTCAAAATAATAAGAGCTATCTATGACAAACCCACAGCCAATATCATACTGAATGGGAAAAACTGGAAGCATTCCCTCTGAAAACTGGCAGAAGACAGGGATGCCCTCTCTCACCACTCCTATTCAACATAGTGCTGGAAGTTCTAGCCAGAGCAATCAGGCAGGAGAAGGAAATAAAGGGTATTCAATTAGGAAAAGAGGAAGTCAAATTGTCCCTGTTTGCAGATGACATGATTGTATATCTAGATAACCCCATTGTCTCAGCCCAAAATCTCCTTAAGCTGATTAGCAACTTCAGCAAACTCTCAGGGTAGAAAATCAATGTACAAAAATCACAAGCATTCTTGTACACCAATTACAGACAAACAGAGAGCCAAATCATGAGTGAACTCCCATTCACAATTGCTTCAAAGAGAATAAAATACCTAGGAATCCTATTTACAAGGGATGTGAAGGACCTCTTCAAGGAGAACTACAAACCACTGCTCAATGAAATAAAAGAGGATACAAACAAATGGAGGAACATTCCATGCTCATGGGTTGGAAGAATCAATATCGTGAAAATGGCCATACTGCCCAAGGTAATTTATAGATTCAATGCCATCCCCATCAAGCTACCAATGACTTTCTTCACAGAATTGGAAAAAACTACTTTAAAGTTCATATGGAACCAAAAAAGAGCCCGCATCGCCAAGTCAATCCTAAGCCAAAGAACAAAGCTGGAGGCATCACGCTACCTGACTTCAAATTATACTACAAGGCTACAATAACCAAAACAGCATGGTACTGGTACCACAACAGAGACATAGATCAATGGAACAGAACAGAGCCCTCAGAAATGATGTCGCATATCTACAACTATCTGATCTTTGACAAACCTGACAAAAAAAAGCAATGGGGTAAGGATTCCCTATTTAATAAATGGTGCTGGGAAAACTGGCTAGCCATATGTAGAGAGCTGAAACTGGATCCCTTCCTTACACCTTATACAAAAATTAATTCAAGATGGATTAAAGACTTAAATGTTACACCTAAAACCATTAAAATCCTACAAGAAAACCTAGGCAATACCATTCAGGACATAGGCGTGGGCAAGGACTTCATGTCTAAAACACCAAAAGCAATGGCAACAAAAGCCAAAATTGACAAATGGGATCTCATTAAACTAAAGAGCTTCTGCACAGCAAAAGACACTACCATCAGAGTGAACAGGCAACCTACAGAATGGGAGAAAATTTTTGCAAACTACTCATCTGACAGAGGGCTAATATCCAGAATCTACAATGAACTCAAACAAATTTACAAGAAAAAAACAAACAACCCCATCAAAAAGTGGGCAAAGGACATGAACAGACACTTCTCAAAAGAAGACATTTATGCAGCCAGAAAACACATGAAGAAATGCTCATCATCACTGGCCATCAGAGAAATGCAAATCAAAACCACAGTGAGATACCATCTCACACCAGTTAGAATGGCCATCATTAAAAAATCAGGAAACAACAGGTGCTGGAGAGGATGTGGAGAAATAGGAACACTTTTACACTGTTGGTGGGACTGTAAACTAGTTCAACCATTGTGGAAGTCAGTGTGGCGATTCCTCAGGGATCTAGAACTAGAAATACCATTTGACCCAGCCATCCCATTACTGGGTATATATCCAAAGGACTATAAATCATGCTGCTATAAAGACACATGCACATGTATGTTTATTGCGGCACTATTCACAATAGCAAACACTTGGAACCAACCCAAATGTCCAACAACGATAGACTGGATTAAAAAAATGTGGCACATATCCACCATGGAATACTATGCAGCCATAAAAAATGATGAGTTCATGTCCTTTGTAGGGACATGGATGAAACTGGAAAACATCATTCTCAGTAAACTATCGCAAGGACAAAAAACCAAACACCGCATGTTCTCACTCATAGGTGGGAATTGAACAATAAGAACTCAGGGACACAGGAAGGGGAACATCACACTCCGGCGACTGTTGTGGGAGTGGGGGAGGGGGGAGGAACAGCATTAGGAGATATATGTAATGCTAAATGACGAGTTAATGGGTGCAGGAAATCAACATGGCACATGGATACATATGTAACAAACCTGCACATTGTGCACATGTACCCTAAAACCTAAAGTATAATAAAAAAAAAGCTATAAGAATTAAAAAATATTTTTTGCTGTTGTATTAATTTGTATAGATTACAAGTATACTAGTAATAAATGAGTACATTGACACATATACAAGCTCTCTGTGTGATGTTTTAAGGTAGTGCTTCAAAAATTGCAATATATGTGTCTCTCTTATATTATATAAAATTATATTAGATATGAAACAAGTCACTCTATTGTTAAACTATGAATACATACATATATGTGTATGTGTATATGTGTATTGATCTTATACTTTTCAAAAATATTTATATTTCTGAAATCCTTCTATTCTCTGTTTAGCTTGTAGAATTCCAGAATTTTAAATTGAAATAAATTATAGTGAGAACTGGAATGAGATCACACAACTACATCAAATAATTTTAATTTTAGAGTGTCAATTCCCCTCAAAAATGCAAAAGAGAGAAACATTTTTCTTGGTAGAATTTTATCAATGAAAAGATAACCAAGAGATTTAAGATATTTCAGTATCCCTCATTTCCCCAATTTTCCATCTGCATTCTTAATAAATGCGTGCACACACACACACACACACACACACACTTTATTGCATATAGACTAAATGATGTCAAAAATTCTAGGTTCAGTGACTTGACACTTTGGCTTCATAATTGTTACAAATAAAAACAGTAATTTATGTCTTTTAATTCATTAAAGAGTATTAAAGAGATCTTTAATTCATTAAAGAATATTAAAGATGGCCTGGGGTTAAAGGAATTACTGAAAGCACAGAATTAAATCGTACAGTAATCTTTGAAACTCTATCGCATATTCTAGATGCAGGGGAAGATGAATCATTCTATTTCTTACTACATTTAATATCAATATAGTGTCAAATAAATTTGGTGGTTATTTTATAATCAATTATTTTTTGCCTCAGTATAAACATTTGTTTGACTTATTCTTAGTTTATTACACATAGTTAAAGTGCTTACTTTTAACATTAAGGTTTTCAATTTTCGTAGCATAATGTTTAGAATTATTTTAAGCAGGGCTAGTTGATGTTGATGCTTTGAGGGGTATTAGTGTCTCAGATTAATTTGTAGCTTTTACTAAGTCTTATCCACTAATTACCTTGACTTCAGCATAGTACACAACTTTCTCTCCCATGCGGTTTTCTGCAGTTCACAACACATTTTATATGGTTCTGACAATTCAAATGCTGACTGTGTGTGAAGAAAAAAAAATCTGATAATGTAAAGGCCCTTCCTTCCTCTTTTCCTTCCTTCCTTCCTTCTTTCCTTCCCTTCCCTTCCCCTCCCCTCCCTCCCTCCCTTCCTTCACTTCTTCCTTCCTTCCCTCCCTCCTTCATTCCTTCCCTCCTTCCTTCCTTTCCTTCTTTCTTTTTTCTTCTTTCTCTTTCTCTATCTCTTCCCCCTTCCCCATTCTTCTTTCTTTCTTGTGGGCTTTCTTTTTTACTTGATTTTTTGCTTTTTTATCATTGTTTTTATCATTAGTACTTTGATAATTATAAAATTCTACATCAGAACTTGATATATCTAAATTATTCCATTGATGCAAACAATCTTAATTCCAGATATTTTAAAATTACATTACCAAAACTACATGGAGTTACTATATATTAAGTGACTCTTATTTTCCACATTATAAAACTCCAAGATAATATATATTATTGGATAGGAAAAAGGAATTAACAGGTATTAAGCATGTGTTATACCAAGCATAGTGCTAGACTTTCAAATATATTAACCAATTTATGCCTGAGGTTGCAATGTTTTGAATGTTTGCAATCAGACCTTAGTGATGACCTTGAGCAGTAGGATATAAATAACTCTCACGTGCTTAGTATTCCAATAATGGAACACTAGGCATAAATGGATTTAATAATAGTAACTGATGTTTATTGTAATACCCAACCTCTTAAATAAAAAGAATGAGATCCTGCAGTTGTTACAACATGGATGATTCTGAAGGAAATTATGTTAAGCAAAATCAGCCAGGCACAGAAAAATAAATATTGCAAATATTATATGTGGAATCTAAAAAAATCAAATATACAGAGAAGAGGAAAGAGTGTGTCAGGGAGTTAAGAGAGGTTGGTTAATTGGCACAAACATACAGTTAGAAGGAATAATCTGTAATGTTTAATAGCAGAGTAGGGTGACTGTAATTGACAACAACATACATGTGACAAAATATCAGCTCTACCCCATAAACGTGTATGAATACTATTATTAATAATTTTTGTAGAGAAAAAAGACAAAAGAAACAGGTGAACTTAACTTTAGTAATTAATTTCAATTAACTTTGTAAATCCAAAATGTTATCATTTAAACATAAAACCAGTGTAAATCATTATTAATTTTACATATCTTTTATTTTTACTATGCGTTCATCTAATACGTTTTATTTTATAATGAAGAGTACATGTGAGTTTGGAGTAGCCATATTTCAACAGCTCCACTGCCATATGTGAACAGTGGCTATGGCATTGCTCAGCATAGGTCACAAAAGAAAGATAAAGGAATAGACTGGCCATTTCAAGGTAACAGGAAGAATGAGAGAATAGAATGTTGGCAGAGCACTTTAAAAGTACCACAAAGGAGCACTTAGTCCAACCTGCAGCTCCAAGGATACTTCCAGGGGAAGACACCTGGGCTGGGTAAAGGCAGAATGGGGCCCATTCTCAAAGAGCCTTGTATGAGAAGCCAAGGAGTGTAGACTGTATATACATAATCATCTGTAGCTTTACCATATCTTTTCACATACATTATGAGGTCATTTGGGAAAAGCATCAGCCCTTGTGGTAGGCGATTTGTGGCCAAAGCTGATTTTGTCTCCCCAGTATATTCTGTTCTTTTTCCACACCAACAGAAGTCCTGTATTATATGTGGAAATGAATATAGTTAAAATCTGCACCTCCCATCCAGTATTGCAAATAAAGATGGTAACTTAAATTGTTGGTTAGTGTTTCTGGAAAATTTCCTTCACACGAAAAGGAGGCATGTCATTTATCCAATACATAATGGTTCTCATTTAGTTCTTTCAACAAGCCAATTGTTCATCATAATTATTTAAAATTAAGAGTTTAACAAAGTTTAAGGAGCACGTGGAACACTCACTTTTTAAAGTAGCAAACCCAAGGTCACAAATAAAGTATTTGAATAAATATATCTATAAATCAAAAAATGTGCCTTTTCCAGAGAAACATAGTATAGACTTTAAATTTATGTATGACTACTTATGTTTTTCTTAAAGACCAAGGTTTTATCCTTTCTTCCAGTTAAAATAATGTAGAAAATTTATTCAGTGAGCCCTTTCAAAGATATATTTTCAAAATATCTACCTTTTTCTGATTTATGCAAAAATTTATATATACAAACAAAAGAAAGCTCCTTTTCTGCTTGTGTGATACATATCACAGAATATTCATTATGCAAATGAATATTTTGCACTTTCTTCTTCATCTGAAAGATAGTTTTAAAATCTTTCTTGGTGTGTATTATTACACTGTGTGTTAAATTTGAGATGTATTTTTCCAAACATTTCATATTGTTTGTAATGGACTAATGCAAATTATCATTTGAGAATGAGACTAAATATGTAGCAGCAACATGTTTTACTTTCAGCTCTGCCTAAAGAAAAGTGAGAGAGTGAGAGGCTAGGATAATTATAATAGTCTACAAGGATAAGAACATCACTGATGAAGCTATCTTTATGTAGATCTTATATTGTCATTTTAAATTCAAATATATATTTTTAATAAAAATTATTGTCTTCAATATGTCATCATCATTAATATAGATTGGATATTTTTTTCTTCCAAATCTCATTCTGAAACTTAATTCCCAGTGTTGGAGGTGAGGCCAAGTGAGAGGTTTCTAGGTAATGAGGGAGGACCCCCGATAAATGGTTTAGTGCCATCCCCTTGGTGATGAGTGAGTCAGTGCAACATCTGGCTGTTTAAAAGTGTGTGGCACCTCCTCCTTCCCACTCTTGCTTCCTCTCTTGCCATGTGAAACACTTGCTCCTCTTTTGCCTTCCATCATAACTGTAGGCTTCCTGCAGCCTCCTCAGAAGCAGATGCTGAAGCCATGCTTGCACAGCCTGCAAAACCGTGAGTCAACTAAACCTATTTACCAATTTCCCAGCCTCAAATATTTCTTTATAGCAATGCAAACATCCTATGCTATCATCAAAAAAAATTTACATCATTTTTAAAGTATTGGATGATATTTTAGTAAAATTAATTTTAATAATTATATTTTGTCTTATATTTGCTTTATGGGATTTTTAAATATGGAGAATCAATATAAGCTAAAATCAAAGAGCACTTAATGTTTGCTACAGTGTGAATGTGTTTTCTCAAAATTTATATGTTGAAATTTAATTGCAAATATAATTGTATTAAGAGATGAAGACTTTAAAAGGTGATTAAGTCATGAAGGCTTTGCTCTCATGAATGGAGTTAATGAACTTATAAAAAAAAAAAGTCGTTCGCTAGGCTGCTGTTTCTCCCTTTTGCCTTTCCAACAGGTGAAGACACAGCAATAGCGTCATTTATGGAACAGAGATTTAGATTTCACCAGATACTGAATCCACCTATGCCTTGATATTGGACATCACAGTCTTCAAAACTGTATAAATAAATTTATATTATTTATAAAATAATCATCCTAAGGTATTTTGTTATAGCTGCAGAAACAGACTCAGGCAGTATTTTTCCTGTTTTAAATATTCCTTACATTTTTTGAAGTTACATAAAGCCACATTTGTATGTTTTTAAATTTTATTAAAATCATTAACAAAGATTCTAAGCATGTTTCTGTTTAAGCTGATGTTATTCACACACACACACACACACACACACACGTGCAAGCACAGACATGAATCTATGTTTAGGTGACCAGGTTGTTCTATCTAGAAAATTTACTGAAACTGTTGTGTTTGAAGGCCTATGGAGTTAGATTTTTTATTTGTCCTAAAAGGAACTTGATGCAAACATATAACTACCATTATCCTAAATAACCAAACAGCATTGATGTCATTTCTCAGAACAATGGCTGGAAAAAATTTAATTAACTCACTTTCAGAGAAGCATTTCTAAAATGTCAGTACCTGAGCATTTATTTCTTCAATAGACTAAAAAACATCTTTTGCCATAATACTTTTTTATGATAGTGACTCCAGTTTTCATGATAGCCTGAGAATTAATAATCTATTAAATAAAATGTTTTCATTTATTCCAAGAAGTCTAAGAATATTTTTGAATCCCCAACACCCACTGAACACTCCAGTTTTCTCAGGATAAAGTGTTTTTTTATTGTGTACTAAAAAGCACGTAGATTTTTGTCTTCTTGTGAACAGCTTTTGTAAGTGTGTTGAGAAAATAGAAATTGCAAAAACATTAAGGGACATTTTATTATTTGAAGACGTAGCTCATTTTGCCCAGGTGTGCTATCACAGTAGATATATCAAGCATGTGTACTGTACAAGTAATACAATTTTATAGGAAAAGAAAGCATTGTTTTAAAATTATTGGAATGGATGTATCTAACTGTTGCCTTCAAATACAGCAGACTTTACCACATATAATAAAGAGGAAATATTCTTAAGAATATCTTATTTATATGATTATTTATTTTTCTTTAATAATGAAAAGAGTAGACATGGCATGAATAGATGTAGAAAATTACAAAAACAGAATCCAACTTACAAGGGATGTGAAGGACCTCTTCAAGGAGAACTACAAACCACTGCTCAATGAAATAAAAGAGGATACAAACAAATGGAAGAACATTCCATGCTCATGGGTTGGAAGAATCAATATCCTGAAAATGGCCATACTGCCCAAGGTAATTTATAGATTCAATGCCATCCCCATCAAGCTACCAATGACTTTCTTCAGAGAATAGGAAAAAACGACTTTAAAGTTCATATGGAACCAAAAAAGAGCCCGCGTCCCCAAGTCAATCCTAAGCCAAAAGAACAAAGCTGGAGGCATCACGCTACCTGACTTCAAACTATACGACAAGGCTACAGTAACCAAAACAGCATGGTAGTGGTACCACAACAGAGACATAGATCAATGGAACAGAACAGAGCCCTCAGAAATGATGCCGCGTATCTACAACTATCTGATCTTTGACAAACCTGACAAAAACAAGCAATGGGGAAAGGATTCCCTATTTAATAAATGGTGCTTGGAAAACTGGCTAGCCATATGTAGAAAGCTGAAACTGGATCCCTTCCTTACACCTAATACAAAAATTAATTCAAGATGGATAAAAGACTTACATGTTAGACCTAAAACCATTAAAATCCTACAAGAAAACCTAGGCAATACCATTCAGGACATAGGCGTGGGCAAGGACTTCATGTCTAAAACACCAAAAGCAATGGCAACAAAAGCCAAAATTGACAAATGGGATCTCATTAAACTAAAGAGCTTCTGCACAGCAAAAGAAACTACCATCAGAGTGAACAGGCAACCTACAGAATGGGAGAAAACTTTTGCAATCTACTCATCTAACAAAGGGCTAATATCCAGAATCTACAATGAACTCAAACAAATTTACAAGAAAAAAACAAACAACCCCATCAAAAAGTGGGCAAAGGACATGAACAGACACTTCTCAAAAGAAGACATTTATGCAGACAAAAAACACATGAAGAAATGCTCATCATCACTGGCCATCAGAGAAATGCAAATCAAAACCACAGTGAGATACCATCTCACACCAGTTAGAATGGCCATCATTAAAAAATCAGGAAAGAACAGGTGCTGGAGAGGATGTGGAGAAATAGAAACACTTTTACACTGTTGGTGGGACTGTAAACTAGTTCAACCATTGTGGAAGTCAGTGTGGCAATTCCTCAGGGATCTAGAACTAGAAATACCATTTGACCCAGCCATCCCATTACTGGGTATATACCCAAAGGACTATAAATCATGCTGCTATAAAGACACATGCACACGTATGTTTATTGCGGCACTATTCACAATAGCAAAGAGTTGGAACCAACCCAAATGTCCAGCAACGATAGATTGGATTAAGACAATGTGGCACATGCCGGGCGTGGTGGCTCACGCTTGTAATCCCAACACTTTGGGAGGCCGACGCGGGCGGATCACGAGGTCAGGAGATCGAAACCACGGTGAAACACCATCTCTACTAAAAATACAAAAAAATTAGCCGGGCGTGGTGGCGGGCGCCTGTAGTCCCAGCTACTCAGAGAGGCTGAGGCAGGAGAATGGCGTGAACCCGGGAGGCGGAGCTTGCAGTGAGCCGAGATTGCGCCACTGCACTCCAGCCTGGGCGACAGAGCAAGACTCCATCTCAAAAAAAAAAAAAAAGTTTTTTAAAATATATATATTTAGAAGGAATTTTCAAAGTTAGTTAGATCAAGTGTTAATTATGTTTACGAGAGCCGGGTCACAGGTTTAGCTTTCCCTAATGTTCAGTTAGCTTCACTCAGAAAAATAATGTATTCTGATTGGGAGCTGTGGCTCACACCTGTAATCCCAGCACTTTGGGAGGCCAAGGCGTGCAGATTACAAGGTCAGGAGATCGAGACTATCCTGGCTAACACGGTGAAACCCCATCTTTACTAAAAATACAAAAAGTTAGCTGGGCGTGGTGGTGGGCGCCTATAGTCGCAGCTACTTCAGAGGCTGAGGCAGAAGTATGGCGTGAACCTGGGAGGCAGAGCTGGCAGTGAGGTGGGATCGTGCCATTGCACTGCAGCTGGGGTGACAGAGCAAGACTTCGTCTTGAAAGAAAGAAAGAAAGAGAGAAAGAAAGAAAGAAAGAAAGAAAGAAAGAAAGAAAGAAAGAAAAGGGAGAAAGAGAGAGAGAGAAAGAAAAAGAAAGAAAAAAGGAAGAAAGAAAGAAAGAAAGAAAGAAAGAAAGAAAGAAAGAAAGAAAGAAAAAAATGTATTCGATGGATTTTGCTTACACCTAGATGACATCAATTTGAATACTATGATAGGTTGCATTATTGTTCATGGTTATCTCCTTTTCTTCCCTTCAGGTGCAGAAAGGTGTATACCGTCTATTCTAGTGTAGTCTACACTAATCAACCTGCATCTGTAACACGCTACTAGGATAATACATTTCTGACCATCGCACGGCACTTGCTATATCCCATTGAAGTCAACTTTGGTCAAGTGACTTTCTTAAGAAAACATGATGTGAATAGAAATGACATACTTTGTGTCACTGCATATTTTTTGTCACTTTTTTACCTCTGCCTCAATATTGGCATGGCCCAGTTTGAGTGGCTTTTTCATCCAAAGGCCTAGAATAAACACATGTGTAGTACATTGGCAGTTAACACACAGTAAATATAAAACACAAGTAAGAAATACATAATTTACGGAGATCTGGGGATTGCTTGTGTTTCCAGAAGTATTTAATTAAAACTAATATAAATAAATTTACAAAATATACCTTTTGCCTACAATGTTCCAGGGACTTTTAAAATGTTGAAATAGAGTTGTTAATATGGCAAGCAATTCCCCTGACTACCATCAAGGAGCTTACATTTTGTGGGGGAAAAAACAATAAACAAGTAAACAAATAAAATATAAAGATTATTGTCGAGCTATTTGGTAGGTGATATTTATAATATATACCAGTGTATCTTTGGAACTGGGCAGCTCGAGGACTGCAATATGTTGCTCAAGAA
This sequence comes from Hylobates moloch, assembly GCF_009828535.3. Classification (NCBI taxonomy): domain Eukaryota; kingdom Metazoa; phylum Chordata; class Mammalia; order Primates; family Hylobatidae; genus Hylobates; species Hylobates moloch. The sequence continues at coordinate 79,235,090 of NW_026652291.1, forward strand.
GCTACTTTAAAGGGACATGGAATTTTAGCAAAAATCTTGATAACAAGCAGAAGCTAATATGAACCTCTTCTGTACAGGTTCCTAGGCAGGGTTATGGAAAAGAGGAATAGGATCTACTATATTATAGGAATAAATCCAGTTAGCATGAAATATGGTGAGCTAGGAAGGCAATGGGAGTAAATGTTTAGAGATGAGGCAGAGACCAGGTTGCACAAATCACTGCTGGGCTGAAGAAGAAATGTGTAGTCTATTCTACAGGGAATTAAAAATAATCAACCCACAAGTGAAACATTCTTTCAATATTTAGTAAAAAGATACCCATATCCTGATATCATTAATTTCATTCCAGTAAATTTTGTTCCCTGAACTGTTTTATCAATTAAATTTATTGTCACCTTTGATCCTCATCCCTTAATCTATACAAATAATATTGACTTGAAGATTTCTCTTTAATTTCAGTACACATTCACTCCTCTGACAATATTCCTTTTGTCACTTAACACACTGCTCAATTGAATCTACCTCCATCTTAATGGGCCTTCTCTTGTGCCAACTCATATAGCCAGCATGCCTAATAAGTTTGCCCTCACCTTCTAAGAAGGAAATACAAAAGTTTTTCTGTATTTTCAGAATACTTCAGTATAACATTATGGTTTATTTGTTTGTGACAGAGTTTTGCTCTTGTCACCCAGGATGGAGTACAATGGCACCATCTCGGCTCACTGCAACCTCTGCCTGCTGGGTTCAAGCGATTCTCCTGCCTCAGCCTCCAGAGAAGCTGGGATTTCAGGCATGCGCCACCACACCTGGCTAATTTTGTATTTTTAGCAGAGACAGGGTTTCACCATGTTGGTCAGGCTGGTCTCAAACTTCTGACATCAGGTGATCTGACCAACTTAGTCTCCCAAAGTGCTGAGATGACAAGCATGAGCCACCGTGCCCATCCACATTGTGTTTTTTTTTTTTTTTAAGGATGATGTTCTCTTTTTAGATTGTGGAGAATCGATATCTAAGGTAGATTTAGAATTCATTATTTTAAAAACTAATAGGCATCAACTCTGTATGCTGCATATGGTAATTATAAACTTAAAATGTTTTGTTTCTAGAATGTTCTGGAAAATGAGAAATCATTTTTGTTAGTTTGGGCATAAAAATAGTTAAAACTAAGATAAGAGTTATCCAAATAATTGCAATTGTATAATAAAAATATCTCTTTAGCTACCAGTACTGTACCCAAATTTGGAGTAAAAGATCCTGTCTTTTCTTTAGCCTTTGGTAACTTCTTAATAGCCTTAAGTATCTATTTCCTTACATATACAATATTGATCTTCCAATATTTGTGTAATTCAAGAATATGGGTACTAAAAACTAAAAATATGAGAATATTTATATCACAAAACAAGATTAGACTAGTTATTTCAGACACGAGGAGCATATATTATTGAAATCAACACACATATTTGATTCTGAACTTCTTAGCAGTATCTCACTTTCTTTGTTTATTGCATATATTGTATGATGAGAAATAAAGAAGCTTAGCACTATGTTTGACTTATTGTTATTATTAAATGATAATACTCCATCTAGTCCAAGATGTTTTTATGATTCTGAATATCCTAATTTGAGAATTCATTGCATTTTAATTTGATATTTAATGTGAAGATGTAAGTGGAGATTAAACTGATACTGAATTTCAACTATATTTTGGCCACAAAAATATATGTTGGTTCCAGATATAGTGTTTGTCCAAATATTCAAAAATAAATTTGTCCAAAAATTTTCAGTAATTAGGTATAAAATAGGAAAGATATTTCCATTAGTCCTTGGTCCTAATGAGGATGTGCTATTCACAATACGGCCTATTCTAACTAAATACCTCCTGCTGGCAAGAAACACAGCACAGCCTGTAAATATCGCCAAATTAGACTTTTCTAGTGCTGGCAAGAAATGCTCAATATCTGGCAACTGATACTTTTAGGATTTGATTCTTCCTCTTTTCAGATTAATTTGCAATATTCCAAATCATTAGATGTCTTTTGCCCGTATGTTTCTGTTTACCTGTATTAGTCAGGGTTCTCTAGAAAGACAGAACTAATAGGATATGCGTATATAGAGGGGGAGTTATGAAGGGGAATTGACTCACACGATCTCAAATTAAAGTCCCATAATAGGCCATCTGCAGGTTGAGGAGCAAGGAAGCCAGTGGTGGATCAGTCCGAGTCCCAGAACCTCAAAAGTAGTGAACCCAACAGTGATGCCTTCAGTCTGTGGCCAAAGGCCTGAGAGCCGCTGGCAAACAACTGGTAAACCACTGGTGTAACTCAGTCTAAAAGCTGAAGAACTTGGAATCTGATATTCGAGGGCAGGAGGTATATACCACGGGAGAAAGATGAAGCCAGAAGACTTAGAAAGTCAGCTCTTCCATCGCTCCTGCCTGCTTTATTCTAGCCATGCTGGCAGCTGGTTAGATGGTGCCCACACAGATTGAGGGTGGGTCGGCTTCTCCCGGCCCACTGACTCAAATGTTAATCTCCTTCGGTAATATCCTCACAGACACACCCAGGAACAATAATTTGCATTCTTTAATCCAATCTAGATGACAATATTAACCATCACATTACCTTTAAGCAATTTACCTAAAATACCTCTTATATATCTATGTAATGATAATTTTTCAAGGCATTGATAAATTTCTTGTAGCTTATAATAAAAAATTACACTCTCAGTGTGGAATTATTAGTACAAATTCTAAGCATATTGGTTGATAGAAAGTAAATTCATGGAAGAAAGATTTGATTCAGTTTTGATAAAGGGAGAATTTCTGTTGTTAGCTATAAAAACATGTATGCTAGGGATCCCTCTCCTGATGGAGATGAGAGTAGTAATTATTTATGTGAGAAAGAGGATTGCTCTAAGCAGGTAAGAAACTGAAATGGGATTCACGTTTAAAACTCGTAGACAATCCAAGGCTTTTAAGGTCAATGGTTATGGCGGGTTATGGGTACATTCCAGTTAATCTATTGTTCTACATATGCAGTATTTTTTAAACATCTTATTTGGATGTTTTTGAATTCCTTATATTTTAGGAAAAGAGAATGTTTTAATATAATATGCTTTTTAATTTTTTTGACTCCAGAAACATATTCACTTTATATACTTCTAACTGTATTCTGCTAAAAGATATAGAGATATAATTAGATTTGAGTTCAAATGCTGGCTTTATCACTGACATATTTTTAAACATTAAAATTTTCATGTCTTTGAAATTATGTTCATTTTATCTGCATCATAGTTAGCCATGAAGTTCAAGTAGCCTAATATATTAGGGCATGCATAGCATACAATGAGCATTCAGTAAATTTCACTATTATTAGTGATAAAATAATCAAAGCTTGTTGAAATTAAACAATATAAGAAAAAATGAATAAATTCTAGCTGGGGGAAAGCCCCTTTTAATTCTTCAACTTGAAAGAGAATTTCATGTGAAAAACAGTAGGCGTATTTTCAATGTAAGATCTAGAAATATTTTACCAATAAAGTTATATTTTCCTTATAATTTTACCCTAAATAAATAGTATAAAAAATAGCTAAAAAGAGTTGTTTTTCTCAAAAAAAATTATTCTTTAATTTTACATAAATAAGAACATGAAGCTTCAAGTGAAATATTAATTTGAAAAATACACACAGGTGTTTAATCAGGAATTAATACGAGGGTTCAACAATGTTTTCCATTGTCACCTTAAGTTTAAAAGTTAAACAAAAAATAAAAGATGAAGCAGAATTATATCAAATCGTATATTGAGATACTTTTGAGAGGGTAATAGGCAGGATATTGAAACATGTCCATATTTTCCCAGATATTTAAAGTATGTGATGAGGCCAACTCAACATGAGGCTGGGCTTTTACTGATACATCTTTCTTTCTGTGATATTCTTTCCACTAATCATGGCTTTAACAAGTAAACCCCATCCATTTTTTAATAGTTAAATTTTGAATACAGTACCATTTGAGGGAAGAATTGCAATATGCATTTCTCTACGACATGTAGTTAAGAGTTTTATTTTGCCATTTATCTCTCACAAATGTTATGCAAAAAATAGTTTTTTAAAAATATATCAATATGGCCTGAAAATATTAAAAATTTTAATGCTTGTCAAAGACTAATATAAGTAACAATGATAATATACAAAATTATGTTGTGTCACATTGATGAATCATTTATTTGACAAATTTGTTTTCCATTTAATGCTAATTAGAACAAATTTGTCAATAACATCAAATCAATGGCTTGGCAGATATTATTCCTTAGAGTAAGTCTAAAAGAAAGAGAATTGAATTGACTTAAAATCTGCTAATAGAAAAAATATCATGTGGATATTAGCACAAGTGGAATATAGACAAACATTGTCAACATGTATGAAGACTAGGTTTTGAGGCATGTTGCTCAGATATCCCATTTGTTAAATATTTTGGAAATAATATAGCAAAAGTCCTATTTCTTGTTTTAATTCAGAGGGTCTCAAAAGAAAGCCACATTCAGTTATAAATACAATAAATGATGTTTTGAGTGCATTTCTAGTTACTAACTCAAAATAGGACACATCGTTAAATGTATTGTGTCTTGATAATAGTGCTTTCATCATAGAATCATATAAACAAAATCAGACATATATAAAATCATATGTCCATTTATGTCCATACATGTGTTTCAAATTTTGGTTCATAGAACACTTGGAGCAAAATCAACTGTGGTGATGTTTAAGATGCAGCTTCATGAACCACTCCCCATCTGCTAAACCAGAATCTCTATGGAAGAGGCCTGAAAATCTTTGAACAATTTCCCAACAGGTTCTGAATGACATCAAAAATAAAGTTTGAGAATCAGAGATACCTAGAGGATATTAAAATTATAAGATCATTGTAATAATAGATGACATCATGTTTTTCATTCCTCTCTTCTTCTCCTTCCATTCTTTCTTCTCCTTCTCCTTCTCCTCATTCTTCCTATTAATAAAGTTACTCTTTATTAAAGAAAACACATTTTTCATATGCTTGTGTACATATTCCGTGTGTTTTCTTTTTCTTTTTAAAATTTCAACTTTTATTTTTGATATATGGAGTACACGTGCAAGTTTGATCCAAGAATATATTCCATGATGCTGAGGTTTGGAGTATGGATGTCGTTACTCAGGTAATGAACATACAACCCAAAAGGCAGTTTTTCCACCCACACCCACTCCCTTCCTCTCTACTCTAATAGTCAATAGTCCGGAGTGTCTGTTGCTCCCATGTTTACATCCATGTGGGCTAAATGTTTAGCTCCCACTTACAAGTGAGAACATGCATAAGTTTTTGGTTTTCTGTTCTACATTAATTTGCTTAGTATTATGGCCTCCGGCTGCATCCATGTTGCTGCAAAGGACATGATTTAGTTATTTTCTTATGGTTGCATAGTATTCCATGGTACGTATGTACCACATTTTCTTGATCCTGTCCACCAGTGATGGGCACCTGGGTTGATTTCATATCTGGTCAGAGTTTTGGAAGCTTTTTTAAGAGTAATAATAATTCAAAAGGAAGAATTGTACAGAACTAGCATCTAAATATAAATATAGGGAAACCCTAATTAAGTGGTCCATATTTACTTGATTAGTTTTAGGACAACACTGGTAAACTAGAATGTCTTTAAGAATTTTGTGACAACTCTGAGATAAGCACAACATAGCTATTCTAAGTAATTTTAATCTACCTATTTTTTAGGTATTGATATTGGTGAGTTTACCCTGCATCATGTTCAGATTTCTCAAAAGTTTGAAAATATTTTTGAAATAAGATATTATCAAGTACTATTACTGAAAGTACAGTTGGTGTAAAATTTTTAAATTTCACTTTCCACTCCCAATAATAACAATAGTTAAATATTTATTAAAATTATAAAATATGGAGTTGTAATAAAAACTACAGGCATTCTCATTGAACTAGATAGGCACTGAGACAGACAGATCCAGCCCTGCCTGTAGCCTGTCATTTTCTGTCCTCTAGGTCTAAAATTGGGCACAGAAATGAGAATATGACTATTACAATAATAAGAAAAATCAATAAGGCACCAAACACATGATAATATGTAATAAGTTGCCCCAGTTAAAATGATAGCAAATATGCTTGTGAAACTTACAAAATAATAGAAAATATATTTGGAAAAATATGAATAAAACTACTATAAACATTCCTGTGCAAGTTTTTGTGTGGACACAAATTTTTAACAAATTTAGGTAAATACCAAGGAGCCTACCTTAGACCATTTGGGCTAATATAACAAAAATACCATAAACTGGGCAGGTTATAAACAGTAGAAATATTTAGCTTATATGGTTTACAGTAGGAATATATCATTTATATAAATTTTGAAACAGTTCTACTCTATTTTTCTACCAAAATAAATTACAGACATGTAACATATTTGAACAAAAGTCATACAGTTTTACAAAGAATGAGTAAATGTTTTGAGTGAAAAATTATTTCTAAGCCAGAAATGAAATTTAGAAGGCATAAAGGTAAAATTTGACTACATAAGTAATTAACATTTGAATTTCAATAACTAACAGTATCCAAGTTAGTAAAAATATTAGTAACATCTATTTTGATTTCTTTAATATTGCATATAAAGGGTATAAACCAAGCAATAAGGTAAAGATAAATTGCACATTACAAAATGGACCAAGGAATTGACAATTCAACTCATTAAAAGGAATAGCCAATTATTCAAGACTGCGTACAAAGTTTTAAAATATTAATGTTTAGAATTAATGTACTATATTTAATGTTTAATGTTGTATTAAATATAGTAAGTATATATGTAGTATAGGCTATAACAGAGTCTATTTACCGGATCATATGGTAAGAGTATGTTTAGTTTGTAAGAAAGTACCATACTATCTTCTAAAGTGGCTGTATTATTTTGCATTCTCACCAGCAATGAATGAGAATTCCTGTTGCTCCCTCTTCATTAGCAGTTAGTACTGTCAGTGCTCTGGTCTTAGCCATTCAGAGGTGTATAGTAGTATACTATAGTTATTTTAGTTTACAATTCTCTAAAGATTTATAAGTTGAGCATATTTTCTTATGCTTATATGCCATTTGTATATCATTCTTAGTGAGGTGTCTCTTTAAACATTTTGCTTATTTTTTAATTGGACTGTTTGCTTTTAATTTTTGAGTTTTAATTGTTTTTATATATTTTAGATGAACATCCGATTTTCTCCTATTCTGTAGATTACGTTTTCATCCTCAGTGTCTTTTGCAGAAGAGATTTTAATTTTAATTAAACCTAATTATCAACATTGCTGTAATTTTTATTTGCTCTTGGATGTTTTGTTGTTGATGATGAGTCTTTGAGATCTTCTGCATAGCCAAAAATGTCATCTGTGAGAAAAGAAAATTTTATATCTTCTTTCCCAATCCATATGCCTTTTCTTTTCTTTTCTTATCAGATTGTATTGTCTAGGACTTCCAGTGTGATACTGAATAAGACTGATCGAGAGGAGACATATTTGCCTTATTCCTAGTCTTAGCAGGCAAACCTCTGCTTCTCTATCATTAAATAAAGTGACAGCTGCAGCTCTTTGCAGATTTTTAAAAATAAAGATGTGGATGATCCTATGTAGTCTTAAATTGCTAAAAGCTTTATTTTTTCTATTTAAAATTATGGAAGTGTGTGACATTTTGTTGAAAATTTTTCTGCATTTATTGATATCATTGTCTGATTTTTCAGATTTAGTCTATTAATGTGATGGTTGTATTAATTAATTTGTGGATAATAAACCAGCCTTGTATACCAGGCATAAATCCAACTAGGTCATGTTATATAATTTTTCATACATTATTGGATTTTATTTTCTATTTTTGGTGGAGTTTTACATGTATGCTAATGAGAGATACGGATCTGTAATTTTTCTTTCTAGCAATTTTTTTTTCTGGTTTTAGTATGAAAATGATATTACCCTCCTAGAATGAGTCTGTTTCTATTTTATGCATAAAATTTTATCAAAATGGAATGATTTTATCCTTAAGTTTTAGGTAGAATTCATGAATGAATGTACTTGGGCCTGGTGCTTTCTGGTTTGAGAGGTATAAATGATTGGTTTAATTTGTTTAATATAAATGGTTCTATTCAGACTATTTCCCCTTGTGTGAGTTGTGAGTTTTAGTAGATTGTGTCTTTCAAGAAATAGATATTTGATTTTACCTAGTTCATCAAACTTGTGGATATAGACTTGTCATATTATTATTTTAAAATACTTCCAGCAGGAATTATCTAGACACAAAACTTATGAAAAATTTATCTTCATAATCTCCTTTAAATAAAGACTAGATTTATTTTAAAGGCTTTGGCAAGCAAAAAGACAAAGCATAATTAAATAAGAATTTGTAATGATCTGGACATAAGGATAAAGTACTACAACACAGGAAACAACTACTGTAACATTGTGCTACAGAGATCTTTGAAAACTGAGTTTATGTTGCTACAAGCTACATAGAAAAGATATTGTAATGCACAGGGCATAAGATAAAACAATTAAGGGGAGATCTTTCTAGTAAGACAGCTAAATTTTCCATATATATATACACACACACACACACACATATATATACACACAGATATATATATATACACAGATATATATATGTATACACAGATATATATATATATATATATATATATTTACACTAAACAAAGTTTATAAGCAAGGCTGGAAAGAATCCTGTGGACTCATAGTAACATAACAGCATGCACAAACAGAATTCAGCACTATTTAAAGGACTTTCAATAAAATCTCAGAAGCAAAATACAAGATTCGCAGAGTTTAACTAGTCATTAAAAACATTTGAAAATACGGCTTACATCTTAGAGAAATTCTGTCAGTAGAAAAACATATGAATTAAATGATGATGGAATCTGTAAAAGGAAGTTTAAGCAATTATTGTCAATAGGCTAAACATGTTTAAGGAATTGGAAGAAAATGTGACTATAATGAGGAGGAAAAAAGAATAATATAAAAATGAAACACATAGTGCTCCAATGTCCTTACTGATTTTCTGTGTCTTTATTCTAGTAATAATTGGTAGCACTGAAGTGTGCTTTTTAATTATAATTGTAGATATGTCTATTTCTTTTTGCAATTCTGCAGTTCTGTCAGCTTTGCTTCATAGATAGATGTATGGATGGATAGATGGATAGATATGTCATTGAGAGACAATAAAGAGATGATAAATAGATAGTTTAGCTAGCTAGCTAAATAGATGTCATTGAGAGACAATAAAGAGATGATAAATAGATAGATAGTTTAGCTAGATGGATATTCTCTGCTATTCAGTGCATACGACATTATAATTAGGGAATCACTCTATTTCTAATGAAATTCTTTACTTTGAAATTAGTTATTCTTACATTTACATAGCTACTTTATTTTCTTTGATGTTAACAAGTTATATTCTCCCATCTTTTTATTTGTAAACAATTTATTCTTTATATTAAAATTTGTATAAATAGCATATAGTTGCCTCTTGCTTTTTTACCAAATCTGAAAAAAACTGCCTTTTAATTGAGTTGTTTAGGCTATTTACATTTAATGTTACTATTGTTATGGTTGTGCACGTATCTACAATCTTGATATTTGTTTTCTATTTGTCCTGACATTTTATTTGTTGTTTCTTTCCTTCTACTGTATTTTGCATTGAGATAAAAATAATCTCCAGGTAAGTTACTAGAAATAATAAGAGAGTTTAGCTGGTTATAAGGATATATATTCATATATATTCATATATGTCCTATAGTATATATTAGTATATATATATATAGAATATATATTATGTAGTATATATTAGTATACTATATAAAGTATACTTCATATAGTATACTAATATAAAGTGAACTAACTAATGCATTAAAGACATAATATGTTATTAGTATTATAGTACAATTAATATAATTAATATAATAAAATATTACTATATCATTAGGCTTATACTACAGCATGTAACCTTATACATCAATGTCTAATTGAGAATGAGCAAGACTTTTAAGCTCAAAATATATATATATATAGAAATACACACACACATATATATAATTTATATCCATGAAATTTTAAAAGACCTATATAGATGAAAAATTATATATTAATAATAATATGGAAAATGAGATTAGTATGGTAAACAAGGACATGTTTGAACAAGCATTCAATTTAAAAAAAGATACATGTGACAAAAACATAAAAATAGCTGTAAATAAGGAAGGGGAAATAATCACCACAATACAATGCTGTTATATATCTACTAGAATGGCCAAAGTTCAAATGATAGACAATGTGAGTACTAGAATCTTTTACTTATTCAGTATTTTTATCATACCTCATATGATTTGGGTGTTTTCCCACCCAAATCTCATCTTGAATTCCCACATGTTGTGGGAGGGACCCAGTGGGAGGTAATCTAATCATGGGGGCAGGTCTTTCCTGTGCTGTATTCATGATAGTGAATAAGTCTCATGAGATCTGATGGTATTACAAGGGACAGTTTCCCTGCACAAGCTCTCTTTTTTTGCCTGCTGCCGTTCATGCAAGATGTGACTCGCTCCCCCTTGCCTCTGCCATGATTGTGAGACTTCCCTAGCCACGTGGAACTGTAAGTTTAATAAACCTCTTTCTTTTGTAAATCACCCAGTCTCAGGTAAGTCTTAATCAGTAGCATGGAAAAAAGACTAATACAGTAAATTGGTACCAAGAGTGGGGTGCTGTTGAAAAGATACTGAAAAATGTGGAAGTGACTTTGGAACTGGGTAACAGGCAGAGGTTGGAACAGTTTGGAGAGCTCAGAAGAAGACAGGGAAATGTGAGAAAGTTTAGAACTTCCTAAAGACTTGTCAAATGGCTTTACTCAAAATGCTTATAGCAATATGGACAATAAAGTCAAGGCTGAGGTGTTCTCAGATGGAAATGAGGAACTTTTTGGAAACTGGAGGAAAGGTGATTCTTGTTATGTTTTAGCAAAGAGACTGCCAGCATTTTGCCCCTGTTCTAGAGATTTGTGGAACTTTGAATTTGAGAGTGATGACTTAGCGTATTTGGCAGAAGTTTCTAAGCAGCAAAGAATTCAAGAGGTAAATTGGGTGCTGTCAAAAACATTCCTTTTTAAAAGGGAAACAGAGCATAAAAGTTTGAAAAACTTGCAGACTGACAATGTGATACAAAATAAAATTCAATTTTCTGAGGAGAAATTCAGGCCAGCTGCAGAAATTTGCATAAATTATGAGGAGCTGAATGTTAACCCCCAAGACAATGGGGAAAATATCTCCAGAGCAGAATATCAGAAGATTTCATGGCAATTCATTCCTTCACAGGCCTGGAGGCCTAGGAAGAAGAATTGGTTTCGTGGGCTGGGCCTAGAGTCCCGATGCTTTGTGCAGCCTAGGGACTTGGTGTGTTGTGTCCCAGCCACTCCAGCCATGGCTGAAAAGGCCTAAATAGAACTAGGACTGTGGCTTCAGAGGGTGCAAGCCTCAAGGACTGGCAGCTTCCATGTGGTGTTGAATCTGTGAGTGCACAGAAATCAAGAATTGAGGTTTGGGAACCTCTGCATAGATTTCAGATGGAAGTGCCTGGATGCCCAGGAAGAAGTTTGCTGTAGGGGCGGGGTCCTCATGGAAAACCTCTGCTAGGGTATTGCAGAAGGGAAATATGGGGTCAGAAACCCCACACAGAGTCCCTACTGGGGCACCACCTAGTAGAGCTGTGAGAAGAAGGCCACTATCCTCTAGACCCCAAAATGGTAGATCTGCTGACAGCTTGCACCATGCACCAAGAAAAGCCAGAGACAATGCCAGCCCATGAAAATAGCCAGGAGGCAGACTATACCCTGTGAAGCCATGGGGGTAGAGCTGCCCAAGACCACGGAAATCCACCCCTCCATCAGTGTGACCTGGGTGTGAGATATGGAGCCAAAGGAGATCATTTTGGAACTTTAAGATTTAACTGCCCTGCTGCATTTTGGACTTGCATGGGGCCTGTAGCCCCTTTATTTTGGATATCTTTTCCCTTTTGGAATGGCTGTATTTACCCATGCCTGTTCTCTCCTTATATCTAGGAAGTAACTAACTTGCTTTTGATTTTACAGGTTTATAGGTGGAAGGGACTTGCCTTGTCTCAGATGAGACATTGGACTATGGACTTTTGAGTTAACACTGGAATGAGGTGAGAGTTTGCGGAACTGTTGGGAAGGCATGATTGGTTTTAAAATGTGAGGACATGAGATCTGGGAGGGGCCAAGGTGGCATGATGTGGTTTGGCTCTGTCCCCATCCAAATCTCATCTTGAATTCCCTGCATGATCTTTCTTTTTTTTTGCCTGCTGCCATCCATGTAAGATGTGATTTGCTTCTCCTTGCCTTCTACCATGATTATGAGGCCTCCCCATCCATGTGGAACTGTAAATCCAATAAACCACTTTCTTTTGTAAATTGCACAGTCTTGGGTATGTCATTATTAGGAGCGTAAAAACAGACTAATAAAATACCATAGCCAAGATCATGCCACTGCACTCCAGCCTGGGTAACACAGCAAGACTCTGTCTCAAAAATAAATAAATAAATAAATAAATGTGTAATTGGCCATTCAGACATATTCAAGTTAGCAAGCTGTGGATGTTACCTTCAAAATTATAAATAAAATTTGCACCAGTAATATAGTTCATATTTAGGAGTGACTGCCACAACTGAAAATTTACCAAGAAATATTAATAACTAATGTTTCAGGTGAAAGGGTCATATGTTTTAATCACCACTTATTTATTTATTTACAATTTATTTAACACATACCCACTGAATTTTATGCAATGTTTTACTACTAAGAAGTCATCAGTGAATTAAACTGATAAATCACCTCAATTATACTGAGCTTCCAGTTTAGTTAGACAAGAAAAACAAACAAAAATAAATTAAAAATGGAAAGGATAGGATGTGTCTCATAGAGTTATGTGCTAGAATAGAAGTAAAGCAAGAATAGGTAAAGGATTACATTTACCCTTGTAATCTTTAATAACGGTTTGTCATCTTGAATAGGGGGAATGTAATCTTGAAAGAAGTTATGTAATATTGCATAAAGATTTATAGAAAGACTCACTGAGAGGGTAAATTTTGGAAGATACCCACGAGAGGGACTAATCAAGACAGATATCTTAAGTACTAGACAGAGTTCCACACTGGCTAACAACTTATAAAGTTTGTGATTATTTCAAAACAGAAGTATAGAAATTGAATATTTTAACATTGATATATTTTAATTTGTCTATATAGTGTTTTCATTTTGTAGATTGAGAAAAGTCTTTCTCAACTACCACCTCATCCTACAAGTGTAGACTGTAAATTATTTTAGTTTATTTGCCTATATTTATTTCAGCATGGTAAATTGTAATAAGGACTATTTATAAAAAATTATTCTGAGAGAAACTGGAGCAAAATCCCATGTAAGCTGTCTAAATTTTCTCATTAGTAAGTTCAAGTAGATGGTGAAAATGGCTAACTGTTCCATTAAACTGCTATAACCTAAGGCAAGCTGTTCTTAGAAAACCACTGAGTGGGACTTAACCACTGAAATACAGGTCAAGACCACTTAGTCATATTTTATTGGACGCACATGAATACATCTTCTTCAGAATTAAGATTAACTTCTGTTACTGCTGAGCCAAGTGGGCTATAAATTGTATGGTATTTCATTTATAATCCCAGAAGCAATAACCTGATGAACACATTAATTGTATTTGCTATGTATTATAAAATATTGTATGGTGTTTACTAATTGGCTTTGTTATAAATTTTTCAGGATTTAGTCTACAAATATTATATATTAAGATTTATCATAAACTTTTTTAGTATAAAACATTCCTCAGAATATTTGAGTCCCAGCTGTACTTTATATATTGTAATAATATTTTTTAAACTAATATGAGATAAGTGTGAAAATAAGTAACTGACTATGGTCTGACTTTAGAAATGAAATTATTATACTTAATTTTGTTTTTTCTTTGAGTGAAAAGTATGATCATCTGCTAAAAAATTCAAAAATTATGAGTGTAGCATGAAGTCTGTCTTCCTAGTCACCACCTACTCAGTTTCCCTATATAGAGGCTATTGAAGGTCTTCAGTTTCCAGAAATATCCTATATTTGTACTAAGATGTATGCATATATTACACTTTTATTTTCTTATACAATAGATAGCAAGTTCTGCATGCTATTGTTTACATTTACACTTTATATCGTCTCTTACAAATCATCCCCATCAATACAGAAAGAACTTGTGATTTTCAATTGCAAATTACTCTAATGGATGAATGAATTGTAACTTAATAATCTAGTTTTCAATTGTTGGATTCAGGTTGTTTCAGTTTTTTGCTACTACAAAGCAGTACTGCAATAAATATCTTTGGAAATAAGCAAGCTTGTACACATAAAAGTACATCTGTTGGTAAAATTCTCAGGAATCAATTTGGTAGATCAATATATGAATGAGAATACATTTATAATTGTGGAGATACATTGTTAATTTCCCTCCATTGAGAATTACCCAATTACTATTACACCAGTAACACATTAAAATGCCTATGTTCTCAGCGTTTGCCTATGGAGGTATTTACAAATTATTTGAAATTATATTCCTATTTGAAAGATAAAAATTTGTATCTCAATATGTTATAATTTTCCATTCAGGTGAGAATTAGTATATTTCCACTTGCTGAGAGACATTTTGCAGCCTATTTTACGTTATATTCTTAGAGTTTTTAAATTACTGCTTTACAGAAACTTTTATATATTAAATAAATTACTCTTTTATCGTTCTATGAGATGGAGCATCTTTTTCATTTATTAAAATCATTTTTTTTGGCCAGGCAGATTGCTATAATGCTTGGCTGATAAAAGCTATTTATGTTTAATTTCATTATTTTTGAATTTTATAATGTTTTAAAAACAATAAACAATACCTCAAGTTATACTGGCACATTTAGAGTCTCATTTTATCCACTTAAATCTTAAACACATTGAATTCATTTTGAGTAAGGTTGGAGATGTGAATCTAACTTAATTTGTTTGAAATAACTTCTATTTCAGACTTGACCTATGATATTAACTCGATATTTCAGTCTATTTTATGTGTTCATACTACAGCGCAGCTTTTAAATATATTTTAATATTTCAAAAAGGTAGGCTTGCAGCACCTTATTGCTAATAAATATAGAAAAATATTGGCTAATGTGCTTTTATTTATTTATCTGGATTTTTAGAATTAGTTTAATTTTAAAAAGTGGGGGTATATTAAACTTATAATGCACCATCAATACTACTGATAAATCGATGAGATTGTCTTTCTACTCAAGAATTTTTTCCATTATTTTCCATATTTGGGGGTAGATAATTAGCACTGAAACACTTTTATATGCTAATTTTTGCTTACTTCTGTTACATTTGTTTCTATTTGTTGTAACAATAAATATGCATTTTCCTACAATGTCTTTCAAGTAGTGGACTTATGTCACTATAATAAAGCAATTTTAAATGTATTTATCTACTTTATCTACTTTCGCTTCCTTTAAATAATACATTTTAGTTGATTTTCTCAGATTTATGAAGAATACAATTTTCAAGCAGCAGAATAAATGTCAAGCTTTCTTATGGTATGTAGGGAAAGACATATACATACCCAGTAATAAGTTCAATTGTGTGCAAGAACCAACATTCATATGCTGGAAGTGGAACTTCTAGAATAGAATAAGAAGAGGACCAGAGGTTGCATGAAAGCTGAGCTAACAAGTTTCCCAGACCTCTTTGACTTTGCAATTTTCAACAATATGAAGAAAAGATATGTGAACATACTCCAAACTAAAAGACCAGGAATTCAAGACCAGCCTGGCCAACGTGATGAAATGCTGTCTCTACTAAAAATACAAAATAAATAAATAAACAAACAAACAAATAAAAATAAATAGCATGTGTGGTGGCGCATGCCTGTAATCCCAGCTACTCTGGAGGCTAAGGCAGAAGAATAGCCTGAACCCAGGAGGCAGACGTGGAAATGAGCCAGGATCACACAACCGCACTCCAGCCTGGGTGACAGAGTGAGATTCTGTCTCAATAAAAAGAAAAAATTGCTTTTGTATGCAAAATTTTGCTGTCTTGAAAAAAAGCATTTTAGAATAGCTACAGTCAAATGAACATTACTATATAAGCATAATGTTTTGACTTGCTTTAGCAATTAAATGGAAGCTGACAAAATTTGGTGTTTAAAAACTAATGTGAAATTGAGTTGGAATTATTGGGGAAAGTGAGTATTTTATATTTGCCAGGCATTTTTGTTGTTAGCAGCTGAAAATTCTTCCAACTTTCTAAAAAGAAGCTGGAAATTTCAGGTATTCTTTTTCTCTTATATCTAGAGTACAGGCACCTGCCCTTGACTTCTGTAGGGGTGGGGAGTTATTGTACAACATCAATGTCCAGGGCTAGCAACTGTGACAGTATTGAATGTGCCAGATTCTGCAACACAATCCAAAGATGAGTTTACTGACTATGTTATCCGCAAACCTTAAATCTTTGTCTTTCTTGGTAATTCTGTGAACTTTTTGACGGTAAGTTATGTGCTTTTTAATTAGCTGGATTCAGTTCTGATTGCTTTTGTTAAGAAATGTTCAATAACTATACTATAAATCAGAATTTCTTGACTTTGATGCTATTAATATGTTGGGATAAACAATTCTTTGTTGGGGGATGGGAGTGGCTATTTGTACACAGTAGGATTAATAAGATATTTATTGGTCTTTACCCACTAGATGTCGATAGAATATTCCCGTTTGTGACAACCAAAACTGTCTCATGGGAAACAAAACTGTTCCCACCTAATAGAGAGCTACTGCTATAGATGGATAAGTAGCAGAAAGAAAAATTCTATGATATATACATTGAGACTCATTGAATAGATCCCTATTTCAACAAATAAATATGAAGAGAAAAAAACTTCAGCTTCCCATAAATGATGGTAAAAGTAATTGAAGATTGCTTGCAAAATTTAATATATGTATCCTATTAAAAAAAACAAGAGAGAAACACATTTATCTCTTAGAGTAAAACTAAATCTGAATTTCTCCAGTGAGTAGTTTAAGTACCAAATTACTGTTTTGGGAATGCCTAGTGAATTTTTCCAGTGAGTAGTTTAAGTACCAAATTACTGTTTTGGGGAATGTCTAAAGATTGAATATAACAATATTGCAAAGAAAATTAAATTAATGTATTGTTCTTCTTGTTTCAGAATTCTGTGCCTTTTGGGTGTGGTGCGTTCTCTTTTCCCAATATAACTTCCAAAGTCTCAGTGTTCAGCTGAGAAACATATTTACTATGTCAGTAACGATAAAATCCTCTTCAGAAATATACCCATCTTAAAAGACCTCATAAAAACAAACACACACATTTAGATAAATATTGATTTAAAACTAATCTTTATATTTTGATTAGATCCCTGTTTTGTGTTTCTTGTGTGTGCATAGGCATTTAACACATTTTGAAAAGCTCACAAGCAATAAAATTAAAAAACCCCGAATCTATTAAGTTTATATCTTTTCAAATGTGTATGTGGTATTTATATATAACACCGTTCATTAAAAAGACTTTTCTATTGAAGACGTTTTGTTTAGTTTGAGGATAAAAGAATACAATTAATCATAGGAAGCAATCTCTATTAAAAAACTAAAAAAAAGTACAATTAAATTATGAGGGTAATTAGATACTTTAACAAATTGAGAGATGATTACCTGTGGGATCTCAGGCTTTCTATATCTCTACTTGTGTGTGTATCTATCTATCTATCTATCTATCTATCTATCTATCTATCTATCTATCTATCATCTATCTAAAAACATGCATGCATGCACACACAGAGACACCTACAGAGGAATTTGGATGGCTCTTTGGTTTACTCTCAAAGTGAAGTTTTAACACCTAGGTGTAGAAGGAAAACTAACTCTGATTTACTGATTTAAAACTGAAAGGTTATATGGTAGATAAGAAGGGTGAACACAAAAATGTATTGATAGCTTTATTTAAAAAGTTGTGTAATTCTCATATTTTTGTCTGTGTAGGGTAGGAATGTGAAATCATGACATTTTATAAAAAATGCCTGACAGAAGATTTATGAATTACTTTTTGGCAAGGTAGTAATTTGGTTAACTTACTGTCACTTGAAGCTGTGGTCCTTGGTCTTGCAGTTAAAAATTACTTTTTAAAAATCTGTCCACTTAGAAATTAGAAGACCTCAGTGAAGTATTCATAAGAGGCAAATTTACATGAGACTGATTTAAAAAAAGTAAATTGAATTAAAAATATTAGGATATATGTTTCTGTATCTATTACATGCAAACTTTCCATCCATTCACCATTCCACCCAGCCCCAGCAGCCACCATTCAATTTGCTGTCTCTATGAATTTGACTACTGTAAGAACCTCATGTGAAAGGAGTCATACAATATTTGTCTTTTTTCTACTGACTTATTTTATTTAGGCTAATATCTTTAAGGTTCATTCATGTTGTAGCATATGTCAAAATGTCCTTCCTTTTGAAGGCTGAATAATATTCCATTGCATGTATATACCACATTTTGTCCATCTATTCATCTGTTAATGAACATTTGGGTTGTGTCTTCTTTTTGGCTATTGTAAATGTTGCTGCTATGAACATGGGTGTACAAATACCTGTTCAAGTTTCTACTTTCTGTGCTTTGGGGCATATACCTGGAAGGGAAGCCGGTGGATCACATAGAGACACACTCCTAATTTATCATTTTTATAAAATTTTTTTGCCAAGTAAAAAGAGCAAATTCAGTCTCTTCCTTTTACCATAGTTTCCCAATTTTCTAAAGAAAACTCTTGAAGTTCCTTGTTGAATATGAGTGAATGTGTAATTCCTTGATTACTTATTTCACTAGCTAGTTATTTAGCTGGTTACTTAGTAATGCAAAGCACACTTTCAAAAGAATTTGATAAAGGTGTCCATTCACGTCTTGACTTACTGTGAATACATTTAATTAGATAATTCTCTTAATTCAATATATTTTAAAGTAATTTTGGGACTTAAAAATAACATTTACTGTAGCTAACTCTTTGATGCTAAAAAACTACAACTTATCGAATTTGCTATTATGGAAGGGCTCATAAATTGATAATCCCTAACGCATTCCAATAAAGGAATGGTGCTGGGAAGGAGTAACAAAGCACGGCCTGGCAGAAACTGTCAATCACTTTGAAAATTATTTTTTTAAGGTTACTTTCATATAGATTACTTTTTGGAAATTTTAAAAAGAGGAATATAAGTAAAATACAGAGTGTAAGTTAAAAAAATTAAAAAGAAGAGAATTAATAAAAATCTACAACATGGATATAAATTTTTAGAAAAACTATGAGACTAAAACGTCTTTGATCACATCATTCAAAAAAGTACAAAGGGCACGAATAATAATTATAAAGTGATTTAAATGTTCTATAGTAATCTTTGTTATATTTAATTAAACCTCTGAAGATATCTTTTAATATAAATATATGTGTAAAATAAAACCTTATTATGAGGAGATTTCACATCAGAATGCTATTTTCAAAATTAAATATAATACCCTGTCTAATTTCATTTAAAAATAAGGAAGAAAAACAGAAATAAAATGAAAAAATGAAATTCAAATAAATGTATACTGAGGATAAAATTAGTTTCCTAGAAGTACGATTTAAATTCAAATACAACTGACTCTCAGCTATTTAGGAGAAGGCCATTAGTATTCTTACACTTTATCATATTTTCTCTGTCTCTCAACCTCAATTGTTGTTAGTCTGAACTTTAAAATGTCTACTTTGTAGCATTAAAATTTCTATTCTATAACTAAAATTCTTATATTTGTTTAGATTTATCCTATATCTGTAATAAATCAATTATTTATTCTTTTTTCCTTTTTAAGTTTTCCTAAGTTCAACTGTAATTGTCTAAATATGTTAAATTCATTTTTCAAAATTGGTTTAAAAGACAGTACCGATATACAGCTAAGTATATGTGGCAATTTAGTATGGTAAAGGAGTCATTTTAATTCAACTTAGAAAATATACTTAACTATTTGGACAATATGGCAGACATTTTCAAAAGAATAAAATTATTCTTTTAAACATAGACCAAGATAAAATTCATGGAAAATTTTGATGTAATAAATGAATCTAAAATCGATTAATAATTGGAATTTTACCTTGAACTAGAAAAGACTTTTCCAAAAATGAGCCAAAAATCAGATACTATAAAATACTTTTACATAGGGAAAAAATGTCATTTGTAAAGTGAAAAGATAAATGACTGAATTTAAGTAAATATTTGTATTAATAACATACAACAGGATGCATGCTGAGATTATGAGAAAATAAAAACTCTTTAGAAAGATAAACACAGTATGTGTATTCACTAGCCCTATTCACAAATATATAGTTCACCTCCTTTGGAGAATTAAATTGATAGAATTGCACTTCTTTGCCCACTTGGATTCAATAAGATTATGTGGTTTGCTTGGACAATAAAATGTAGACAGAAGTTATGTGTATCCCTCTTGAACTGAGACGTCTAGACTCACTACATCCTCATCATTCTAATTCAGTAGTCTTGGAAGTACAGGTGAAAATTGAACCACGATCAGCCCGGATCTCTGACGGACTATGATCAGCACAATTTCCAGCTTATTATTGAAAGACATTTGACACAGTTAATAATCAAATCATTGTTTCTAAAAAGCCACTTGGATTATAAATCAAGAGTGGGTTTGTTTGTTAGCACAGCATAAGCTACTCCTTCCTGACTGATGCATAGTAGCTAACAGAAAAGCCATCTAAAGTATACAACATATATTTTAGAAAAATTTGCAATCAATGTAGTTTCTAGTGGATTCTGTAATTTTTCTACAGAATAAATATTCTGTTTGTGGTGAAACAACTAGAATTACTTCACTCTTGAACAAGAATGAATTCACAGGGTAAACTGACTCGACATCTTCATCACCATCGATATCATTGGAAATAGAAAACAGAACCCTAGTCACAATTTGGATTAACGGACAGTGCAGAATGCAAGAAAGTGAGAGGTTTATTTTGAATTTAAGAGCTATAGCAAGTCACTGCATGTTAGAAAATCCGAATGAGACTCTGATGGGTTATTATGACATTTCTTTATTCCTTTCCTCAATGTCAGAACTATGTGAAAATATCCTGACGCTCTGAGACAAGTAAAACCTCTCTTGAGAGTAATTTTCCTCAGTTATGTTACACAAAGGAAATGCCCTGTACTTTGTGTTTCTGAGCAATAGTGAAGAATTGCAAATTTCTCTAGATAATGCACGCGGAGTACATCTGAGGGATACGTCATTGAAGAGTACTGTGCCCTATGCTTCCTTTTCATGATTAAAGTATTTTCAATTCCAAGTAGAATTAGGTCACTGGCACATTATCTGCAAGACAAAGTAAAACTATTTCATCCAATCTTTTTATGAGTTTTATTTAACAGAAATAATTATCTGTGGTAATTATTGGAGAAGGAAGTAATAAATGTAGCTTGTTTATTTGTGAGGTGAAAGCCTAATTTACATTGTTTTTGAGTATTTGTATTGACTACTCAGAAATATGAATGATAGGTATTGTACATACTTTTGCTTTCTAACTATAATTATGAACAATTCACTGCTCAATCTAATTAATATATATTTAAAGTTTGTACAAAATCTTCAAAACCAAGATAATCAAGTCAAAATATACTAGCATCATATGAGTTGTCATCTCTGACTGTGACAGTTTTGATGCCATTTCATTCTGAGTTAATTTTACGGATAAAACTCACTTAAATGTGTGCATATGTCATTGAGAGACAATAAGCAAAAACAATCATTTTTCTACCTTGATAAACATAAGCAAATGACTTATTCTTGAATATACCACAC
Organism: Hylobates moloch; assembly: GCF_009828535.3. Classification (NCBI taxonomy): domain Eukaryota; kingdom Metazoa; phylum Chordata; class Mammalia; order Primates; family Hylobatidae; genus Hylobates; species Hylobates moloch. The sequence goes on from NW_026652291.1 coordinate 79,257,129, forward strand.
CTGCAATCCATATTATGTATTACACATATATCATTTAGTTTTTTTCTTTGATTTTCCTCCTTTACTTTCTGTATTTCTTCTCTCTTTTCTTCTTTCTTTTTAAACATTATGAGAAATTAATTTTTGTGTTTTCTGTTAATGTTAATTACATCAAGACCTAGGTAAAAATTTGAGGCATGGAAGGACTACCCTTTGGCTTTCTACTTTATGGAAATTATCTTCTCCTTAAGGATCATTTTACCCAGATTCTTTGATACTTCACTATGATTTATGATTCTTTTCTGTATTTTTAATAATCTTTACTAAGCCATATATTCTGACATCTAATTCCTTCAGATTTGAAGCCCAATCTCCCCATTTATTGCAGTGCTAGTTTAGAAATATCCTTTTACCAGAAATTAATATTTTTTCCTTTGGTAAATGAAAGTAGTTTTCCTAACATATGATATAGCTATAGGTATTAAAGAAGAGACATGCAAATTCAGACATCGTAATTGAGTTTTCGTAGATATTAAACCAATGCTAGCTCTCTTGATAGCTTTTTAGCTGATTAATCTGTGGTAATGGAAAACATTTGCAACCTAAAGTCAAGCTGACTTTTCTATGCAACAGTTACTGACTTTGGCTTTGTTTATTTCAGCTAAGAAATTCTCTAGAGATGTTTGGAAGAGTATACAATACATACTGGGTGTGATTTTGATTGTATGCAACAAAGCTTCAAAGACATTTGCTTTTGTCACCTAAGAGTGAAATCAGTCAAGAGTGCAATACAATTGGTGACAATAAAATAGAGTCAAGCTGTCACACAGAATAATCAAATTGCACCTTATATTCTCTGTGCCTCTTAGAAATAGTTTTAGACATGCCAGCTTCCTGAATAGTTGGACATTGAGTTTCTTGTAATGGAATTATTATGAGAATAAAAATGAAATTTTAGTTAAAACATTAAAATAACGTTTTGTTGAAATATGCACATTAAAGAGCTGTGTAACAAAAATTATAATTCTATAATAGCAAAAGCAAAAGTATAATGTGACACCTGTTCTTTTAATACATCTCCAAATTAATTAATATATGGAGTAACATTTAACTCTGCTTGTATCTTAAGCTATAATGACAATGATCTCATGGTTAAAAGCCTTATAATGTAAAAAGTGCCATGGCTTACTGGGTTTTATTTGAAGTATAATTTTGACATTTACTTTAAAAAGATCAGTAGTAATTAGAGGTCATAGGGTCATAATGCAGATTTCAAGAACAATCATGATATATACATTGTGGTTCTGCTTTAAAGAACAGCAACTTTTTTTATTTGGTCTCTCAAATGAGTAAAAGTGTTGATAGTTTGTTATTTTTGTCATTGTTTTTCTTTTGAAATTTAATTTTCATAGCTCGTTTTTGTTTTTGTTGTTTTGGTGTTTTTGAGACAGGGTCTCTCTCTGTCACTCAAGCTGGAGTACAGTGGACCTATCTGGGCTCACTCAACCTCCACCTCTCAGACTCAAGTGATCCACCCACCTCAGCCTCCTGAGTAGCTGAGACAACAGGCACATGCCACTGTGGCAGGCTAATTTTTATACTTTTTGTAGAGATAGGGTTTCTCTATGTTTCCCAATTCTGTCTTGAATTCCTGAGGTGGGATTACAGGTGCGACCCATCACGTCTGGTTTCTTATAACTCTTAAGAGCACAATAATCTTGAGACACAGATATTTAGCACCTCCTCTACACCCAATGTTTTCTACCATGAAATCAGGGTCTTTGTAAAATGATGTGAAAAACATTATAATACATTTTATATAAGTAGATTTTAAAACTGTGATGAATTTCTAGCACCAGTATAAAGATAGAATTAGAATGCTATTGATAATTTCAAATAAAAAAAAGAAGGCATGCTTGAATACTGAGAGGAGACATAATGCATTTTCTAAACAAAGCACACAATTAGTATTCATGATTTCATTTGTGTTTCTCTGAACTCTGATAAATAATTAAAGGAAACTGCATTCATTTCATACATAATATTTGTCACAATCCATCCCAGATATTATTTACATTTTATAGATTTTTAAGAAATTAATCACTGAGAAAGAAATTTTTATTTTCTCTTAAGGACAAAGAAACTGAAGTTTAGGGAAGTCAGGTGATGTTCTCGGTGTGCCAATTACATGCTGGTAAAAAGGGATTTTAAATTCAGGTTGCTTGGCTTCAAGAAGTACAATCCTCTTTTAATTAAAATAATTTGTTCTGCTTGTTACTCACAAAAAGTGTAAACATGATTGTAAGTAGAATTTTGCTCCAAAATATACCATTATCAATATAACATTTTCAATTTCTGGGACCACAGATAAAATAAGGCATCATTTAAAGGATCTGCATGGCTGTATACATGATAATGAGAAGCGTGTCTTATTTGGAAAGGCATGGCTATAATACATCTGTCATGGCCTAAGCTATATACTGTATAAAGGGATGAGGTAGGTATGTGATCCAGTTTCAGGGGATTTAGAATGTGGTGAAGAATATTGATAGATATATAAGCATATTTTAATCATGTAAGTTGAAAACAAAATTAGTAAACTTAAAAGTCTGTTAGAAACCCAAAGCCCCAGATAACTAGCTTGGTGACTTTGGTCAAGTTACCTAACCGTACTGGGACTTAGATTTTTCACATGTAAAATGTTGATAAGGGTAATTTGTACTTTATATGTCGTTTCGAGCAATACATTTTTAAAAGAATGGTTTTATTGGTATCTGAAGGCCTGGTTCCTTCCAGGGACTTCAGGAGAGACTTTTTTCCTAACCTATTCTAGCTTCTGGTGGCCGCCAGCCTTCCTTGGCTTTTGGCTGCATCACTCCAATTTCTACTTCGCTGGTAATAGTGACTTTTCTTCTGTATTCAAAAACTCTCTGGCTCCCTCTAATGAGAATAGTAGTTATTACATTTAAAGGCTCACTTGAATAATCCAAGGTCATCTCTTTATCTTGAAATCTTTAATTTAGTCACATCTGAGAAGTTATTTTTGCCACATCAGGTGACATTCACAAGTTTCAAGGATTAGAACCTATATATACTTGGGTATTTTTTGTCCTGCCATACATTCATATGCATAAATGTAGTCTCACTGAATCTTCTGAACATCCATATCCAACAGATAATCTACGTATCCATTTTATGTGTGAGGAAATGTAGAAACAGGGAGATTAGATAATCTATTGGAGGTCACACATTACACTGCAATGATAGTATTAGATGCTCACAAATCTGTCTCTAGGAACCACTGCTAAACCTATACTGTGGCCAAGCAAAAGAAAATCATTAGACAAATCAAGGAGCCAAAAATATATATCATAAAAATTGATAATGGATGTGAATAAGAAATATTTGCAAGGACTTAAAAATAAGAAATATTGCTTTTTCAATCTGTAGAGCCAGCAATCTATACACAACATGCCAAAGATTTATTCACGTAATAAAACAATGCATATGCTAACAAACACGACATTTTATAAAATAAATACAAATAGAAATGGGAGGAAAACGGGATGAAAGTATACTAGTGACAGTCACTTCACTTACAACATGAGAGACAGGAAATCCTATAAATGCCATTATAACAAAAGATAAAGATAAGAGTTTATTATAAAGTCACCAATATAAGAAAATAAGTACAAATTAGTGATTTAAAAACGAAAGATTGAAAAAGGGAGAAGATAGAGAACTGGAAAAGAGAGCTGTCTGCTCTGTTTCAAATGAGGAGTCAGTAGACAGTGCTAAAAATGGTAATTTAAGAAAATGAAGTATGCATAATCTTTAGAGATGTGTCATTAGCTACAATGTGAGAAATAAGGAAAAATGGTTATAGTTGATGTCCGTCAAGAAGTATTATTATGGGTGAGGATGGAGTGGAATTGGAGGCTGCTAATGGTTCTTAAATGTAAACACTTCCTTAATATTGTTTACTTTAATAAAAAGTATCTACTTCTATCTGTCTTTATATCTATCAGTCTGTTTAAAACAAAGTAAAACAATAAAAGCGTCCATATTTTTTCTTTGTTCAACAGATTATATCGAAATCTGCTATGTGCCAAATTGAAATTCACCTATCGCAATGAAAAGACAGGACGCGTCCCCTTTCAGAGCTTACAATGCAGAGAAAACAGATGATTAAGCAATTATAACCATAGGGAAATAACACGTCCCTTAGGTGGGCAAGAAACATAATATTGGAGAATCATTTAGCAAAAGGTCTACTGAGAAATAAATGTATAAAAATTTGGTTTTAAATGGAAATAAAATGAATGACATAAAAAAGGAGGATAAAAAAATTTCCCTATATTTTGCTGTTTGCTTTTAAAAAGAAAATTATATGTAGACAGAAACTATAGAGGCAAAAATTAAAGTACAGACAGAGAAAAGGGTTAACTAGCAGTTAGCACGTTAGAATGTAGAATCTCCAAAAACCCATTTTGTTGCAGCCTTAAGAACAGATCAAGAAAGCTGGAGATCAGAACTCTCCCGTAGCAGGAATGAGAAAAAAATAGGGACGCAAAAGGTGTAAAAGTCTTTCGCACTTTGATTACTGAAAGGAAATGTGATGAGAATTTTGTGTGAGTCTCATTGTAATATACAGCCTAATCTATTAATGAAATTTATACCTAAACTCTAGTGCTGTTTTCCTTTGTATTTAATTTCTTGCCAGCCTGAAGTTTCAGAATTATTTTGAGAAAACGAAACAATCTCCGCTAACATTTGTCGGGCTTGAGGCCAAGGGTACAGTTGGAAGTATACATATTACATATGTAAATGTTTAAAAGTTAAAAACACAACTAACAAAATAATTTATTCATATTGTCCCAAAAAGCCAGATTCAAAGTAGAGTTCTGTCTCCTAGCAAATCAAAGCCTGAACATGAATGAGGCTGCACGATCCAGTCCAGACTCTTTGTCCCCTCTACCTCTGCCTTTTCTGCCACATGAAGGGTGTTGCTTGTGTGTACACACGCTTTCTTGGGTAAAGGCTTGTGTGTGCAACATTCCAGCCTCAAGTTCAAGCACTCTACTGTATACAACTGCTGACCCTTGGCCACTCGTTAGGCCTAAAGATGCCCAAAATATAAAAAACTCAGAGCTTGACAGTGAATTTTAACTATTTGATATAAATTCTGACTGTATTTTCACAAGAATACATGATTTGGGGCCGGGCACAGTGTCTCACGCCTGTAATCCCAGCACTTTGGGAAGCTGAGGCAGGCGGATCACGAGGTCAGGAGATCCAGAAGATTCTGGCTAACACAGTGAAACCCCGTCTCTACTAAAATACAAAAACAAAATTAGCTGAGCGTGGTGGCGGGCACCTGTAGTCCCAGCTACTCAAGAGGCTGAGGCAGGAGAATGGCGCGAACCCGGGAGGCGGAGGTTGCAGTGAGCCAAGATAGCGCCATGCACTCCAGTGCGAGAGTGCGAGGCTCCATCTCAAAAAAAAAACCATGATGTGGTTTTACTAATATTAAATTAAATGACTTTATTTTTATTTTCCTTCTCTTCTCTCTCTCATTCTTATGCTTTATTTACTCTCACTCATTTTTATTCCACCTTCACAATTAACTATTTAAAGGTTCACAGATACATTTCAATCGTCAAAATAAATCTACATCTAATGCAGAGTATAGTGGCCACAGAAACTGAAAATAAATGAACAAGAAGAGGATACTTTTCTTCACAAGTGATCTGTAATTTAATATTAGGTCAATATCCCCAGTGTCACCAAAAAAACCCCAAAATGTCCATTTAATTTCAGGAAATGTTGTGACCTTCAGCATACTTCATATCACTACTTAAAAAACAAGTCTAAATTCAGTATTGAAGTCGTTTACTACATGACAAAAAGTAAGGGGAAGGAAAATGTTCTCTTGTGTAAATGGATGAGACACTTACTGTGACAGAGCTAATTAGGCTCTTGGGAGAATTTATGCACAGCTAATAAGAAGCAGAGCTAAATGTTGTCTTAATTTACCCTCAAGCTCTCAAAAAAAAAAAGTTGTTCATTCAAGTTGCTGTAATTGAACCAACAACCATTAACCCCTCTTTTCCAGATACATTCCCATGCTAAAATCAAGCTATCTCTTTCCCGAAGAGCAAAACCGATTCAGTTTTTTTTCCATACATCTTTGAACATGTAATCACAAGCAGTTATATTTAAAGTTAAGCAGATACAGATGATTCTGGCTTGTTTTCTATATATGGTGCTTTGGTTATTGATTTTACCTTATAATATGCTATAACACAGTGCCAAGAAAATTAATAAAAGCCAATCTTATCAAGTGGGGTTAAATAGGTACTCTCAAACACTATGTGACTGTTAAGAGAACCCCTTGATGGGCGGCGTTACCTTTATAACTCAAAAATTTCAGTAGTCTTTCATTCACTTCTAAATACTCTATGTCTCTTTTAGAAGCATGTACAGAGGCATGCAATAATACAAAGACATTTGTTAAAATATATAATCAGTTTTTCTGTACATGAGCCTTAATAAGACATTGTTTTACATACTATATACTACAGCTATAAAAATTAAAGATGCTCTTCATATACCAACTTGAAGTAATGCCTTCAAAATTGGGCATGATATTTATGTCTGGGTAGATTTATATTAAACTTCTAACTAAGGCTATCTGATTGTGAAACTGAATTGATTTTTACTTTCTACTTCATGAATTTCTTTATTCTTTGATAGGCTTACTACTAATATCTATTATTTGGAGATAAGAAAATTATTTTAATTTTGTATGATAAACCTAATTAATAGAACAATTTAAATTATCTTAAAGAACATATTTGGCCATATGAGGTTAAAATTAATAAACAGATTAATGCATTTTATGAATTTAACTTACATGATAAAAGTTAAATAATATTCTCTGTTGTTAATAATAACCATATAAAACAATAATGCTTTCAGGAATATCTATTAATGAATTAAAAGTATGTAAAAAGATAAACAACAAATAGGTAGCAGTAAGATTCAGGAAGATTTTTATATTATAAGCAGAGGTGGAATATGGGAAATTTACAGAGATAGTTAAAATTTATTGTAAAGGTCTTAATTTAAATGGGACATTAAATTCAAAGTTACTTATTGAATTATTAGATTATAAATAAAGAAAAAGGAGCCACCCATTAATCAATAATTTTTATTACTCCATTTTCATGGACCTAAGGGACATAAAGCAAAATTGAAAAGATATTGTTAATAAAACCAATATCCTATAATATTATTAAATTGTTTCAGGTTTACAATGAGAACACATGGACACAGACACAGGGAGGGGAACAACCCTTATGGAGGCTTGTTGGGGGAGGGCAGGGTGGGAAGAGCATTAGGGAAAGAGCTAATGCATACAGTGCTTAACACCTAGGTGATGGGTTGATAGGTGCAGGAAACCACCCTAGTACATGTTTACCTATGTAATAAACCTGCACATCCTGCACATGTACACCGAAACTTAAAAAATAAAATAATTATTTTTAAAAAGCTAATCTCAAATGGTTATGTAATTCCATTTATGTGACATCCCATTGTATAACTCCATTTATACCACATTATTGAAATGACAAGATTATACAGATGGAAAACAGATTTAACGGTTGTCGGGGTTTTGGAATAGCAAGATTGTGTGTGAGGTAGAGAGTATGGGTGTGACTATAAAGGAGTAGAAAGAGGGAAACTCTTGGTATGAAATAGTTCTGTTCTTTGTGTACAGTGGGATAAAATGACATACATAAAATGACAAGATAAAATGACATAGAAGTATATACACAAAAAGTATCCATGTCAAGTTTTTATATATATACATATATATACATATATATATATATGTATATAATAGTACTATATATACGTAAGTCATAATCTTTCGGAAAAAAATGGGTGAAGAGTACACAGGACCTCTCTGCACTACCTTTGCAACTTTCTGTATATTGGTAATTATTTCAAAATAAAATGTTCAATAATTATAAAAAATTGTTTCAATTTTGTTGTTGTTGTTGTTTGTTTGTTTTTTGAGAAGGAGTCTCCCTCTGTTGCCCAGGCTGGAGTGCGGTGGTGCAATCTCGGCTCACTGCAACCTCCACCTCCCCGGTTCAAGCAATTCTTTGCTTCAGCCTCCCAAGTAGCTGGGATTACAGGTGTCCTCCACCATGCCCAGCTAATTTTCATATTTTTAGTAGAGACGAGGTTTCACCATCTTGGCCAGGCTGATCTTGAACTCCTGACCTCATGATCCACCCGCCTCGGCCTCCCAAAGTGCTGGGATTACAGGCACGATTCGCCATGCCCAGCCTCCATTTTTAACATTAAAGACTTCCTATTAAACTCCACAATGTATACGCAAAATAGAAATACAAAATAAGTATGTCAAAATGTTAGTAATTTTCTATAAATGGTGTGCCTAGATTTCAAGTTTTTAGTCATTTCCTTTTCTATAATTTTTGATCTTTCTCTAATAAGCATGCATGACACTTCAACCAAATTATTCAGTGAAATATATTTTGCATTAAAAAACTTTAAAAATATAAAATACAGACATTTTTCTAGACAGGTTTGGAGAAGGCTATTGAAACATTTTATCTGCAATTCACTCCTATTCTTTTTGATATTGCACAATAGAGACTAATGAAGAAAAATTAATTGCCTTTACCACAACTTTTAGTTACAGTAAAATGAGTGTTTAATAATGTGTTCAGATACCTCTCCCACTGATCACATGCCAAGGTCACTCTAAGAACTTTTATTCCTGTGAGGAGTCACTCAAGCTGTCATTTAAAAACACAAAATTGAAAACCAAAACAAAGGAAGAAAGAAAACAGAATAATAAAACTATTTTTGCCTCTAATTTACCAGAACCCTGATCTTCAAATATTAAATAAGGTTTATGAGGGTATGCTATGTTATAGTCACTATGAACTAGCAGAAAATCTGACTTCTATAATTCTGTGGTGATCAGCAGGGGCACTTGGTTCTTTATATGTATGCATCTGTGTGGATATTGCGTATGTGTGTTTATACACGTATTTCCTAAGGAAATATATACATATATTTTAAGAAAACATACAAATATTTCCTAAAGCACTGAGTGGACAAATGCATGTAACAAAAGTATACATCATTTTGCCTTTGAAGAATTCATTACCTAGGGAAATAAGACATGTGGACAGATGTAGTGCACTATGGTCTATAACAGAGATATCTACAAAGCTGAATGAAATTTTGGTGAAGCTAATGTGGGAAAGCAGTCTTCACAGAAGCACAGATAATACATTTGGGTTTTCAAAGAAAATAATAAAATGTTTTCCAGATTGGGCCAAAAAAACATAGCATGCCTGTAGGCAAGTTCAACATATGGAAGGTCTTTTCTGCATCTACTGAGATAACCATGTGGTGTTTGTCTTTCGTTCTGTTGATGTGATAAATCACATTTATTGATTTGCATATGTTGAACCAAACTTGCATCTCATAAAGCCTACTTGATCATTGTGGATAAGTTTTTCCCCACAATTTAATCTACTGGATTTGGTTTGCCAGTATTTTGTGGAGTATTTTTGTATCGATGTTATCAAGGATATTTACCTGAGGTTTTCTTTTTTTGTGTGTGTCTCCACCAGGCTTTGGTATCAGAATGATGCTGGCCTCTTAGAAAGAGTTAGGGAGGAATCCCTTCTTCTCAATTTTTTAATATTCTCGGTAGGAATGGTACCAGCTCTTCTTTGTACCTCTGGTAGAATTCAGGTGTGAATCCTTTTGTTTCTGAGCTTGTATTTGTTGGTAAGCTATTTATTACTGCCTCAATATCAGAACTCATTATTGGTCTATTCAGGGATTCAATTCCTTACTAGTTCAGTCTTGGGAGGATGTATGCGTCCAGGAATTTATCCATTTCTTCTAGATTTTATAGTTTACATCCATAAATATGTTTATTGTAGTGTCTGATGGTTGTTTATATTTCTGTGGGGTCGGTGATGATATGATCCTTATCATTTATGACTGTTTATTTGAATCTTTTTTCTTTCTTTTTGTTAGTCTAGCTACTAGTCTGTCTATTTTAATAATTTAAAAAAAGAACGGCTCCTGGATTCATTGATCTTTTGAAAGTTGTTTTGTCCCTTTTTCCTTCAGTTCACCTCTGATCTTGGCTATTTCTTGTATTCTGCTAGCTTTGGGGTTTGTTTGATGTTGGTTCTCTAGTTCTTTTTTTTGTGATATTAGGTTGCTAACTTGAGGTCTTTCTAGATTTTTGATGTGGGCATTTAATGCTATAAAATTTCCTCTTAACACTGCTTTAAGTGCATCCCAGAGATTCTGGTATGGTGTCTCTTTGTTCTCATTAGTTTCAAAGAACTTCTTGATTTCTGCCTTAATTTCATTTGTTACTCAAGAGCCATTCAGGAGAAGGTTGTTGAATTACCATATATAATAGTTGTGTGGTTTTGAGTTAATTTCTTAATCTTGATTTCTAATTTGATTGTGCCATGATCTGAAAGACTCTTTGTTATGATTTTAGTTCTTTCGCATTTGCTAAGGAGTGTTTCACTTCCAATTGTGTGATCAATTTTAGAGTAAGTGCCGTGTGGCAATGAGAAGAATGTATATTCTGTTGTTTTTGGGTGGAGAGTCCAGTAGATATCAGGTCCATTTGATCCAGATGAAACTCAACATCATTTTATGTTAAAAAATCTCAAAAATCTAGATATTGAAGGAACATACCTTAACATAGTAAGAGCCATTTATGGCAAACCCACAGCAAATATCATACTAAATTGGCAAAAGCTAGAAACATTCCCCTTGAAAACTGGCACAGGACAAGTACGCCCTATCTCACCAGTCCTGTTCCACATAATATTGGAAGTTCTGGCCAGGGAAATCAGGGAAGAGAAAGAAATAAAAGTTATTAAAATAATAAGAGAGGAAGTGAAAATATCTTTGCAGATGACATGATCCTATGTTTAGAAAACCCCATTGTCTCAGCCAAAAAGCTTCTGAAGCTGATAAGCAATGTTAGAAAAGTCTCAGGATATAAAACAATGTGCAAAATTTTTTTTAAAAAGTCACTTGCATTTTTATACAACAACAGGTGGCAAGCAGAGAGCCAAATCATGAGCAAACTCTCATTCACAATTGCCACACACACAAAAAAAATACCTAGGAATATAGCTAATAGGGGAAGTGAAGGACCTCTTCAAGGCAAACTACAATCAGTGCTCAAAGAAATCAGAGAGGACACAAACAAATGAAAAAACATTCCACGCCCATGGATAGGAAGAGTCAGCATTGTGAAAATGGTCATACTCTCAAAAGCAATTTATAGATGCACTGTTATTTCCATTAAAGTACCACTGACATCATTCAAACAATTAGAAAAAAATTATTTTAAAATTCATATGGAACAAAAAACCCCCAAATAACCAAGACAATGTTAAGCCAAAAGAACAAAGCTAGAAGCATCAAACTACCCAACTTCAAATTATATTACAAGGCTCCAGTAACCAAAACAGCATGGTACTCATATAAGAACAGACACATAGACCAATAACTGGCTAGTCATATAAAGAACCTTGAAACTAGACCCCTTCTTTACGCTATATACAAAAATCAACTCAAGGTAAATTGAAGACTTAAATTTAACACTCCAAACTATAAAAACCCTAGAAGAAAACCTAGGCAATACCATTTATGACACAGGCGTGGGCAAAGATTTCATGACAAAGATGCCAAAAGCAATTGCAACTAAAACAAAAATTTATGAATGAAAACTAATTAAATGAAAGAGCTTCTGCACAGCAAAATAAACTATCATCAGAGTGAACAGACAACCTACAGAATGGGAGAAAATTTTTGCATTCTGTCCATCTGGGAAAGGTCTAATATCCAGCATCTACAAGGGATTTAAACAAATTTCCAAGATAAAAGCAAACAACCTTGTCAAAAAGTGAGCAAAGGACATAAGCAGAGACTTCTCAAAAGAAGATATCCATGCAGCCAGTAAATATAAGAACAAAAGTTTAACATCACTGATCAATGGAGAATTGCAAATCAAAACCACCATGAAATACTATCTCACACCAGTCAGAATGGCTGCTACTAAAGACTCAAAAAACAATAGATGCTCGAGAGGCTGTGGAGAAAAAGGAATGCTTTTACATTGTTGGTGGGAGTGTAAATTAGCTGGATCATTGTGGAAATCAGTGTGGTGATTCCTCAGAGACTTAGAAGCGGAAATAACATTTGACCCAGCAATCCCATTACTGAGTATATAACTAAAAAAATATAAACAATTCTATTATAAAGATACATGCACACATATGTTCCTTGCAGCACTATTCACAATAGCAAAGACATCAAATCAACCTAAATGGCCATCAATGATAGATTGGATAAAAAAGAAGTGTGGTACATATACACCATGCAATACTATGCAGCAATAAAAAGGAATGAGAGCATATCCTTTGCAGGGACATGGGTGAAGTTGGAAGCCATTATCCTCAGCAACCTCACCCAGGAACAGAAAACCAAATGCTGCATGTTTTTACTTATAAGTGGAGCTGAATGATGAGAACACATGGATACATGGTGGGGACAACACACACTGGGACCTGTCAGTGGGTATGGGTTGGGAGGAGGGAGGGCATCAGGAAGAATAGCTAATGAATGCCGGGCTTAATATCTAGGTGATGGGATGATCTGTGCAGCGAGCCATCATGGCACCCGTTTACCTATGTAACAACCTGCACATCTCGCACATGTACCCCTGAATTTAAAATAAGTTGAAAATGAAAAAAAAAGTTCAGCATATGAAAAGTTACAATAGCAGCACTTAAATAGTCATATCTAAATTAAACAAATTGAAATAATTTTTAATATTTTAGAAGATTTAAAACAGTGTTAGGTTTTGAGGTTTATGTTATAGATAGCATGTGATTCGTGTTCTCTAAAAATAATGAGTTTACAAAGGAAGAGCAACATGGAAAAATATAACAGCTGTAATTTTATAAATTTCTACAACAACAGTATGTTCTACATAGTCTATTAGAGCAGGTAAGAGAGAATGACTACCTCTTTTTTGGGGAACCTGTATTTTTTTTTCTGAGAAATTGACTTTGTATTGAAACTTCAAAGAAATATTGGTCTATAAAAAAGATACCAATCAGCATATGGCAGAAAAATTTCAGAATTCTCTTAATGAAAGTGTAGGGGTAAATGTACCAAGTCCATTGCCTGACTGGTCTCTCAATTCTTTGGATCATGTATCCAGGGTCTTTCCATTGCACAATTTCAAGGAGTACATTCACATTTTACTTAATGCTGAATCCCTGAACACATTAATATCAGCAGTTTTATATATATATATATACATACACATAAATATATATACACGCAAATAATATACATCTAACTATTATATTTCTAGTGATACACTGAAAAATTATTAAAGGATAAGTAAAAGTAAAATAAATAAAATACTGCAATTTTGTCCTTAAAAGTTTTTGTCTGTGTTCTATAATTTGTTTGTAAACATCTTTGTAATTATGCTTTAATCATGTCAGTACATTGTATTCTTAAGAATATATTTTTAACAATAATAGATAAAAATCTCTATTTAATTTTGTCTCTTGATGATTGCAATGTTTTGTTAATTTTCATTCAATATTATTGACTCAAACTTCTAAAATAGTTAATGTCGTCCTTGGGTTTTCTCTTTGCTTATTGTTCTTGTTTACATTGTATTCTTCTTGTGGTTCTTTTATCTCCACAAGGGTTAACATTTGATTTTTTTTTAAAAAAATTCACATGACCAGTACATATAAACTACAATGCCACTATATAAATACAGGCAGAACATAGTAAAACTCTCTTTATGTTGGGAATTCCAGACTTCCTCCTCTTTAGGTAACATATAAAAGCTATCAAATAAACTATAAACTAATTTTTTTTCTGTAAGAATAAGCATATCTAATATCACTACGACAAATTTACTTTTTTATTGTTATTAAAATATCCTACATAGATGTCCTCTCAACTTTTCATAGTATTGCACTAAATTAAGTGGAATCAGTTACAGAGTGATCAAATTTTGGAAAGTCATGCATAATACATTTAATTGCTTTGATGTTATCTCATAGTCATACAGATCAACAGAAAAATATTTAAAAAGGGAATTCACATGTCTAGAATTTTTGGTTGGATGAACAACTTCCTGCCACAAAGGAGGGTAGAGTGGAAGAGAGTCATTTGTGTGGTTCACAATCTTTCTTTTCCCTTAAATGCACCCACCCTCTATTGTAGAGCCCTTAGTTCTTAGTGAAATCATAGTTTCATTATTTAAGACCCAACTGAAGTAAAAGGGCATTGCCAACATTTAATTAACATCAGTTTATCAATTAACTAGCAAATAACTGAGGAACTGAACTCTGTAAAATATGAAGTGGTAAGGAGTAGAATGCCACAATGGTTACAAAAAAGTCTGAGTACCTGGAAAAATTGTGCAAACATAAAAGAGAAGGATTTGAATAGAGGCTGCCCTGACTTGGTCTATTTAACAATAAACCTAATATTGATGGACTTCTCTAAGATATTGTTCAGCAAATTCATAGACTGATCATACTAATTGAAACAGGGGAAGCATCACTTTCCCAAAAGGCTTCTCATAGACGTGACTAAAGAAAAGTAGAAAATCTATACAATGTTGGGACTGAATCCCAGGAGCACTCCTTTTTGGCTCTATTGATGAAGAATATTTAAACTTTTTTTGTCTCATTCAGAGGCTTACATTAGAGAGAACCTGCTGGAAATGACTGTACAGTTCACAGCTTCATACACAACTAAGTACACCAAGGGGGTCCGAGTCCCAATTCAACAATCCTATACTGAAATGAAAATGTAGAGCAAATGAACTCCGAGCACAAAGCAAATTTAGAAAAGGCTGAGAAAATATTCATTTTGATTTTGTGAATAAGCAGATGCAGTGTGGGTGAGGATTACATCACTTTAGCAGGTGTTAATTTGTTCATAAATATACCACCTGTAAAAAAAAAAAAAAAGAAACTTTAAAAGTAGGATATGTAGCTTTTAATTGCTTTTTTCCTGGATCGTTTGATTCACATCATATGACACCTTAAATTTCTCAAGAAATTAAATCAAACTTCAGGAGTTCACAAAATAGAAGACACTAAAAATTCAGAATGGATAGTCCCTTTAGAGATACAACTCATTCAACTTTCATTGAACTTACCAGTGAAAGCCACATTGGTAAATGGTGGGTACACAAAGAACAAATGTCAAATAGGAACGAAAAAATACGAATAGGAAAAGGTTATAACAGTACCCATTTGATGTTTGTGTTGACCTATGGTAATTTTTTTTGCCTAGCATTAAGGGGATTGTATGCAATTGGCACAATATACAAAAAAGCCTAGAGGTTTTTTCCTTTTTTTATATCCACCTGTCTCAGCCTCCCAAAGTGCTGGGATTACAAGCATGATCCACCACACCTGGCCAGCTAGAGGTATTCTTAACCTGTCTTTTCCAAGATCACCATATCATCTTTGTTGACAAATCAAATGAGCACTTCACCTCCTGGAAGAACTTGACATTTTTTATTATCTCTCAATCTTAAAATGATCCATCACTTGACTTCTAAGTTCTCTGTCAATTTTTGGTCAATGCTATAACTCCTTTATTTCTTTTTGGAAATCTGTGTCCACTGAGCTATAAATTCCAGTTTCTCTTAGTTTTTAATCCGTGCCATTTTTGTACCCCTTGAACCGTCTAATTTTTGTAAAAATTCTCTTACATGAACTATGACTAGCTTTATTATATATATGATGAATTCATGACTTTATGTATTTTTCAGGTTTCATATATTTTTCAAGACTAGATAATGTCTTCTATTTCTTTTACACTTTTGCCGACTGCCCAGGATAGATGATGCTCACATCTTAAAACATCAAGAATTATCATCATTTTATTTTGATAAATTTGAAAATAATATACATGTTAAAGTAACGGCCGGGAGCGGTGGCTCACGCCTGTAATCCCAGCACTTTGGGAGGTCGCAGCAGGCGGATCATGAGGTCAGGAAATCGAGACCATCCTGGCTAACACAGTGAAACCCGGTCTCCACTAAAAATACAAAAAATTAGCCGGGCCTGGTGGTGGGCGCCTGTAGTCCCAGCTACTCGGAGGCTCAGGGAGGA
>NW_026652291.1:79273775-79321330 GCF_009828535.3 Hylobates moloch
CCAACTCCTGACCTCATATGATCCACCTGTCTCAGCCTCCCAAAGTGCTGGGATTACAAGCATGATCCACCACACCTGGCCAGCTAGAGGTATTCTTAACCTGTCTTCTCCAAGATCACCATATCATCTTTGTTGACAAATCAAATGAGCACTTCACCTCCTGGAAGAACTTGACATTTTTTATTATCTCTCAATCTTAAAATGATCCATCTCTTGACTTCTAAGTTCTCTGTCAATTTTTGGTCAATGCTATAACTCCTTTATTTCTTTTTGGAAATCTGTGTCCACTGAGCTATAAATTCCAGTTTCTCTTAGTTTTTAATCCGTGCCATTTTTGTACTCCTTGAACCGTCTAATTTTTGTAAAAATTCTCTTACATGAACTATGACTAGCTTTACTTATATGTGTGATGAATTCATGACTTTATGTATTTTTCAGGTTTCATATATTTTTCAAGACTAGATAATGTCTTCTATTTCTTTTACACTTTTGCTGACTGCGCAGGATAGATGATGCTCACATCTTAAAACATCAAGAATTATCATCATTTTATTTTGATAAATTTGAAAATAATATACATGTTAAAGTAACGGCCAGGCACGGTGGCTCACGCCTGTAATCCCAGCACTTTGGGAGGTCGCAGCAGGCGGATCATGAGGTCAGGAAATCGAGACCATCCTGGCTAACACAGTGAAACCCGGTCTCCACTAAAAATACAAAAAATTAGCCGGGCCTGGTGGTGGGCGCCTGTAGTCCCAGCTACTCGGAGGCTCAGGGAGGAAAATGGCGTGAACCTGGGAGGCGGAGCTTGCAGTGAGCAGAGATAGGGCCACTGCAGTCTAGCCTGGGTGACAGAGCAAGACTCTGTATTTAAAAAAAAAAAAAAAAGTAACTTTGAGTGAGGATGCACTTGCCACTAGCTATGTCCTGTCTTCTTGTGACAATCAGGCCAAGAATGATGAAAAATCCTAATAATCCAGATAGACAATCCTTAGAAATTATTTAACTATCTAAGCTTATTCTAACATTTAGGAAGGACACTGTAGTTCAGCAAGGTTAAATGCTAAAGTTAAATGCCAAAAACCTTGGAATTAAGGTTAAGGCTCCAACATGAACGAGTGTCAGAGGTGAGAAAAGAATTCATATTTCTATAGTTATATCCCAATGCTCTTTAAACCAGTAATGGACTGCCGGGGAAACAGTGGCACAAGAGTAAGAATGTAAGATGGTCATACAGGATCTGCATGAGTCATCTTTTATTATTACTTCCTTCTTCTTGCCAATTTCCAGAAAAACAATTTCTCTGTGAATAATACAAAATTAAGTACTGAGCACAGTGATTGAAAATGAAGCCTCCAAACTTTCTTCACACACACCCCAAAAATAAAATTAGTTTTTGGAAAATGGGTATAGTCATTACAGGAAAATCACTTGTTCAATAATTTATTGTCCTAACTATATTCTCTCCCTTCTCTAGTATTGTACTTAAATATTCAGGTTTAAAATATACATTAATATATTTCAATATTTGTTATATAAGAAATATTTTATTTTGTCATTGTCCAGACATCAAAAGATCATGACTTATTATACTCAATGTGCCAAATCAAGTACAATTCACAATTAATGAATATAATTTAGAAAAAAAAGCCATTTGTTATGGATTCGGAGAAAAAGCACTGCTGAATGAATCATGAAGAATGATAATCGCATTAATTTTAGTACACTTGGGGTGTCACAAAGGCAGAAGGGCTGGTAAAACATTTAGTGGGCTGGTAAATATTTTTCATCTATTTGTATGGTTGACTGGCAACATTTAATAGATTTGGCTTAAAGAGCCCCATGCTAAAAGCAGTAAAATGTAATATGAGGAGATAATAAGCCAACTAAAGCAAATTACTGCCAAGTAAGATAATTATATTTAGGTTTAAATACATTTTATGCAATAAATTTATTACCATGTCACATTATTATAGTTTAATTAAATGTAGGGTAAATGCTTAGAAAATAAAGAATTCTTTCATGAAATTTAACTTGTGTGACAATTTGATTGAATTAATAGAAGGAAAATATTTTCTTAAATAAGACCTATTTTTTTGTTTTTATTTTTGTTTTTGTTTCCAAGATGGCTGACTGCAGACACTAGCTACTGGTTCTTCTAAGAAATAAAAACCAAAGTTACAGGTAAATGATCATGGCCAGAGTAGAATACTGAAGGAAGAATTTCAGAACCTGTCACAGAACCCACGGGATGAATCTGGGGTGCAGAAAAAGAAGGCAGCAAGAGTTTGGAAGCTAATGCCCCATGAGGAACTTGTAATCCCATGAAAAGAGTAGTTTGGGTGTTTCTTTGCTCCCCTTCCACCTGCAGCAGATTGTTGACTGCCAAAATGCTGGTGAGCTCCTCTGCACCCCCAAGCCCAGGAACTGCTGCTGGTGGCCATTCGAAGAATCCTTGGGAGCAGAGCATCAGGAGGGCAGTTCGCAAAGGTTCACTCACCCTCACGTTAAACCCAAGCTGAGGAGGTGGGCACTTTATTGGTTGTGCGCTGCCGTTCTGCCGAGAGAATCTCCGCCCTATGTCTCCACATCAGTCGATTTCCTGCAAACAACCCAGTAGAACCCACTGAGACTGTGGCAACTACAGGGCGACTGTCAAGACCCTGAGGCGCTGCAGGATTTCTGGAGCTCTTGCCCTCAACATGGGCTGCCCCTAGGGGAATGGGGAGTGCGGTGTGTCAGAGCACTCTTTGGGCAAAGAAAACGTTTGTGTACTCTCCCCTGCCCGAGAGTCCCTGCTTCTGAGCAGAAGGTGACTGTGCCTTTACCCACTGGAGAAGAGAGTATGGTACCAGGCTCCAAAGGGGAGAAGTGAGGCTCTACCCCAGGAGACAGGTGGCACCAGTGACCAGGAATGGACACAAGAGAGGGAATATTTTGCCCCCTTATCCACTGGAATGGACATAACTTCTATCCTTCTGCTTGAAGTTGCTTCAGGGGTTTGAGTGCACCCGAGGACAGTTTTCCAGGGCTGGTGAAAGTGGCTGTACACCCACTGAAAGTTTTCCCCTAGCCCCTTCCTACACAGAGCAGAAGGATTCCTGTTGCGGAGTGTGGTCCAGCTGCAGAGCTGTCTTCTTTGGGCAAGGAAAGAGGTTCTGCACCAGGACTATTTTGGCAGTAGCTGTGAGATGGAAATGTTCTGCAAACATCAGTTCCGTTGCAACCTAGACATAAAAACTGCTTATCTGAACTAAAGGCCAGGAGCCATGGAACAGGGTTATGATAGGAAAGTGGATTGCCTTCCTGCCTTCCTAGTGTATGTTGCTGGTGCACCTCCCTCTTCCAGCATATATCTTTCTGCATCTCACCATGAACTCTCCTTGCCATCTCCATTTGGGCCTATGCTTCCCATAGTCTTTGGAGTATCTAAGAGTGAGCCAGCTCTTACTCATAAGTGACAACTAGTGGACTGGAGATTGAACTGAACATCCAAATGAAAAATCTGTGACAGAAGGCCTTGGTGCTAGAGAATGCGATAAGCTTCCCAAGACCTCTGCACTTCCAGAACTAAAGAGGATAGTTAGTCTGCTTATATTCCCAAAACATTGTTATTACAATCAGCATATGAGAAAGCCACTATGCAAAAGCTATCTATAAACAAGGAACTCATACAGCGCCTTCTCAATCTGAAAACAGCTAGAATTGAAGCCAAACAATCAGATACAACATAATTACAGTCATACTGTCAATGTGGGAAAATAAGAAAGTCCCATCAGAATGAAAGCAAGTTCAAAAATAAGAAGTGATAGCTTCTCCAGATAGAGAAAAAATCTACGTAAAAACCTTGGCAATACAAAAACAAAAAAAACCAGTTAAACAATACTTTCTAGGAATCACACTACCTTTCCATCAATGGAAGCTAACCAAAATGAAAATTCTGTTATTACAGATAAAGTATTCAAAATTTAGACTGCAAAGAAGCTCAACAAGTCCCCGAGAAAGTTGAAAATCTATACAAATAAATCAGAGAAACAATTCAGGATATGAGTGAAAAATTTACTAAAAAGATCTATATTACAAAATAGAACTGCTGGAAAGAAAAAAAAAATCACTGACTGAATTACTAATTATAATTGAAAGCTTTTTTGAGTAGACCAAACAGAAGAAAAAATTCAGAGCTTGAAGACTGGTCCTTTGGATGAAACTAGCCAGAAAAAAAAAAATTAAAAATATAAACAAAGTCTTCAAAAATATGGCCTTATGCAAAGCAAACAAACCTAGGAGTTACAGGCATTCCTGAAGGAAAACAAAAATGAAAAGCTTAGAAAACATATATGACTGTATAATTTAGCAAAACTTCCCTGGTCTAGCTAGAGAATTAGACATCAAGATACAAGAAGCTCAGAAAACACATGAAAGATTCTGTGAAAGAAAAACATTATAAAGGCACATAATCATCAGACTATCCAAAGTAAATGTGAAAAAATAAATTATTGAAAGCTACAAGAGAGGAGTTTGTCTAATTACCTATAAAGCAAATGCCATCAGACTAACTGTAGACTTCTCAGCAGAAACCTTACAAGCTAGAAGAGATTGGGGCCTATTTTCAGCCTGCTTAAAAAAAAAAAAAAAATACACCCACCAGCCAAGAGTGTTCTATCCTGCCAAACCAAGATTCACGTATGTAAGAGGAAATAAGGACTTTCCCTGAGGAGCAAAGGCTAAGATAATATGTCACCACTAGACTGAACCTGTAAGAAATGTCAAAGGAATTCTAAACATGGAAATGAAAGGAAATACATGCCTCCTAATAATACAAAGGTCACAGATCCAAAGCAATTACACAATTGAGACTACAAAGCATCTACATGACAGTTAACATTTGATAGGAACAAGCCCCTCCCATATAAATATTAACCTTGAACATAAATAATTGTTCCACATAAAAATATAGAATGATGATGGAGTGTATAAAAAAAACAAGCTTTCTTCAAGAAACCTAAGTTGTAAGAACATTCTCAGTCTCAAAAAATATGGTGGAAAAGATATTCTATCCAAAAAGAAACCAAAAATGAGTAGGGATAGTTATATTTATATTAGATAAAGCAGACTTTAAACCACCAACACTACAAAACAGACAAATAATGTCATGATATAATGATAAAGGGTTCAATTCAACATGAAATAGAATAATTCTAATTATATGTCCACCCAACACCAGAGCACCCAGATTCATAAAGCAAATACTACTAGACCTAAGAAAAGAGACAGACATAAATCCAATAATACTGGGGGATTTCAACACCACACTGACATCACTAAACAGATTATTGAGGCAGAAAATCAACAAAGAAATTCTGAACTTAAACTGGACTCTAGACAAATGGACCTAATAAACATTTACAGAACATTCTATGCAACAACTGCAGAACACACATTTTTCTCATCTGTGCATTGAACATTCTACACAATAGACCATATACTTGGCCATAAAGCAAGTCTCAATAAATTTTTAAAAAATCAAAATCAGATCGAGTATCTACTTGGACAACAATGGATAAAACTAGAAATAAATATCAAGAGCAATTTCTCAACACTACACAAGTAGATAGAAATTAAACAATATGCTCCTGAATGATCTTTGAATAAATAATGAAATCATGGCAGAAATAAAAAAAATCTGAAACAAATGAAAATAGAGACAAACATACCAAATCCTCTGGGATACAGAAAAGGCAGTGCTAAAATAAAAGTTTATAGTGTTAAATGCCTACCTCAGAAGTATAGAAAGATTTCCAATTAAAAAACTCATGTTACAATTAAAAAAAGCATTCAATAAAATACAACATGATAAAAACTCTAAACAAACTAGGTATCGAAGGAACACCTTAAAATAATAAAAGCCATATATGACAAACCCACAGCCAACATCATACTGAACAAGGAATATTTGAAAGCATTCCACCTCACAACTGGAACAAAACAAAGATGTTCACTTTTACCACCTCTATTCAATATAGTACTGTAAGTCCTAGTCAGAGCAATCAGGCAAGAGAAAAACAAATGTAAAGCATCCAAATTGGAAGAGAGGAAGTCAAATTATTTCTGTTTGCTGATGACATAATCTTACAACTAGAAAACCCTAAAGAGTCCTCCAAAAATCTTCTAGATTTGATCAATGACTTTAGCAAAGTTTTAGAATACAAAATAAATGTAAAATAACGTAGCATTTCTATACACTGATAGTGTTCAAGCTGAGAAGCACATTAAGAACTCATTCTCATTTACAATGGCTATAAAAACATTTTAAAAACTTACATTTAACAAAGAAGGTGAAAAATCTCTACAAGACACTGATGAAAAAAATCACAGATGATACAAACAAATAGAGACACATCCCCATTCTTACGGGTTGAAAGAATCTGTATCATGAAAATGACTTTAATGACCAAAGCAATCTACAGATTCAGCACAATTTGTATTAAATTACCAACATGATTTTTTATAGACTTAGAAAAAAATGCTTAATTCAGAACCAACAAGAGCCTGAATAGCCAAAGCAATTCTCAGAAAAAAAGAAAAACAGCAGTAGGCATCACATTTCCTGACTTTGAATTATACTACAAAATGAAAGTAAACAAAATGGTGTGGTACTGGTATGCATACAGACACATAGATCAAGAGAACAGAATATTCAATTCATAAAAGTTAACAATTATGGTATTCCCATAATATAAATGAGAAAACTGACCTTCGGGAATTTAAACATGTTGCCTAATTTTCACAGTTAAGAAATAATGGAGTTAGGTTTCAAAGTGACATTGTTTGGGTCTGGAGTTCATATCTTTATGCTATGCAATGATATATCTTCATTTGCATGTATATATAGGTATACATACACACACGTTTCATTAACATCTATACTTGGTTCTTCTGCTTTGTTATTTTAATTCAATGGTTCATTTACATATATACATACATGAAGCATACAGGTATATTTATGCACAGATATATATGTGTTTATGTGTGTATATATAATTATTGATATCAGTATAATTATTATGTCAAAATATCTAATAAGGTTACTCCTCACATTATTATTTTTACACATATTTCTTGATTATCCTCAGGCAATCCTAAATAATTTGAAGACATTTTTATCCCTTGTGACACTGATCAATCAAAAATCCTTTGTTTCTTCTCTATCCCTCTACTTTCATGGGGAAGGAGCCACTATTTGAATTCATTTACCATAAATTACTCTTGTACTTGACTTCTTGTGCTCAATACAATGTACTTGAGAGTCATCCACTCATGTTGTCCTAAGTATTAGTAGTTTGCTTTTTTAATGTATGTTTACATTTCTAGCTGTTTATCTGATTTATCTATTTACATATATATATTTGTTTACTTGTTTTGAATGTATTCCATTCTGTGCATATAACACTATGTTTGTATCTATTCTCCTCTCCTCCTGATAACAGGCATTTAAAATATTTTTGGTTTGCCTTTCTTCCATAAGTCTTTTTGTAGACATAATATCTTAGTCTTCAGTAAATAACAAGAAATGACAATGATAAGTCATAGGATAAGTATGTAGTTTGGTTTAGAAATTATTGACTTCATCAGATGTAGAGATTCAATACTTAGATTTTACTAGATATTACTTCAATAGACAAGCTGCCATGAGTAGTACAGGTAGCTTACAGCATCCAGCGGCAGCATTTTGAGGAATCGCCAGGGCATTTGAGCAAAGGCCATGCTTTCTACAGGCAGCCCTCCCATGAGGATTGAGCACACTAGATCCTGCTGAGTCAGTCTTTCCTCCTGGACTACTCAGTGTTACCACTGAGACTTCCTTAGATCTACATCACAATCTGAGATTCTTACTACACATCCTCCTGTCCTTTTCCCTTTCACATATTAGTGTCATACCAGTAGCATGGTCTGAAGACTTTCTCACTCCTGGCAACTTTCCCTTTACCTTCCATAGTTGCAGTGGGGGCATAACCCTGTCATTACCTTCTGTATCCCACTCTAAATAAAATTATATTTATTTGTTTGTTTGTAAGTATGTATTTCTGATATTTTAAGTCACTGTTAACATATATTGCATAATAATTTTACAGATGAATCATTAGAAATTTAAGTGTCTGTCTTTTCTTTCTTAAAATGAGAAAAGTAATTAATAGCCACCCTCAATATCACACTACTACATTTTTAGCAGAATATTGAAACCAGTTTATATCTTACTTCATTTCTAGTCTATTATTTATTAATTGTATTGCTGACATAAATATTTTAAGAGAAAAAAATCAAAAATTTGCATTATTAGGAAAATATATACTTTGTTAGATTTTTGTCAATTACTGGGGAAAGCTCTATTAATCATTCATTTAAGTTAGTGCTTTTGATGATAACTGCATTGCTTTAATAACAGAAAATATAGAAATTGTCTAGTTCTGTTTCCCATATGTAATGCCTTCTGTTCTGACAGTATGATGCTAAATCTGTAGTACATTGGGGCATTATTATATTGTTTTGTTCATTTTTTTCTTATTCAGTTTTGTTTTAGAAATCATATCATGGATACTAAAAATAATTTTTCATGCCATTTAACATTTACAGTTGTTAGTATTTTTGATGCTGCTTCTCATAATTACAATTTGAGATATTCATTATAAGATTACTTAATTTTTAAAAATCCAATTTCTAGTCAATGAAGATGACGCTCATGAGGGCTTGACCTAATATTTCTTTCAGAATATGCGTAATATTTATTGGCAATCACCTAGAAATTATTTCATGTAATATGAGCTATTATTCTACATTAAATTAAAATATTTCATATGAGAATTGCAGAATAACTTTTGCCTTGTTATATCCCCTCTTATGTAAAACGAAGAAAATTGTGTTCTGCAACAATTTTACTTCTCCTGTTCTTTTGTATTTTCTTTTTCTTGTTTTCTTTGCTGGTTTCTCTTCAGCTCACTTATTCTAATTTTTTGTAATCTGAATGTGGTCTCCTCGTGACATGACGTAAAGGATTCTCAATTTGAGGTCTCTACCCCAGCCTGTCCCTTGAACTTTAAACTAATATGTTATGAGTACTTGTCTCCCTTAGATCTTCAACCTAACTTATTCAAACCAGATGATTCATTTTTCATGCAAACGTGCTCCCCGAATGGTCTTCTCCATTCAAGTAAATTACAACTTCGTTCTTCTAGATACTCAGGACAACAACTGTGGAGTCATTTTAATTTCTCTCATTTCATTTTTTTTTTCAGAGTGCACCACAAATTGTGTTAAGTGTATCTTCAAATCTGTTCTACTTAATGCTTCCATAATTAAGATCCTGGATCAACATCATATTATTACAAGAGGATATTCCTACTAAAGGATCTTCCAACTTCGACACTTTCTTGCCACTACTTCCCCAAATCTGTTCTCAATACAAAAAGTAGGATGATTCTTCCCTAAATTAAGTCACATAATATCATTATTCTGACAAAATACAACTAATGATTTCCCGTCTCATTTAGAGTAAATCCAGCAATTGCTTCTGTTACAGCTTTGCTCTAATTTTCTGTTGTTCTCCCTTCTCTCACAGAATTTGGCTTACACAGGCCTCCTGATCCTCAGAATATTTCAGGCATGTGCTTGTTTTAGGGGCTTTCGGACTTCTGTAACCTCTGCTTAAAATGTCCTTTCCAGGTGTCCACATATCCATATGGTTTGCCCAACTCCTTCAGACTTCTGCTCTTCACCTTCTCTTAACTTGGTAATCCATAGTAAATCTCTGTTTTTCTTTCATAAACAAAGTCTAGGCCAGGTGCGGTGGCTCACAGCGGTAATCCCAGCACTCTGGGAGGCTGAGGTGGGCAAATCGCCTGAGGTCAGGAGTTTGAGACCAGCCTGGTCAATACGGCCAACATAGCCAACATAGCAAAACCCCGTCTCTACTAAAAATACCAAAAAATAAAAATAAAAAAATAAAAATTAGCTGGGCATGGTAGTGGGTGCCTGTAATCCCAGCTACTCAGGAGGCTGAGGGAGAACTGCTTGAACCCAGGCAGTGGTGGTCGCAGTGAGCCAAGACTGTGCCACTGCACTCCAGACTGGGCAACAGAGCAAGGCTCCCTCTCAAACAAACAAAGACACAAAAAAGAAAGAATCTAACCCTGAGATAGCCAAGGAGTTAGCTCTTACAGACAGAAACCTTAAGATCAGATATCATAAATATTTTAGAGTAATTAATGGAAAATACGTTCAAAGAATTAAAAGAAAATGCATGCGAAAACTAAAGAAAAGTATATTTTTGATGAGTGAGACAGAGCAAGACTCTCTCTCAAATAAAAAGTCCATACATGGACACACACACAAACATATAAACATTTAATTAATATTTTTGAATGAATGTATAGTTTCTTATTTATAGCCTTACAAAACTTTTAACTTGAAGAAATTAAACACTGGGTAAATTTTCCACATGTAACATCTATTTGAGAATTAAGAAAAATACGTTTGAGGTTATAGAAATTATTTAATTCTGAAAAAGTAAAGAGTCACTTTAGCACATAAAATAAGTGATTTTTTTTACTGCCTTAAAAGAATTTATTGCTATTCCTTTTGTTTTATTTTGTTTTTGTTCTTTTCAGCTTTACTAAGACATAATTGACAAATACAAATTGCATATATTAAAGATATACATAATTATCTGATATACACATACATTAAGAAATTATTTGTACAATCAAAGTAATATAGTAATTACATTTAATTGCCATTCCCTTGTATGTGTGCACGTGTGTGTAGTGAGGACACTTAAGACCTACTGTCTTAATAAATTTTGAGTAAACAATACATTATTATTAACTATAGTCACTATCCTGTATATTAGACCTCCCGAACTTATTCATCTTATAAGCAAAATTTGTACCCTTTCGACATTTCCTGTTTCCTCTATCCTCCATCCCGTCAACAGCTGTTTTATTCTCTGCTTCTATGAGTTTGACTTTTAAAAAAATTCCACATATAAACGAGATCATGCAGTACTTTTCTTTCAGTGTCTGACTTATTTCAGCTAACATAATATCTTTCATGATATTGTTGCTAATAACAGGATTTCCTTCTTAAGTCCAAATAATATTCCAGTGTATGAATATACCACCTATTCCTTATCCACTCATTTATCAATGAACACTTAGATTGTTTATGCATTTTGGATATTACTAATAATGTTGCAGTAGAAACGAGGATGTAGATACTTATTTAAGATACATATTTCATTTTCTTTAGGTTTATATCCGGAAGTAAAATTGCTGGAATGTATGGTTGTTCTATTTACAGTTTTTAGCAATCTTCATATTATTTTCTTTAAAATGCTTTTACAACGAACATTCCCACCAAAAATGTACAAGCCTTCTATTTTCTACTCATCCTTAACAATGCTTTTTATCTCTTGTCTTGTTGATATTAGCTATCCTAATATGTGTTATATCTCACTTTGAATTTGTTTTGTATTTCCTTACTGATTAGTTATGTTGACCACCTTTTCACATACCTGGCGGCCACCTGTATGTCTTTGGAAAATTTTATATAGAGATCCTTCATTCATTTTAATAGACTTATTCGTTTTGTTGCTATTGTGTGTGATCTTTGTATATTTTGGATATTAACCCCTTGGCAGATATACTGTTTCCAAATATTTTCTCACATTACTTAGGTTGCCTTTTTATTTTTTAGTTTTTTGTTTTCTTTGATGTGGAGAAGCTTTTTAGTTTGATGCAATTCCACTTGCTTATGTTTGCTTTCGTTGCCTATGCTTTTGGTGTTATATCCATGACATAATTGCCAAGGTCAAGGTCAAGGAGGTTTTTTCTATGATTTCCGCAAGGATTTTTACAGTTTTAGGTCTTACACTAAATTTTTAAATAATTTCAAGTTTATTTTTGTATATGTTTTAAGATACGAGTTTAATTTCATTCTTTTGCAGGTAAATATCCTGTTTTGCCAACACTATTTATTGAAGACCATATTTTCCTTATTGTCTATTCTTGACACTCTTATCAAATACACAATAAAATTATGCTGAAAAGAGGGTCTTCGCAGCAGTTGTTATGGCATTACAAACACAAAAAATAAATACATGTTATTGTTTAGATAAGTTATGACCCATACATATAGGGCCATTAAAAATAAAAATATTACTGAGTTTTATCATAAAATGCCATCATTCCCATTGATGATAACACACCTAATACATAACCACATTTCATGTTATGTGAGGATGTCCTGGCATGAGAAGAAGGTGGCTTAATGTTTTTTTTAGATGTAAGGAAATAAAAAGAAAATAACGAAGGTGGGTTTATTATAATTGTTAAACTACTGTTACCGAGTAGTGTTTACATTTTATTTTGATTCTGTTCACTTAGGCAAATAAAAATATTTATAATATTAAATTAAAAACAGTTTATGCAACTAAAATGAATTTTACTGAGAAAATGTTGTAGAGAAACAATATTCTATTTCCAGGATCAAAAATCAAATATGTTTTTATAATATCCACTGAACTATGAAGATCTTGTGTGTAATTTCATATCATAAAATATAACCTAAACTAAGATTTCCAAGACTCATATTCTGTTAAAAGATAAGCCAGAATTTCATAGTTTTGGTTTTGCTTTTTATTTAATTTTCTCTTAGAAAGTGTACTAAAATAGCACTTACAGTTAATAAGAAAATAATGACATTTAATTCTGTTGCCTTTTAATTGGTTTCCTTTTAGAGCTTTAATTTGCAACTTGTAAATTGCCTTGATACATGTGAAAGTGTCTATTCCTTAGGTAATTTGATTTTTCAAAGTTGTACTTGATGACTATTCACTAATGGTGCTATCTTTTTTAATGATAAGTATTGTTCTTTGATATTATAGAAAGCAGGCCTATTTCAGAAAATCGCTTAAAATGAAAAGGGATACTTTCTATACATATAAAAAACTTTTACATTCAAAATTTTGATAGCTTCTGTTTAAAATTAATCTGTGGAGTTTTCCTGTGTGATTACTCCTTTAATGAGTAATCATTGACCATTAGTATGGTGGCCAGTAACTTTTTGTTACCCTTGCCCTTACCCTTATCCTTTTACCCCTATCATTTCTCTTATTCTTCTTTCATTATTCTATTTTTGAAGAGGGTGAATTACTGTTAAATATTCTTTTGAGAAACTTGCAGTAACATTTTGCTTTTCAAGATGCTTGTCAATAAGCTGATCAGTGTTCAGACTAAATTGATAATTTTTGTAAAGCCTATGATTGTTTCAAAATAATCTTTTGTTTAGCAGTTTTGCTTAAGTACTGACATGGTTCTCCAGAGAAGGTTCTATCAAAAGAGAAGAAAGTAGCTCACAGAATATATATCATAAGAATGTGGAGAGAATGTAGGCTATTTCTATTTCTATTGCCTAGGAACAGAAAAAAATAGAGTCTGTTTCTAAGAAATTCTGCTTCCTTAGTTGCTCACAGCCCTATGACTTATTTTGGGGAACAAAAAGAGTACACAAAAAATTACTTGGGATGTCTTATTTTGAACAAAAATTGTTTGTGTTAATCTGGTCATCATATTTGTGGACAATCACGCTAGGTACTTTTAATCACCTTGAAATTGTTTGCCTTTGAAAAGACCCTAGCCATGGCAAGTGATGAATTTCCAGTAGCGTAAGTCCATGACCAAAAGAGGTGTCACTGATACCTTTATTAATCTTTCCTCCATTCTTAATTAGTAGAACATACAATATACAGAAAAATTACCCCTAAATCACAGGTAAAAAAAAAACACATCAATTTAAACATAGATGTAGACTAAATTAAACTTCTTAAGAAAATGAATATTTCTGAAGAGAATTCTCTATACTTAACCTTTAAATTTCTATAAAAACATCATACAAGCACATACACACACACACAAACACACAAACACCTACTTTTCCTTGTAGAAGGAGTATGAAATTGAGGAGTAAAAAATTATTGCTGTTAGTTCAATATGGGCTAATCTAAAGATAGGAAATTTTGAGTGATCTTTTGATTCACTGTATTCAGAAGATCTTGAAAAACTTACTTAGCAAACTGAAATTGTGTCTGGATCTCTTCTCAATGCAATAAAGTAAATATATATTTTGTCTGAAGACAATTTTAATTTTCAAATGTCTTCTTTTTTATATCATTATTACAAGCTTACTTTTTATCTTTCTGTAAATTATCCCAAACGTCTTTAAATATATAGCGATATATGTTGATGTCTGTAATCAGAAAAGTATTCTTGGATTTTATTTTATCCAACATACCTTAGCTTAGGTATCCCCAGCCCCTGGGCCACACAGCAGGAGGTGAGAGGCTGGCAAGCCAGTAAAGCTTCATCTGTATTTGCAGCCACTTCCCATCACTCGCATTACCACCTGAGATCCACCTCCTGTCAAATCAGCCTTGGCATTAGATTCTTATAGGAGTGCAAACCCTATTGTGAACTGGTCATGCAAGTGATCTAGATTGCATGCTCCTTATGACAATCTGATGCCTGATGATCAGTCTCTGTCTCCCATCACCACAAAAAGGGACCATCTAAGTTGCAGAATAATAAGCTCAGGGCTCCCACAAATTCTATATTATGGTGCGTTATATAATTATTTTATTATTATATTACAATGCAATAATAATATAACTAAAATGCACAATAAACATGTGCTTGAATCATCCCAAAACCATCCCCCCCTCAACCTCAGTTCCTGGAAAAAGGTATCTTCCATGAAACCAGTCCCTGGTACCAAAAAGGTTGGGGACTGCTGCCTTAGCTAGTATATAGGCCTACTTAGAAAAGAAATCAGAAACTACTGTAAAAATCATAATTTTTAAAAGTAATTAAATTAAAATCAGTTGTCAGAAAATAAATATTGTGTTTGTTCTTATAATTAACAGGTAAGTTCACTCACTGGCAAATAGTTTACTGGTGTTTCACTTTTGAGTGATTTAGCTTACCACTTTCAGGACTTATATGATTAATATCAATTTTTATATTATGTAAGTATGTTAAAAATGTGTTTGTAGAACTTGGATTATAAAACATTATACAGTATATATTTTATTTGATTAGGTGTTCATTAATCTTCACATTTACAGTTGTAAGGAGGAGATACTATCAGTTTAAAGGTAGGAAAATACATCATACATATAATTTTTTATTTACATGCATAATTAGGTACATGAATGATGCTATTATACAGCCACAAGATGACTAATAGGCAGCACTAAGGTTAATGTGTTTAAAGAAAAATAAAAATGCAAAGGTATATAAATTACAATGAAATAATCTCTCTACCATGCAAAACCCCTTCATCTCTTCCCACACTCTCCCAACCCAGACACACACACATACACACACACCTATGCACCTGTGTGAACTGTGAACAAACATTATTACTTAGTGGTTTCCATCCCAGAATATTTACCACAGTCACATGTTTTCTTTTCTTTATTTAAGTATAATTTAAATATATCTGACAACCATCTGGACAAGCATATAGCTGATAAAAGAATTTTAACCAAAATAAAGAGCCCTTACAAATTAAAAAAGAAAATAAATCAAATAATCCAATAAATAATACAAATCTGAAAAAAAACAATAAAACTTACTTATTTTAAAGGTATAGTTTCATCACATTTTGTAATGGCACATGATCAGGAAGAATAAGGCACATGGACAACGGAGACTGAGGAAGGCAGAATAGGATTTCTTAAGTTACAGAAAAAGCTCTCAGCAGAGAGGGGACCCAAAACAGGGTTGCCAGGTACAGGGCTAAGTTCTGGGTTTTTTGGACTGGGAAGGAAGAGGCATGCACTGATTAGTCTGTGAGCCATTTTGGAAAAAGCATCATTCAGAAAGAAACACGATACTGCAATGAACCAACTGGAGGCAGAAGTGACGGCTCGGCCGGCAACCAATCCGGGGCTGGAGTCATATTTCAAGCTATGGAAATGAAGACTCAGCCCATGACCAATCATAGAAAGATACGTATATGTAAAACAGGTGAAAGGTAAGGAATAGCTGGGAGGAAGACTGCCAAACTTGAGTGGTAGTCCTTACTCTGGTCCATGGATTCTATTCAGAACTGGCAGCTCAGTTTTCAGGCTTCAGACTGTTCCTGGCTTGAAGGTCAAGTTACATGGGGCATCCATCCCTTCCTGCACAGGAATTCGCCTGCCCTACTACTATCACTATAATTTCTGTATCAACTCAAAAATTGTTAAATATCTGGGTTGTTTTCATTTCATTGTCTATAATGAATGATGTTGAATTAACATACATTTAACAATTTTATATGCGGACACGTTTCATTCCTCTTGGGAAAATACCTAGGAGTGAAATCTCAGGTTTATATAGTAAGTGTATGTTTAACATTTTATGAAATGCCAAACTGTTTCTCACAAAAATTGTGCAAATTTACTTCCCACAGCAATATATAGTATTCCCTTTGCCTCACATCCTTGCTGACACTGATAACGTGAGTTCTTTTAATGTTTGCTATACTAGTGTCTGTGTGCTGTTATCTCATTTTGGTTTTAGTAATTTACCAGATGACTGGTGAAATATAGTGCCTTTTACTGTGTGTATTAGCCATTCATATATCTTCTTTTGGTGTCTGTTCAAATTATTTGCCCATTCTAAAATTAAATTAATTGTCTTCTTGAGTTATGAGTTTTTTCTGTATTCTGGAAAAAATTCTTAAGTCAGTTACATTTCTATTTTTTCCCGGTCAGTTGCTGACATCTAACATACTTCATTATTTATTTCAAAGTACAAAAGTTTAAATCTGATAAAGTCCATGTAATCAATATTTTAATGGTTTTTTATGTTTAAGAAATCACTGGCTAATCTTATGTCACAAAGATTTTCTTTTGTGTTTTATTTCAGAGTTTTAATAAGTTTTTTAAATTAAAATCTATTACATATTTTGAATTACTTCAATGTACGGTGTGAGGTAAGAGTTGAGATTTATTTTATATTTTTGCCTGCCTACATATCATTATTTCAGCACCATTTGTTAAAAGGCTTATGTTATCATTACCTTTTATTATAAGATAATTATAATTATCTTATTTAAATATTTAAAATGCTTATCTTATATGTAATTTATTATCAGTTGAATCAAATTGTAACTTTGCTAGGAATTACTTTAATAATATAAATCTGGCTATATTTTAGGGAATTCCCTTATATTTTATTGATTTATATGTTTTTCTTTTTGGCAATATCACAACATTATTAATTATTGAGGTCTTAAAACAGGGAATAGTAAGAGCTTCAACCTTGCTCTTCTTTTTCGGTATTGTTTTGACTAAGCAAGATTTAAAACTTTTCAAATAAATTATAAAATAGGCTGTGCTTTTTGTTTCTAAAATGCTTGCTTAGGTTTATTGTCATTGCACTGAATGTATAAACCAATAAGAGAATTCTGAGAATGATTGCCATGCTAAATTACTGAATCTTAAATTTATGAAAACGCCATACTAAAATCCTATTATATCATTTCATTTATATGGAGTACAAGAAAAAGCAAAACTAAACCACAGTAATAGAAATTATAAATGGTTGTTGATGAGGCAGGGAAATTGTTTAAAAATTGCACCAGGGAATTTTCTGGGACAATGGGTACATTTTACATATTGTTTTGGATAGTATTGTGGAGGTGTATACAATTGTCAAAATTCGTTCAGCTGAATAACTCGAACATGTATTTTAAAATTTGTTTTTCTAAAATATTATCAAATATTTTGAAATTATACAGCTACTTATGCTAACGTCAATATGTAGATTTCATACTGTTGATAACTTCCTGGCTGCCCAGAAGTAAAACCTTGACCATGTTGCAATGTTATTTTAATTGTTGTTCATAATTCAAGGTTATCATCATCTTACCTGTATCAGTTAGTGAAATAGATATATTGCCTTGGACTATCTATGAGAGGAAGTAGTAATAGACAGTTTTTAGAATAATCTCAAATATTTAAATAATAGTTTAAACATAGCATATGCTAATGAATATGTAGTTCTTAAAAGTTTCAACTCAGCATAAAACCCTCGTCAATGATATCTTTTGTAATGGTACTTCTGATATCTGTAAAAAATAATATATACTATGAAAGATATATTTTCTCTACTTTGAGTAAGTGAAAATGAAATGTTTAGAACCATTATTAGAAAGTACACTATGTTCAGATATTGAAGAAAGCTAGATGGGTTTAGACAGAGCAAAGAGTAACACAGAAAAAGTTAGAGAAAATAAAGATATCATCTATGCTTATTTTGCTTATTATGATTAGTTTCTAATATTAAGAAATATTTTATACCAAAATCCATTTAAGAAATTGAATTAAGAAATATTTAAATATGACTGCACAAATTTGATATATTGACAAAATGGCCACTATACTACAATAACTACTTATCTACTCTTTATATGAAGAAACAAATATTTATTCCTTCTTTCTGTTGACTCAGTTAACACTCTGAAATCTTATGATTATGACTTTAAGAACCATTAGCCAGGCTGTCTTACGAATTTTATTTTTTGTTTTTCACCAGAATTATTACAAAGTGGAGCCATTGTATGTGGCAGAGCATTTTATAAAATTGTAAATGCTAGAGTTTCAGTTCATCCTAAGTTATCAAACTTTATGTTTTATTAGGAAACATCACTTATTTAAAAGTAATTGCCACATGGAAAGTAATACCTCTACCTCATCCCCATGTTTCAGTCCATACACAGGATGAATTTTTAACAAGAAATGATAGCAGATAAGAGATATTAATAGAAACAGAACATGGGGAGCTGGAAAAGACAAATGAGACTTGTGATTCGTCAGAGCATGAACAGTGGAAACCATGGTATCTAGAGAGGAAACCTCAAAACAAACAGAACAATGATTGGGATAATCTTGTCTTCCAAAAAACTCATCAGGCTGATTCTATGCTGAAGGAACATTTAATCATTAATAGAGCAGTCTACCAAGACTTTTATGGTGGGATATCCTTCAACAAGTTCTCCTAACGAGTGATGCTACACATCCTAAAGTCTTAAAATACCATGAGTCATCAGCATTTAAATATTAATAATTTCATTGTTCAGTTATTCAATGCTCCAAAAGATAAACAGATATAAAAATGATAAAATCAACATTTTTTCACATTTGAAATATTTTAAACTAAGATTTAGATATTTTTAAATAATAAATATCAACAAGAATCTGAAATATTTTACCTTGGTGCTTGATATCTCACATAAGTGTATTGTTGAAGAGGATTTGTTTCAGTATATGGAAGTCTTTTCTACTCTCTCTCAACAATGTTAAAATCCATCATCATTTAATTAATTTATTTTACTATTTTAATACTTAGTGAAATGTTTCATAATTATCATAGATTATTCATTTTAATTCTAATATTCAGATATTTACTGTGAAAATATTACATATTATGTAACTACCACCTTAAATACAAAGCATATTAAATTGCTTAGTAGTAAAAAGAGCCTGAGAAACATCAAATAAAAATAACATACTCTGAGAGAGAGTCATCAAGAAGCATCTGCCTTTCCTAAAGATAATTAAGTAATCAGCTAAGATGGGCCATGTGTTACTAAGTAACTCTTCTTTAGCATATTTGCATTAGGTCGCTAATCACTTGTGAAGCACTAGTTTCCATGAAGTGTGACATGGCATATATTAAGGGAAAGTTGTTCTTAGATGGTTTTTAAAAATGTTTAAGATTTTATGTTTTTTAAATGCATTTTAAGAAGCACTTTCTAAAATCAGGAAAATATTGTAAATAGGTGCAACATGCTTTCTAAGTTCCCCATGCCTGTAGTACATTTCCTTTTATATTCCTTTATTAGACTCCACAAAACAACCCTCTCAGTAAAGGTCCCAATATGTAGCTTGATTTACTTTCTCTTCTTTCCTGTTTTTCATTTTCTCTACCTTTTTCTTCTTTTCTCCCCCACCTAAAAAAAATTCATATTGAACCACACCAATTATGGTATTAATTATAATACAATATCTCACTCAAAAAGTAACTTTCTGTAATGTAACTCTGTAGTCTCAGCTGATAACTATAGTTGGGACTACAGAGTTACATTACAAAAAAGAGGCGGAGGCAGGAAAATCGCTTGATCCCAGGAGGCGGAGGTTGCAGTAAGCTGAGATCTGTGTGTCCATGAGTGACACACAGATGCAGTTTTGAAAGCATTCAGAGAAAGTTACCCAGCCACTCACAGATAACTGGGAGTTCCTGTTCCAGCTTGAGGCAACTCTTCTGAACACCACCACTGGTCCTAGGCAATTTCAGTCATTGCAAGGAAGTTTAGAATCTTTTGTTTCTCCTGTGGGGCAGGGCTCAGGATAGAGTTCCCACTTTCCTAGTCTGAAGGCAAAATTGTGTGCATTTATTTACAGTAATATAGAACTAGTATTGTTGTCAAGGGGAAAAAATGTGCACTTTTTAGGAGGAAATCTCTAAATGTTATAAATACCCAAGATGTTTTTCCTTCCCCTTCCTTCATTATTCTAGCCATACAAGCAGATTCATTTAATTTTGCTTTTAGTTACGTTTATTTTACAGAGGAGTATCAGTCAAGGAAAGAATGCTCTTTAAATCTGATTCTCTATCACACTCATATTAAAATTTTAATAACATTTTAATCTTGAAATTAAGTTTATAGGTAATATGACTTTCCTAAATAAATAATATTGCAGTCAATATACTTTTAGCATAGTAACAAATAAAGTTAAAAATGTAATTTATATTTTTATGTACTTTAATATATAGAAATACATAGACAAAGATATATATATTAGGCCATTCTTGTATTGCTTTAAAGAAATACCTGAGACTGGGTAATTTATGAAGAAAAGTAGTTTAATTCGCTCACTATTTTGCAGCCTTTACAGGCGCATGATACTGGTATCTGCTTGGCTTTCAGGGAGGCCTCAGGAAGCTTACAATCATGGTAGAAGGTGAAGAGATAGCAGGTATGTCACAGGGCAAAAACAATAGCAAGAGAGCAAAAGGGTAGTGAGGAGGTGCTGCATTCCTTTAAATGCGCAGATCTCATGTCAGCTCAGAACAGGAGATCAATTATCACCAAGGTAATGGCCCAAGTCATTTGTATTAGTGAGGGTTCTCTCAGAGAAACAGAACTAATAGGATAGATAGATAGATTAGATATAGATATAGATATATAGATATATATATCTTATTAATTCTGTTTCTCTGAGAGAACTCTCACTTATATATATACATATTTATATATATATAAACACACACATATATATATACATACACACACACATGTATATATATATGTGTATATACATACATATATATGAGTTTATTAAGTATTTAATTACACAACCACAAGGTCCCAAAATAGTCTGTATGCAAGCTGAAGAGCAAGGAGAGCCAGTCCAAATCCCAAAACTGAAGAACCTGTTCAAGGGCAGGAAGCATTCAGCATAGGAGAAATGTGTAGGCTGGGAGGCTAGGCCCATCTCACCTCTTCACGTTTTTCTGCCTGCTTTATATTCGCTGGTGGTTTATTAGAGGGTGCCTACCGATTAAGGGTAGATCTGCCTTCCCCAGCTAACTGACTGAAATGTTAATCTCCTTTGGCAACACCCTCACAGACACACCCAGGACCAATACTTCACATCCTTCAATCCAATCAAGTTGGTACTCAACATTAACCATCTCAGTATGATAAGAGTAAAATAAATACATTTGCTTATACTTACTTATACTTTATAAATTTTATTTTTAATGATGTAGAATATCAGAAGTTACTCAATACATGCAGTGCAGAAAACTGGAAATATGGTAGATATAGTAAAAACGGAGGTAACAGTAGAGTACACAAGTTAATATAAATAATAACATGAGACTTGTTTGTAAATGATGACACACACACAAAAAAAACCTTCACTGAAGTAAATCCAGTATATCAAGACATATTATACACTGGGTAATTAGAGAAAATGAGGAGATAAACTAATTGTACAAATAATCTGGGCCAATATTGCATGTTTTTAAAATGGCAACATCATGACAAATAACACCAAAAATGATATTCTGTACCTGAAATATCACTAACATTTATGTATATATTCAGTGTCTAGTATTTAAAACTTACTTTTGTTGTAGTGATTTTAAAAAATCTTTATGGGTAGGTAGTAGGTGTATATATTTATGGGGTACGTGAGATATTTTGATACACGGATACAATGCATAATAATCGCATCAAGGTAAATGGGGTAGCCATCACATTAAGCATTTATCATCTTTTTGTATGACAAACATTCCAATTATACTCGTTATTTTTAAATGTACAATAAATTGATGTTGGTTGTAATCGCCCTGTTGTGCTATTAAATACTAGATCTTATTTATTCCTTCTAACTGTGTTTTTGTCCCCATTAACAATCTCCACGTATTCCCTGACCTTACTACTTTTCCCAGCCTCTGGTAACTGTAATCCTACTCTCCATCTCCATAAGTTCAATTGTTTTCATCTGTTACCAAAATATAGACTGGATTGTTAAAAAAACAAACAGTAATACAAAAGGCTATTTAATGTCTGCCATAACTTTGGAGAAAGTAGCAAAGTGATATTGGGCAACTCCAAAATAAATTAATAAAATTAAAATTAATTAAAAACAGACTTTTTAAAACTTAGGTAATACAATTTTCAGTAACTGAAAAATAACATCTCCACAAGTTTATGAAAGCAGTAAAGTTTCATTAAAACAGATAATATTTTCATTTATATACATTTATAATGTACTTCATGAAGTTTATTACACAATTAATTTTCAAGATTTTTTATTTCTCACTGATCTTTTCCAAAGAAGTATGTAGACTCTCTAAATCAGTACTATTTCTTGTGAAATCATATTAACTGCAATGTTTCCATTTTGTAGCTCTGCTTTGTAAAATAATTATTTATACATCTAAAATGTGTAATTGATATCACTAGTATTAAAAATTTACATCTTTCAAATTCATTATTAGGAAAACAAAAAGGCAAGTCAGACAATTAGAAAAAAACAAAATTTGAAATGCATACAACTGACATTTCTATCGAGAATATATAAATAAAAGCATTACAATTTAAGAAGATAAATAATCCTATTTAAAATATTCAAAAACAAACTAACACTTCACAAAAATATATATATGGATAGCCAGTCACACACAAAAATTGTGTAAAATCATTAATCCTTAGGAGAATGCTAATTGAAACTACACTGCATTAGAACCATGCATTTGAACTGCATTGGTATGGCTTATATCCAAAGAAAATAGAAAAAATTTTTAAAATTAAAAGACAAAAACAATTATTAGAAAAAGTGTGGGGCAACTATACTGTTGGAAGGAATGAAAATTTTGCAATTACTTTGGAAGACTATTTGATAGTTTCTTATATAGTTAAACTATAGTTTTATATGGTTTGAATCTGTGTCACCAAAAAATCTCATGTTAAATTGTAATCCCCAATATTGGAGGTGGCGGCTAGTGCGAGGTGATTAGAAACATAAGAGTGGATTTCTCATGAATGGTTAGCACCATCCCCTTGGTGCTGTTCTCCTGATAGTGAGTTCTTGTGAGAACTGGTTGTTTAAAAGTGTGTAGCACCTAATCCCTTGCTCTTTCTCTTGCTCCTGCTCCTGCCATATATAAGACCTTTGTTCCCCCTTTGCCATGCGCAATGATTGGAAGCTTCTTGTGAGCTCCCCAAAAGCAGAAGCCACCATGCTTCCTGTACAGCCTGCACAACCATGAATCGATTAAACCTCTTTTCTTTACACATTACTCAGTCACAGGTATTTCTTTACAGCAATGCAAGAACAGACTAATACACAGTTATTATATGACCAAGAATCCTACCTAAAGGAAATTATGTCCATGCAAATACTTAAAAACAAATGTTTATACAGCTTTATTTGTCAGAAACAAGAAATGTGCAAAATTAAATGTTCATCCACAGTTGAATGGAAAAACAAAATTTTATATGTATGCAATGAAACCCTACTTGACAATAAAAAAAGAACTGCTGGTACATGAAATGATACAGATGAATCTCAAAATCATCAAACTGAAAGAAGCCGAATGCAAACAAGTACAAAATATATTATCTCATTGATATAACTCTTAATAAAATAAAAACAGATCTACACAGATAGAAAACTGATCAGTGATTGAATGGGGCTTAGGGTGGGCCTATTAGTCTGTTCTCATGCTGCTAATAAAGACATACCCAAGACTGGGTAATTTATAAAGGAAACAGGTTTAATGGACTCACAGTTCCTCAGGACTGGGGAGGCCTCACAATCAAGGTGAAGCAAGAGCAAAGTCACATCTCACATGGTGGCAGGCAATAGGGCATGTGCAAGGGAACTCCCTTTGTAAAATCATTAGATCCCGTGAGATTTATTCACTAACATGAGAGGAGCATGAGAAAAACCTGTTCCCATAATTCAATTACCTCCCACCAAGTATCTCCCATGACATGTGGGGATTATCACAATTCACGGTAAGATTTAGGTGGGGACACAACCAAACCATATCATTTCACCCCTGGCCTTTCCCAAATCTCATATACTCACATTTCAAAACCAATTATGCCTTCCCAATAATTGCCCAAAGTATTAACTCATTTCAGCATTAACTCAAAAGTCTATAGTACACAGCCTCATCAGAGACAAGGCAAGTCCCTTCCACTTATGAGCCTGTAAAATCAAAAGCAAATTAATTATTTTCTAGATACAATGTGGATACAGGCATTGGGTAAATACACACATTGCAATTGGGAGAAATTGGCCAAAAC
The DNA here is from genome assembly GCF_009828535.3 of Hylobates moloch. Taxonomy (NCBI): domain Eukaryota; kingdom Metazoa; phylum Chordata; class Mammalia; order Primates; family Hylobatidae; genus Hylobates; species Hylobates moloch. The sequence goes on from NW_026652291.1 coordinate 79,298,706, forward strand.
AAAGGGGCTAGAGGCCCCACACAAGCCCGAAATCCAGTCAACAGCCAAATCTTAAAGCTCTGCAACTATCTCCTTACACTCTCTGTCTCATGTACAGGCCATGCTGATGCAAAAGGTGGGTTTCCATGCTCTTTGGAGGCTCTGCCCCTGTTGCTTTGCAGGGTGCAGCCTCCCTTCCAGCTGCTTTCAGGGGCTAGAATTGGGTGTCTGCAGCTTTTCTAGGCATACCATGCAAGCTGTCAGTGGATATACCATTCTGGAGTCTGGAACATCGTGGCCCTCTTCTCACAACTCCGTGAGGCAGTGCCCCAGTGGGGACTCTTGGTGGGGGTTACAATCCCACATTTCTCTTCTGCACTTCCCTAACATAGGTTCTCCATGAGGGCCCCACCCCTGTAGCAAATGTCTGCCTGGACATCCAGGCATTTCCATACATCCTCTGAAATCTAGGCAAGGTTCCCAAACCTCAATTCTTGACTTCTGTGCACCTGCAGGCTTAGCATCATGTGGAAGTTTCCAATGCTTGGAGCTTGGGAAACCACAGTCCTACCAGTACCTTGGCCCATTTTAGCCATGGCTGGAGTGGCTGGGATGTAAGGCACCAAGTCCCTAGGCTGCCCACTGCAGGGGGGACCTGGGCCAGGCCCACACAACCATTATTTCCTCCTAGGCCTCCAGGCCTGTGATGAGAGGAGGTGCCTTGCAGGACTGACATGCCCTGGAGAAATTTTCCCTATTGTCTTGGTGATTAACATTTGGATCCTCTTTATTATACAAATTTCTGCTGCCAGCTTGAATTTCTCCTCAGAAAATGAGTTTTTCTTTTCTATTGCATCATCAGGATGCAAATTTCCCAAACTTCTATGATCTGCTTCCCTTCTAAACATAAGTTCTTATTTCAAACCATATCTTTGTGAATACATAAACCTGAATGCTTTTCATAAAACGCAAGTCACATGTTGAATGCTTTGCTGCTTAGAAATTTCTCCTGCCAGATGCCCTAAATTATCTCTCTCAAGTTCAAAGTTCGGCAAATCTCTAGGGAAGGGGCAAAATGCCACCAGTCTCTTTGCTAAAACATAACAAGTGTCACCACTCCTCCAGTTCTTGACAAGTTCTTCTCCATCTAAGGTCACCTCAACCCGTACTTTATTTTCCATATCACTATCAGCATTTTGGTCAAAGTCATTCAACAAGTCTCTAGGAAGTTCCAAATTTTCCCACATCTTCCTGTCTTCTGAGCTCTCCAAGTCTCTTGGAAATTCTAAACTTTCCCACATTTGTCTTCTGAGCCCTCCAAACTGTTTCCACCTCTCCTTGTTACCCAGTTCCAAAGTTGCTTCCACATTTTTGGGTATCTTTACAGCAGTACCCCACTCAACAAGTACCAGTTTACTGTATTAGTCTGTTCTCATGCTGCAAATAAAGACATGCCTGAAACTGGGTAATTTATAAAGAAAAGAGGTTTAATGGACTCACAGTTCCACATGGCTAGGGAGGCCTCACAATCATAGCAAAATCTTAAGAAAGAGTAAAGGCACATCTTACATGGTGGCCTGCAAGAAGGCATGTACAGAGAAACTCCCCTTATAAAACCATCAGATCTCAGGAGACTTATTCACTATCATGAGAACAGCACAGGAAAAGACTTCTCCCATGACTCAATTACCTCTCAGCGGGTCCCTTCCAAAACACATGGAGACTATTACAATTCAAGGTGAGATTTGGGTGGGGACACAGTGCTAACCCATATCAGCGAAGGAAGGAATATAATGTAAATGGGAATAATAAGAATGTTTTGTATATTTATTGTGGTAATAATTTCACAAATCAATACATCTATAGAAGAACTTCATTTATACTCTTTAAATGGGTACAGTTTATTATACCTCAATAAAGTTGTTTTAAAATGTCTAATGCTTATCAGATCCCTAATAAAGTGATCAATGTAGAAATGGAGAAAACATGCATAAAAATTTTTTTCTATTATTTCTCTGACACACTGAACTATCCTGAGTGAGGATAGAAATACATACATAAACACAGACACATGCATACACACACACATACACATACACATATACATGTGTGGAGTCAATTCTTATTTATAAATGTTGTCCTCATATTACAATTAATAATGTCCTCTTTTCATTGCTAGAAGCAATGAAACCCAGTGGTAATGATCATACTTTGCATCAAGGTCATGGTTTCTAATGCAGTTTTCCAAAGAGGAAACTCCTTGGAGAAATGGCTGAGTCTGACTGTGGAAGGAAAATTACAAAATGAGCCTACAGCTTCTCATAGTGGCACAGGATAATACAGAGCTCAAAACACACACACACAGACATACACACTGATGGTGATATATCAAAGGGATAAAAGAGCCTAATGAAAAAGCTCCTGATGACCAACACTGTAAGAATTTGAGGAATAAAATAAATAAGGTAGTATTAAATTTTAATTTAAAATATAAATAAATATCTATGAGTTCATACTGATAAATATAAATATCCATATAAATAATCTACATAATGTCTATATATATCTATATAATCTATATATAATAGATTGTCTATATATATGAATATCTATATATAATCTATATATAATAGATTGATGAAGTAAATAAATGGGTGAGAAGAGATGAATCTTTCATGCATAAGTTTTCCAAAAAATACATGTACATAATTTACCCTAAAGGGTGTAGATCATAACCTCTCACAACTTAAGTGTGGATTTCAGTTAGTGGTTTGTTTTCCAAAAGTACAGAATGAAAAGGGAGGTCGAGAGTAACTTTACATTGAAAAAATTTCACAAACACTTCAGCTAGGTAACCAAGGTCAAGGTCAACAGTGCTAAGTCTAGTTAATGGTATATTCTTTTGATTTAATGGCTTGTACTTCTGCGGACTTTCACTCAAAAACCAATAACCCCATTCCAATTATGATGAAGATTTTGGAAAAAAATTCAAATAGAAAATTCCCATAAAAAATAACTACCCAGAATCTCTCAAAACCTTCAAGGTAAGTCTAAGGACTATCTAAGGAAAACCTAAGAACTGGCATAGGTAAAAGAAGCCTAAGGAAACATGACAGCTAAATATAATATGCTATCCTGGATGGATTTCTGAAGCAGAAAGAAAGAATAAATGATAAAAACTAAGTCCACATGAATAAAGAAGGAACTTTAACAAATAATAATGTATTAACATTTGTTTCTTAATTCAAAAATTATACATAGTAATTTAAGTTGTTATTAATGAGGGTAAATAAGTGCAGGGTATATGAGAACTCTCTTTAATAAGTTTACACTTTTTCAGTAATCCTGCATCTGTTCTAAAAATAATATTCAATGAAGAAAAATGTTTGAAATATTTATTTATGATCAGTAAAACATAAGGTTTATTGTTATCACGTTTCTAACTATTATCATTTCAGAGGACTTAGGTAACATAATTAGACAAAAATAAAATGCAAATATAAAACATCTTAAATGTGAAAACTGCACTGAAAACTGCACTGTCAATATATGCATCATACCCTGATTGCTAAAATATAAAACAAATTTATTTTGTAACCATTTGAAATGTTGAATATATTTAACAAGATCAAGGTAACAAAATGTCAACCTGTAAGGCAGAATAAAATATTCCCAAATCATGTATCTGATAAAGAATTAATATCCATAATATACAAAAAACTATGACTCAATAACATGAAAACAAACAATACAATTTTAAAAATGGGTAAAGTAATTTAATACACATTGCTCCAAAGAAGATCTATCAAGGCCACAAGCATACTAAAACATGCCCAACATTATTAATCACTAGGAAAATGCAAATCAAAATCATAACGACATACTTCCTACCCATTATGATGACTAATATCCAAGCAAAACAAAACATAATAAAACGGAAAATAAGTATTGAAAAGGACACAGAAAAATTAGAACTCTAAATAGTTCAGCTGTTACGGAAAACAGTATGGAGGAACCTTAAGAAATTAAATATAGAAGTACCATATGATTTCTCAATTATACTTCTGGATATATACACAAAACAATTGTGAGCAGGGTCTTGAGGAAATATTTGTACATCCACATTCATAGCAAAATTATTTATACTATGCTAAATGTGGAAACAAGCTAAGTGTCTATCAATGGACAAATAGATAAAATGTGGTATATACACACGATGGAATATTATTCAGCCTTAAAAATAAAGAAAATTCTGACTCATGATACAATATGGATGAATCTTGAGGAGGATATTATCCTACATCAAATAAGCCAGTCCCCCAAAGACAAATACTATATGATTCCACTTGTATGAGGTACCTAGAGTAGAGATATTCATAGAAATCAAAAAGGAATGGTGGTTGCTAGGGGTAAGGGAGAGGCAGTAGGTGGAATTTTTTATTGGGTATAAAGTTGCAGTCTGTCAAAATGAAAAGAGTTCTGGAGATTAGTTGTACAACCATATGATTGTATTTTAAATAGTGAAATATACCAATAACAAAAATGTTTAATATTGCCCATCCATTATGTTAAAAAATTGAAATATGTTAAAGAACACCCACATATATGAAGGACTGTATTCAAAATAGATTAAGCAATTTTATTTTCTATGAAATATGAAATTTTAATCTACTACACACTCTGATACCCTTTCTCCAAAATTGATAAACAAATACACACCAACAGCTTGTTGTTTAGAAATACATGCAGTAAAACTATTTTTTCAAAAGCAATGGTAAACACAGAATTCCAGCTGATGTTTATCTCTGGCTTAGAGGAAGAGAAGATGAGCAAGTGAAAGATAACAGGAATATATGCAAAGCAATAGCAATGTTCTACATTTTAAGATAGGTTATGGGTTCACAGGTATACAAGTCAAAAGAGCTTTTTAAAAAATATATAAAAGAAAACTGAACAAATTTATCAAGATGTATACTTTGTAGCAACCACTTTTAAATTTTCCACAGAAAAATTCACTTCAAGATTTCATATAGTTTGGCTTCAAGAAGAAATTCTATATTTGCTGTTCTTTAGAAAGAAAATCTGATGTGCAAATTAACTCAGAGGGGAAAAAATGACATACAATATCTTATTCCTGTGACTCTCTGGATATATTATTATGCAGTTACAAGCATATCATGCATGCAGGTTCGTTTACTTCTCCATTTTATCAGCTTATCACAAGGCGGAATCAGCCTATTTGAGGACCTGCTTCAGCTGATTTTATTAGCAACTGCTTAAATACCATCTTTCTTTGTGCATGACCAGGCAGGAGGTAGTCTATCAAATTTTCCTTCACTGTTATTACTATAGTTGCATTCTGGAATTTTATGCTCTCATACATCATATTGATTATGACCATTTAATGTAAATTTGATCTAGAAGTTAAAATAACAGTGTTTAAGATAATAGAGTAGATATAGAGAGAACACCTTAAAACATGGGTCAGCTGATGCAGTAAAATACCCTGATAAGATCATTGTAAATTTGGCCTTTAGGATTCAAAAAAGGCAGTTAAGTTAAATAACAAATTTATTCAGCTTTAATGAATATTTGATTGGCTTTCATAGATAATTGCCCTCTATCAGGGTCATAGCATTAACATGAAAATTAGTCATTATCTTCTCAGTGAGAATTGGAAAGAAATCCCTATTAAAGTTTTTGAAGGAGATTTTCAATGAAGTAACTTTGCATACTGTTGACATTGTATCATGATTTAAAAATGTCTCTTCAAATCTGCTTTATATACTGATTTTAAATCACATTTTTATGTTAATTGTAAATTGTTTTAAATGCATAAGAATAATACGGGTTTTTTCATCAATAGATGCTATGACTTTTCTGTTGGCATGTCTGTTACAGTTACTTGTTCCCAATTAGCAATTCTTCTCCATTTTCTCTTGTGCATCAATAAAATATTTTGGGTAAAGTAATTTAACTATTAACTAAGTCTACCCTCAGAAGGTAATTTATTTCTTAAAAAAATAAGTGGACAATATATATGAATAGATATAGATGAGCATAAGAAATTAGCTCTTGCTCTTGATTTAATTCAAGACTATGAAAATCACATGTGATACTTATCTCACCAGTATAATTAATATGCCTGAGTTCCACATCAAACTCTGGCAGAAAATCTCCAACTGAGGCACAGAAGATGGGGGGGGGTTGTTGACGGAATCCTTCATCTATAGTATATTTGTTGTAATACTCTTTGAGTAAATTAGTTGTACATTATAGGAAGAGAATGGTAGAAAACTGTCTAGGGAATTTCAGCATAAGAATTAAATTATGGCATATCTACATGAAATTGCTAGAGAAATACTTCAATGCCATAACAACAACAACAAAAGTCTGAAATACCAACTTCGAAAGCTAGTAGCTGATGGTAGTTTACAAACTGTTACAACAGGGATGAGAGATACAAATTTATCTCGCTAAGGTTAAAAAGTATAGTCTGCAGAATGGACAAGAAAGAGATAAAATAATCTGCTATTAAAACTACAGTCTGTGGAGATAGAAGTAGAATTATTATGGCAGACAGAGAGTAGCACTCAGTAACATCAAATGCATGAATGCAAATCATGATTGTAATAATACTTTTTAATCACTGTGGGCTTATAGAGATCATGTCCTTTGCAGGGACATGGATGAAGCTGGAGGCCATTATCCTTAGCAAATTAACACAGGAACAGAAAACCAAATATCGCATGTTCTTACTTATTAGTGGGAGCTAAATGATGAGAACAAATGGACACACAGAAGGGAAAAACACATACTGGGACCTATCAGAGGGTGGAAGGAGGAAGGAGGGAAAGGATAAGAAAAAATAACTAAGGGGTACTAGACTTAATACCTGTGTGATGAAATAATCTGAACAACAAATCCCCATGACACAAGTTTACCTATACCAGAAAACTGCACATGTACCACCTAACTTAAAAGTTAAAAAAAGAAAAGAATTTGGGCACAAAAGAGTAAGGATTATTTTCTTTACTTAAACATGCTTCCGTAAAGATCCCTAAGTATTCCTTATGACACATCTTAAATATTACTTATTTTTTATGAGATAGCTTAAATATTCCCTCCTCCACTCTCCCAAGCAAAGTCAGCTTTACCTATTTCTAGTCTCACTTTGTCCTATGGCTATAGTTTGATAAAACACTTATTGATGCTAGCATCATATTTCAAAAATTCTAAACGTATATTTTTCACATTATAATACCATAAAAATCTGGATGTGTGTTATAACTGATGTGATAAGAGAGCATTAAGTCACAGTTTTAATTGGAAGTATCTTTTTTTCTCACTATTAAGTACAATTATTGTGTCATGATTACTGGAAACTTAGATTTGCTGAAATGCAGTAATAAATACACATACCTGTGTTTATCAATAAACAACCCAAAAATGAGATCCATATTTTAATACTTTATCTATCTTAGAGTCCCAGATAATGTCTCTTATATAATGGATGAGCAACAAATGATTGGGTGAAATGATTAGGCGCCTTATTTTTATCAGTATGGTAATTTAAAAGTTTAAATATCATCCATAGAGACGTACATACAGCAAAAATATGGTAAAGTAATGGCAACATGTGGCCCTCAGGTCTAGATAATTTATACTATCCTAGGGAGCATTGTCTTTCAATACACTAATAAACAAAAGATAGAGAGGAGGTTCTCATACTAGAGACAAACTATATGTGTGTGTGTATATATATATATGAATATGAATAATCAGATGGCAAAGACTAGGACAATTTAATACATTTTGGGGAGAAATGAGCTCAAATGCAGCTCAATTACTTGGTCACCTTGAGAATTATGTATGTTGATAACCTATGTTTATGTAATATATCTATGAAAATTTCTTAATGTAACGATCTGTATACATGAGTTCATCCTGATTTTTCCAACTCTAATCCATTACTCCATGGGTCCTTATAGCCTCCACCCCATGCTTATGTACAAATGCCCAGTACAAATATAATAAAACTGGCTCTCACTCTCTACCATTCATTTACTCAATTGTCCAATTTCTACACACACATATAGCAGTGTCAAAATGTTTAACCTGTACGCCTGTGCAAATGTCATTATCAAATAGATGAAAGTGCTTGTGTACAAATTCCTTCGTCTATAGTTTGAAAGATTTCATTTATTTACATTGTTATTTAGGTCAGTACACTTTCCTCTACCCCCTTTAATTAGGTTGTTAAATACATCTGTAATACAATTGGTTTTTTTTTTTTTAACATTCTGATTCCCACCCTAGGAAACTGCCTAAATAACATTTTTTCATTTGCGTACATTAAGGTTTACTCTTTATGCTGAATATTGCAATGAGCTTTGGCAATGGCATAATGTTATATATCTGCAATAAGAGTTTCATAAAGAATAGTTTTCTCCTCATCCTTGGCAGCATCTGTTGTTTTATGACTTCTTATCATAGCCATTCTGACTGGTGTGAGATGGCATCTCATTGTGATTTTGATTTGCATTTCTCTGATGATTAGTGATGCTGAGCAGTTTTTAATGTTTGTGTGTACTTGAGTGTCTTCTTTTGAGAAGCGTCTGTTCATGTCCTTTGCCCATTTTGCAATGGCGTTATTTGTTTTGTCCTCATTTATTTAAGTTTCCTAGAGATTCTAGATGTTAGGCCTTTGTTGGATCCATAGGTTGTGAATATCATCTCCCTATTCTATAGCTTGTCTGTTTGCTTTCTTGATAGTTTCCTTCACTGTGCAGGAGCTCTTTAGCTTAATTAGGTCCCACTTGTCTATTTTGGGTTTTTTTGTGATTGCTTTTGGGGATTTAGCCAAAAATTCTTTGCCAAGGCTTATGTCGAGAAAAGCATTTTCTAGTTGTCTTCCAGAATTTTTATAGTTTGAGGATGTACATTTAAATATTTAATTAATTTTGAATAAATTTTTGTATATGGCAAAAGGTAAGTGTCAAGTTCAATTGTCTGCATATGGCTAGCCAATTATCCCAGCACCATTCAATGAATAGGAAGTCCTTCTCCTTTGCTTATTTTTGTCACCCTTGTCGAAGATCGGATGGTTGTAAGTGTGTGGCTTTATAATGCACTGTAGATTGGAATGTAAATTAGCCCAGCCACTATGGAAAGCAGTCTGGAGATTTCTCAAAAATATTAAAACAGAGGTACCATTTGACCCAGCAATCACATTATTGAGTACATACCCAAAAGAAAATAAGTTATTTTACCAAAATATCACATGCACTTGTATGTTCATTGTTGTGCTACAGTAAAAATAACAAAGATATGGAATCAACCCAGGTGCTCAACAATGGTAGGTTGAATAAAGAATATGTGGCACATAAACGCAATAGAATACTACACAGTCATGAAAAAAGAATAAATCATGTCATTGGCAGCAAAATGCATGCAGCTGGAGGCCATAAAATCCTAAACAAATAAACACAGAAACAAAAAATCACATACCACATGTTCTTACTTACACGCAGGAGTTAACACTGAGCACACAGGGACATAATTATGGGAACAATAGGCGCTATGGACTACTAGAAGGTTAGGGGAGGACGGTGGGTGAAAAAACTACCTATCAGGTGCTATGCTGACTACTGGGTGATAAAAGCTATACTCCAAACCTCTGCATCACTCAATGTTCCCATGTAACAAATCTGCACATGCATCTCTTGGGTCTAAAATAAAAGTTGAAACTAAAAAAAAAAAAAAGAAAGAAATTAACCTCTCTAAAAAAAAATTCCTGTGTTTCATCTATTCAGTCCTTTTCTCCCCAACTCTTAGTGAGCATAGGTATTTCTCTTGTCTCTATAGTTTTGTCTCTTCCAGACTGTTACAGAATTGGAATCATACAGTATATATTTTTTTCAGACAGGGTTTTTCACTTAGCAATATGCAGTTTACATTCATCATGTCATTGAGTAGCTTGATAACTCATTATTTTTATAATTGAATAATATTCCATTGTATGGATATCACACAGATTTTTAAACACAATTTAGTTATTGAAGAACAACTTAGCTGTTTCCAGTTTATGGCCATGAAGAATAAACCTTCCATGAATATTTATGCGGAGGTTTTTTGGGTAGACATGTTTTCAAATCACTTTGATAAATACCTAGAAGTGTGACAGCTAGATAACAAAATAAGACTATATTTTTCTTTGTAGGAATCTATCATACTGCTTTCTAAATAGGCAGTGCCATTTTGTATTCCCACCAAAAATAAGTGAGCGTTTCTGTTGTTCTTTATGCTCACCAGAATTTGACAAATACTTACTCCGAATAGCCAAAATACAAAACCCTAACAATCTGGATTTTTGTATTTTGGCTATTCGTAGTAAGTATTTGTAAATATCTCCATGTTTTAATTTAAAATTGCCTAATAACACTTGATTTGATAATCAGTCCTGATTTGCATATGTGTACCTTTTTTATTTGAGTGAGGTGTCACTTCACATTAATCGTCTATTGTTCTTTTTCCTGTTATTTAGTTTTAAGAATTATTTGTATATTTGGATACAAGATATTCATCAAATATTCATTTTTCAGCTATTTTCTCCGAGGATGTGAATTGTCTTTATATTGACTGAAAAATGACTTTTGAAAACCAGAATATTTTTAACATTAGTTAATTCCTATAAATCAATTTTTATTTCTATATATTGTGCATTTGGTTATTTTATTTAAAAACTCATCACAAAACCAATTATCAAATAGATTTTTTTTCTCCTACATTTGCTACTGGAAGTTTTGTTTTTTCACATTTTGCATTTAGGTTTATGCTCCATTTTTGAGTCAATTTTTTTTGAAAGTTACGAAGTTCATGTCTAAGTCGTGGCCATAATTTTTGCAGTTTTTGTGAAACAACCTTCCTTGATATAGCTAGTTTACTAAGAACAATTATTTTAAAAATATATAAATAGATGTAAATTGTACTAAATAAATTTTTCCTCCATCAATGTGTTTCTCTTTCATTTGTTAATGTGGTAAATGGCATTTATATATTTTTCTGTGTAAAATAATCCTTGCTTTTGTAGAATAAGCCACATCATTTCTGAAAGAATATGCTTTTATATACCACTGTATTTATAATAGCTTGAAATCTTTTGTGTACAGGTTTTTGCATCTACATTTATGTATACAAATGGATTTTAATTTTTTATTTTATTGTATTTTTATTATTTTGGTATTATGAATATACTTACCTCATAGAATGCATTGAGGAATATCTTTCTTTTACTCTTAATCATTTTTATAATATTTTTTATATAAGTACTTCCATGACTAACTGTATTTGTGGTAAGTTTTTAATCAGTGATATATATATATATTCTGTTTATTAGAGGTCTTTTCAGTGTTTTTATTTTGGAGTCAAAGTTTTAGCTTACTTTTTCCTGTAAATATAATGCATATATATGCATATTATATGTATAGACATACATGAGGGATTTAATAATTTAATAACGAGAAAAAGAGAATTTGCATTTTTCATAGCCTGAAGTATCTAATTAAGTTAGATGTCACTTTATATTATAAATTAAAGAACCTAGGTTATCTTGATTTCAGAGAGATCTAAGATGCACATTAGTTCATATAGTTGCAGTGTGTATTGCTTGCAGCATGTTTTCAGATGGAATGAGAAATTATTGTGTCCTTTTCACAGCATGTAGAGAATGGAGCCCCGTGTAGTTAATGATTACCACAATGGCCCTCAGGGAATACATCCTTTTATATCCAAACATTTTTGAAACATACCACTTCTCGTGCTCCTTATCAAGTAATAGTTATTTGTATTTTTGAATCTGCGCAGGTCTTGAAACTTGTTTTGACCAATATGACGTGGCAGAGGAGAGGTAGTATGAGTTCCAGAGCCTAGGAATTCAGAGCCCATGCAGCCTCTGTTCTCATGTTCTTGGAAACTTGATAACATGAAGTGAGAAATCCAGTGTAAATTACTAGAGGATAAGAGGACACATGCCAGAATATTAAGGCACCCAGCAGGAATGACCTTGGGTCCTCTCCTTAAGCTGTCCATGACATATTTTAGTATTGGTCTTTCTCTTAGGAGCACGCAAATTTGGCCACTTTCCTATCTTTTTCATAACCTCATAATTCACTATAAATGTTACTTTAGCACTTTATAGAGCAGCCTCGTACAGAAATCTGTGAAATTCCTCTTCTTTCTAGATGTGCTAGATTCATTAACCTTAAACTCACAGCTAATAGCACCTCTAACTCATGCTTGAACAAAGCTCATCCAACACACATATTTTTTTCCCTAAGACATATCACAGCTTTCTTGTGCTGAGGAACATTAGACAGTATTTTAGTGCTACTCGTGGGGGCCAATATAGACAGTGAAATAACAACAACAACAAAAAAGCACATACATGTGGAAAATATGGCACTAAACAGACTCCAGAAAGGACATCTGTTTTGAATATGAGAACTAAAACAAATAAAAGTGTCACACTGTGTTACCTCAGGTGGAAAAGGGCATGTCTGGCAACTCAAATATTTCACTGCTCTGGATATGTCCACAAATGACTCCAAGAGTGCCCTGAATATTCATTTGGGGCTTAAAAATAAATTGTAATGAGTGGTGAAATTTATAAATATGAAATCTATGAGTAATGAGAATTGACCATATATGGATTATATATGTGTATTACCATCTTGAAATTTATCTTGTAAAATGGCGAAAAATTCTCAGCTGAAATGAACAAGGCATTGCTCTGGCCCCTTGTCTCCACATTTTTGCAGAGATGACCTGAGGATGGAGATAGTAGGAGAAGTACAGGGTAATGTAAGAATCTCTGGCTCTGGGGCCAGGTGAAGCAAGTACAAAACCTATTTTGGTTAGTACTGAATGTCAACTTGATTGGATTGAAGGATGCAAAGTAGTAATCCTGGGTGTGTCCGTGAGAGTGATGCCAAAGGAGATTAACTTTTGAGTCAGTGGACTGGGAAAGGCAGACCCACCCTTAATCTGGGTGGGCACAGTCTAATCAGCAGCCAGCAAAGCCAGAATATAAAGCAGGCAGAAAAACCTGTAAAGATTAGACTGGCCTAGCTTCCCAGCCTACATCTTTCTCCTGTGCTGGATGCATCCCTCCCTCAAATACTGGACTTCTACTTCCTTAGTTTTGGAACTTGGACTGGCTCTCTTTGTTCCTCAGCTTGCAGATGGCCTACTGTGGGACTCTGCAATCGTGTGAGTTAATACTTAATAAAATCCCTTTTATATCTAACTATCGATCTATCCTATTAGTTCTGTCCCTCTAGAGAGCCCTGACTGATAGGAAACCTAACTTTGACACTGTTAGTGGAGCAGTCTCAGGGAAATCACTTCACCCATGTGAATCTTGTTTTCTCATTTATAAAATTGAAACAATAGAATCTACCAGGCTGAGTTCTTTTTAGGAGTTAAAATCATAATATACGTGAGATAGATCCATCTATCTATATGTGTATCTTTCCCTTAAGAACAGTGGTTCAGAATTCACTCATTCTATGTTCACAGCAAATTTATAGACCATAACTATTTGGAATTATGAGAATTAACTGAATATACTTATATGTATATATATTAAATTATAAAATTCATACATATATATACAAATATACCTGTGTGTTTACAGTGTTCTAATTCTAATCATATGAAATGCTTAGAAAAAGGCAAATTCGAAGAAACAAACATTAGTAGGACCCTGGGTTTAGGCATAGAAAGGAGGATTAGTTGTAAATGAACTTGAGAATTCTTATTAAAGGTATAGAATGCTCTAAAATTGATATGTGGTGATGGTTGCCTACATAAAGTTATTAAATATTGTCAGAGAATTGTGAAATGGGTAAATTTATGATATGTATCTATCACAGTATGAGTGGTAATATATTAAAACATAAAATAATAATTTTAATTTTTTTCCTTTTCTTGTTACAATTTTTGGGAGGTCTAGTTTATAATTACCTCTTTGAGGGCACAAAAAATGTCTTACTTGATTCCTAAAGTATATGTATTGATTGCCATGCTATACCTCCTTTTGTCTTCTCTGGCTTTCTGCAGCACTACTTCTTCTTGTTCTTGGCATATTTAATCCCAAAATCAACACAGAGCTTCCAAAGTCCAACATGTGCCTAAAAATGTGATGTCTTTATTATTTCATTTACGTATCAGTTCATTCAGTAATTATTGCCTACTGTGTGCCTGCAGATAGAATGCTAAGTAAAACAAACAAACACAAAAAACCATGGTGCCCATCCTCTCAGTTTACAGTTAGAGAAGTCTACTTTTGGGGTCAGTCTAGAACAGTTAATTGCTCAAGAAATTGACAATCTCTCCAAATCCTTTCTGGTCTACACATACTCTGTGACAAAATTCACAGTTGTTACTAACCTTCAGTAATAATTTAGAAGATGAAACGAACTGTAAAGCAAATGGTAAGAGATACTGTGTCCGGAATTGGTGGGTTCTTGCTCCCGCTGACTTCAAGAATGAAGCTGCGGACCCTTGCTGTGAGTGTTACAGTTCTTAAAGATGGTGTGTCTGGAATTTGTTCCTTCTGATATTCAAAAGTGTCCAGAGTTTCTTCCTTCTGGTGGGTCTGTGGTCTTGCTGGCTTCAGGAGTGAAGTTGCGGACCTTCGCAGTGAGCGTTACAGCTCCTAAAGGCGGCACGGACCCAAAGACTGAGCAGCAGCAAGAGTTACTGTGAAGAGCAAAAGAACAAAGCTTCCACAGCATGGAAAGGGACCTGAGTGGGTTGCAGCTGCTGGCTCAGGCAGCCTGCTTTTATTGCCTTATCTGACCCCACCTGCATCCTGCTGAATGGTCCATTTTACAGAGAGCTGATTGGCCCATTTTACAGAGAGCTGATTGGTCCATTTTGACAGGGTGCTGATTGGTGCATTTACAATCCCTGAGCTAGACACAGAGTGCTGATTGGTGCATTTACAATCCTCTAGCTAGACACAAAAGTTCTCCAAGTCCCCACTAGATTAGCTAGACACAGAGCACTGATTGGTGCATTTACAAACCTTTAGCTAGACACAGAGTGCTGACTGTTGCATTTACAATCCTCTACCTAGACATAAAAGTTCTCCAAGTCCCCACTAGATTAGCTAGACACAGAGCACTGACTGGTGTGTTTACAAACCGTTAGCTAGACACAGAGTGCTGATTGGTGCATCCACGAACCCCAAGCTAGACACAGATTGCTGATTGGTGCATTTACAATCCTCCAGCTAGACATAAAAGTTCTCCAAGTCTCCACCTGACTCAGGAGCCCAGCTGGCTTCACCTAGCGGATCCCGTGCGGTGGCCGTGGGCGGAGCTGCCCATGAGTACTGCACCCTATGCTGGCGCTCCTCAGCCCTTGGGCGGTCCACGGGACCAGGCGCCACCACAGAGCAGGGGGTAGTGACTTTCGGGGAGGCTCGGGCTGTGCAGGAGCCCACGGTGGCAGGGGCAGGGAGGCTCGGGCATGGTGGGCTGCAGGTCCCGAACCCTGCCCCGCAGGGAGGCAGCTGAGGCCCCGTGAAAATTCAAGCACAGCGTGGGCGGGCCGGCAGTGCTGGGAGACCCAACGCACCCTCTCCAGCTGCTGGCCTGGGTGCTAACCCCCTCACTGCCTGGGGCCGGTGGTGCCATCTGGCCGCACTGAGTGTGGAGGCCTGGTGAGCTTGCGCCCACCCAGAACTCGCGCACTGGCCCACGAGCACTGTGTGCAGCCCCAGTTCCTGACTGCACCTCTCCCTCCACACCTCCCTGCAAGCAGAGGGAGCCCAATCCGGCCTCAGCCAGCCCAGAGAGAGGCTCCCACAGTGCAGCTGCGGCCTGGAGGGCTCCTCAAGCACTGCCAGAGCCGGGGCCAAGGAGGTGCTGAGAGCCAGTGAGGGCTGCTAGCACATTGTCACCTCTCAATACCATGAATTTCTCATTCACTGATCTTCCGCCAATGGACACAAGTAGAAACATTCCATTCTGTCTGTTTTCTTACATTAGTAACGTTGGCAAAAGGTTAAAATATGACCACACATTGCCTCTTGAACCTCTTAAATTAAAACACAGTTCTTTTGTTCTTGATGATGAAACCTCCATGGTTACACTGGGAACCAAAGAACCACGTGAATAAGCAAACAGGATGCTGCTGCAACTTTCACTTACTAAGATACAGTCTTTTTTTTTGCAGTGCTTCCACATAGGCACATATGCAAAATTACTGTCCATTAAAACTGGAATTCTTTTTCCTGTCAGCCTGCCAGAGACTGTTAAACAACACTTTTATTGGGGCTAGCCACCTTGTAAACACAGAAGGTAGAATAAATAAATCAATTCTTTGTGGTAAAAATTTAAAATTTCATCCAATGTTATTTCTCTTAAAATGACACAAACAAAGAATCAAAGATAATGATATGTTTTTTTCCTTTTCTTAGAAATCATTGTTGATATGCATATCAAGAAGCAGGAAAATCCCTAAAAACCACACTTATTTTAACAGAACTGTTAAAATTCAAAGAAATAATTATCATCCTGCTAGTCTGTATTTAGAAAGGTCTGTCAGTGTCATATAATTGTTCCTGGTATGCTTTTTTGTTTCACATTTTTCCCTGATACCACATGAGGACATCTCCTGCAAAGGTAGTAATGACCTTTGCTCCAGGAAATTTGTAAGACTTTCACAACATGAAATAGCTTTTAATGGAGTTATTTTCTCTTGTTCATTAATATCTGTAGGGCACTGTGGACATCAGAGGAGGGTGACTAATGCAGTCTGGTGTTGTGGAGGTAAAGTCATTGGAGAAAATTATTCATGAGATGAGCATTAATCAATAGAGAACACAATGGGATAGGTACAACAAGACCAAGGCCAAATACAAGGAGGCTTGAAACAGTGTCATATACTAGAAACAGCAATGGTTTTAGATTTAATTTTAGCTCAAATTAAAAGTCAAAACCATTTAGTGCATAGGAGCAAGAAAATAGAGTTCTTTATTAACATATTTGGAATATCAATTTTAAATTCTACTTGATAGGGAGCTATTTAAGTGTTTTAGTTGATACGGATTATTGTAAAGGTCACCTTTTAGTTCAACAGTAGTTGTGTGAGAGAAGTATTAAATAATTGCAGGATGTTAGGAAGGCGTGGTAGGCAAGAAAAGATGTTGCTCAGATATTCTTTTAAAAACAGATGTACCATTTCGGAGTCTAGTTTCATAACAGTATCCAGCTGCAGTGTCTTGGGGATATATTACAGCATTCAATAAACAATTTATTCTTTCTGGAAAGCCCTCAGGCCATGAGTGAACAATATGGTTTATTAGGACCAGGCCATTTCTGCCTAATTTTGGACTCATATACAATGGTTGCTCCAAATCTCCCTGTTGCATTGCTCATGCCTTTGCCATATCTGGGTGGCTGTAGGGTACTCTCTGTGTACAATTGTGTTTTTCCCTATCTTTCCTGTCCTAGGGGTCTGATTTATGTTCCAGACTTAGGAGTTTGCCCTCTCATTCCTGCCTTTCTCCCACATCCTTTTATCTTTTATAGGAGTTACTGCACAACAAACATTTTGCACTACTATTACATCTCAGTGTCTATGTCAAGAAAGTTCAGATACAGAAGGAAAATAAATTAGGATATGCTGTAGTATTTCAGGTGTAACTAATAAAAAACTTTACCAGTATGTTATAAAATAACAGAAAAACAAGAATGTGAAAAATAATGTTTGAGAAGTCAAATAATAATATCCTTACATTCTATTGTTTTAAAATACTTATCAATATTAATACTATCATAAAATTTTATATCACATTGTTCAAGAGTGTGTAAAGACACACAAACACAAACACACACACAAACTTATTTACTCCTCTTGAAACCCTTGATATTATGAACATTCATGTGTTATAGATTAAGGAAACAAGTGAAGCCGAGGTGAAATACTTTACATAAATACAAATAAGGCAGTAGAAACAGAATTTTGACTAGAGGTTATATCCTAAAACTTGTGCTTTTAAACACTACATTAAAATGCTAACTTCAAAGACACATGGCTTTGCAATTTTGAAAAAGAGAAAAGAAATTTAACATGAATGATAAGGATACTTGTTTTCACTACAACTGACATAGAAATACAGATTCTGTGGTTTCACGGGGAGAAAACGTGGAATGTGAGCTTCCTGTTTTTCATCCAGGTGAAGAGATGCAGCAGGCAGTTTGGTATTTGGTCAGAAATACTGGGGAACTTTCTTTAAAATTGAGATCTTGACATAGAATTTACTGTCATAAAGGTAAAAATTCACAAAGGAAAGGTAATTGATATCAAAATAACCAAATTAACATGATGTGGACAACATTGAGTCAATGAAGTAAAGACGTGATGAAGATAAAAATTTGGGTATTTTAGCCTGAACAGAGGATCCTGCTGATAAACAAACTGAAAAAGCAACTTGAAAGAAAAAACATAAAATTAGCAGGTATATGATACTGACAGGTAATGTCAAATAAGTTGTGGCATTATTCTCATAGATTTCTGTGATACTTCTACAAATAGTTTTGTCACATATCTACTTGCATGTCGACCATGAATGTCAGATGAGTACATTTATATGTTGCTTACTATTTAATGATATCATTTATTATTATTATTATTAATTTTTTTTGAGACGGAATCTCGCTCTGTCTCCAGGCTGGAGTGCAGTGGCACGATCTCTGCTCACTGCAACCTCCGCCTCCTGGGTTCACCCGATTCTCCTGCCTCAGCCTCCTGAGTAGCTGGGACTACAGGCGCCCACCACCACGCCTGGCTAATTTTTTGTATTTTTTAGTAGAGATGGGGTTTCACCATGTTAGCCAGGATGGTCTCCATCTCCTCACCTCATGATCCACCCACCTCGGCCTCCCAAAGTGCTGGGATTACAGGCGTGAGCCACCGTGCATGGCCTGATATTGTTTATTATTTTAGGGAAAATAAAAGGTATTTTAAAAATTGTTAGAGAAGAAAATATATCATTCAATTTTATCCAAAATATTTTATATTACGAAGATGTTTTTTCATGTTAACTTAAACTAGATTGTTTTTTATTACTGCAATGAGAACATATTATTGATACAATTTGAACTGATTAACAGTTGTTAATTTATCATATAATCATTATATACCAGGTGTTGTTTCAAGTGCTGATGTTCTGTTAGTAAAAATTAGATAATGGGGGATGTTGACATTGTCTAAACGAACAAGTAATATATACTCTTTCGGTCATAATTTTAAAAGAAAAGCAGAATGAGAATAAAATGATGAAGGCAAAGAGGTGTTGTTCTTTTATATAGGGTACTTAGAGATGAGCACATCAAGAAAGTGACATTTGACCGGAGATGCAGATTGAGTAGAGTAGTGAGCCAGCAAAATACTAGAAGATTCCCCCAGGAAAAGAGAACAGAACATAGACTATAAGGCAGAAGAAGGAAAGATAAACAATGTGGATAGTGTACTAAAGTAAAAGTGTAGTAAGATATATGATGATAAATGAAGAAAGCCACAATGTTAACGTTTTATATTTTATACCGAATAAGATGGAAATCAACTGGGGAAAGGGCATCAAAGGGAAGTAATGGCCTCTATATATAAAGATAAAATTATTCTGACTTCCTATGGAGAAATAGAGTACAAAAGGGTACAGATAAGGCGAGAAAAATACGGTAGGAAAGAAACTCCAAGATTTCAAGTGAGAAATCATGATGGAAAAGACCTGAGTGATAGCAGAACGGTAGGGCTTTGGAAGCATTTTAAGCCTAGTAAATAAATATTTATAGAATGATTTAAGGTAAAGCTAATACAATTTAGATATGTGTTTAGGTATGTGTTATAGAAAGAAAGAGGTAAAAATGTATTCAAAATTATGTGCCTTACCAACAGATGAGTGGATTTGCCATATATTAAGAAAAACAAACTAAGATTGGGTGTATGTAAGGAAAAGAGAAACCATAAGTTCCATCATGTCACATGTGATGCTTAATTTACTGTAGACATATAACTAGAAACATTGACTAATCAGAGATACAGTTTCAGAGTTCGAGAGAGAGAGAAGTTCTAGAAATAGAAATATTGCCATTTATATGAATTATTTAAAACCACAGGGACTAACGGTACCCAGGCAGTGAGTGTAGACAGGATAAACTGTCTAAGACAAAAATCTAAACCAGTACAACATTTGAATGAGGAAGGAACAGCAACAGCCAAAAGAGCAACAAGGTAGACTAAGAAAATTAGAACAAGAGTTTGAGGTTCAAAGTGCTTGAGTCAACACTGTGAAATAATAATTTACAAAAATATTTGCCAAATAAATATTTTTTGAAATTTTCTAACTCTTACCCCTTTTTTAAAGTTCCTAGTTCAGATATGTTGTGAGAGGTGACAGAGACAATACTTGTTCTTTTATATGAAGTACTGTTACCAAAACACACAACCCCCAGACTACATAGCTACATTTGCTAACAATCCTTGTAGCTAAATGTGAACATGCAACCAAATTCTGGCCAAAGCTGTATAAGCCAAAGCGACTTCTGTCAGCACTTTTAAGATATAGTTACCCTTTCTTCCACATTCTTCCACTCTGCTACCTATAAAGTTGATGCAAAGTCTTGGATCACGTGGATAAGAGTCATGTTTCAGGATTGGTGGAGGATTAGCTGTGGGGAACCTGGGTCCTTGAGACAGTCCTGGAGCAGAATTACTATTCTAACTATGGACTTCTTACCTCTAGATTGATTAAGATGATAAAACATTTATCAAAATAAACCTGGTTACAGTTGAAGGCTTTGTTATGTTTGATTTTTCTTTTACCCATAGCCAACCTCATTCTATAATTTTAGAAATAATTGGAGGTAATCATTACTCTTAGAAACATGGAAAACAAATTTACTTCTCAAGTTTAAAGACCAAAATTACATAATCAATTTTAGTCCAAAATAAATATTAATGGGGATTAGTTATAAGAACTAGAAGTTAAAGTAAAAAAATAAAAGGTGGTGGCAACCATAGGTATGAAATAAGCATCTAGGCAAATAAGCAGCAGTGGTCGAAAGCATAGATTACAGGCATGCACCACCACGCGTGGCTAATTTTGTGTTTTTAGTAGAGACTGGATTTCTCCACGTTGGTCAGGCCGGTCTCGAACTCCCAACCTCAGGTGATCCGCCTGCCTCGGCCTCCCAAAGTGCTGGGATTACAGGTGTGAGCCACTGCGCCCAGCCCATTTTTAATATTTTGAAACCTACAAAAGCCTTTGCTTTCACCAATTATTATACCTCCTTTTTTTGTATAGCGTCTACATTAGTTGCATAAGAGCTTTCAGTTAAGCATTCATCAGCCTTTAGCCAAACCTCTTGGCTTATTGGTATTTATAATAAACTATCAAGGTATTTACTAATGTAGATCATAGAATTGATTAAATACATAATTCAATTCTTAGCTTATTTACTCATTTATAATAGCAAAGATTTTTAAATTAAAAGTCCGGAGAATTTTCACAGTGAATAATAGAAGAGCATTTTACAACTCTTACTTATTGGCAATAAAGGTGAGAAACACGTAAAGAGCCAAATAAGACAATTTTATATACTTGATATTGTTATGACACAAATAAAACTGGGTAAGGGAAAATAAAGGGCCAGGGTGCTGGGTTTTTTTCGTGTGTGATACTTCAGCAAAGGTACTTAAAGAAGTCAGTTCTGAAAAAGGATATAAGAAAGCTGTGTCTGTCCTGATGCTGAAAAGAAAAACAACGCATGTGGTGATAGGTTTAAAAAAGCATCATTGGTAGCAGAAACAGTACATACCAAACTGTTATGTAGAAGAAATCTTGATGTGATCCTAGAGAAGAAAGAAGTAGAACAATGCGGAACAGAGAAGACTAGGATTCAGACCATGAGGTGAAGTACCTATAAGAATTACTTTTACTCAACTTTAAAAATTTTCTAAATATTTGTATTTATGTCTACATTTATAAATAGATCTAGAGGCTTTGTGTGCCTGCATACAGGCATACAGTTTTAAAAATATGTCTTTATTTACCAAAAGTTATGGTAAAATTTAAAGATAAAACAAAAACGAGAAAAAAAACCCACTTTACTAAGAGGACTCCAGCTACGCTGTCCAGTAAGGTAGATACACACAAAATGTTGCAACTTAAATTTTAATTAATTAACAGTTTAAAACAATTACAAATTCAATTATTTAACTACATTAACTCTATTTCAATGAATATATAGCCATAGGTGTGTAAAGATTACT
This sequence comes from Hylobates moloch, assembly GCF_009828535.3. NCBI lineage: Eukaryota > Metazoa > Chordata > Mammalia > Primates > Hylobatidae > Hylobates > Hylobates moloch. The sequence goes on from NW_026652291.1 coordinate 79,321,032, forward strand.
TCTTTGGACAATGCAGGTATGGGACATTTAAGCCACTTAAGACAGTTTTCTTGGAAAACACTGGTGTAAAGTCATAGCCCTGAATAAATGTTAAAGAATAGATTTTACTCCTAAATTATTTTGTTTATTTTGCCTTGTTACCTGATATTGAGTCAGACATCCAGTTGAGAGTAATGTTTAAGAAATTGAGCAAAAGCCTTGCATCCCAGGGATGAAGCCCACTTGATTATGGTGGATAAGCTTTTTGATGTGCTGCTGGATTCGGGTTGCCAGTATTTTATTGAGGATTTTTGCATCAA
>NW_026652291.1:79321730-79493483 GCF_009828535.3 Hylobates moloch
CACACTCCGGGGACTGTTGTGGGGTTGGGGGATGGGGGAGGGACAGCATTAGGTGATATACCTAATGCTAAATGACGAGTTAATGGGTGCAGGAAATCAACATGGCACATGGATACATATGTAACAAACCTGCACATTGTGCACATGTACCCTAAAACCTCAAGTATAATAAAAATAAAATAAAATAAAAAAGAAATTGAGCAAAATATTTCTAGCCCCAAGTCAGATGACTGACACAGATTTTAATAGATTTAATGTGTTATTCCAATAGCATATGTCAGGTACAAGTATACTGTAACATCTCTCAAGAAATATTTATATAAAATAGATATAATTAATTAGTCAATAACCATTTTAATTTTACTTAATATTTATCCTAGTTATGTGGTTTTAGGTTGGCAGTTTAATCTATAGGAATATATTAAGATTGATAGAGGAAAAGAGAAAGAATATGACCCTTTGATATTGACAGCAGAACATACACTATTGTTCTCTTTAATATCATATTTTGTGAAAAGTTTATGTTTTACACTCAGAATTTTCCTCAAATTTGAACTATTATTTCCTCAAGGAATTTTCACCTTATCTAGGTTTCAATATGAATTTAGTTGATTCATTATTTGAGAATAGTTAGGGTAGAAAGCAGAGAAAGCTACACAGTCAAGTATGAAAGTATTAGAATGTTTGATTTTATAACTCACATTTAGAAATATCTAAATTTTTACATTGTTCTATTTTGACCCAGAAAGAATGTCATTGACCTGTTTTGTAATAATTGTAACAAGAGATAATTAGCTCTTAAGATTTTATATTTTTATTTGAACATATCTATTCCAGGAAAATGTACAAAATATATTTTAAATATTCAGTTATTTTTATTGCCTTCAATTATTTTCATTTGGAATATCCTTTTTATTTTAAAGTTTTAGTAGAAGCAGAAACAAAATAACAGTGGACATCTTTAAACAAAGCATAATAAAATTAAATTAAATTTTATTTTACTAAGGATGCAAAGGATTTCCACAATTTAAAAAATAAATTTTAATTTAACTCTGTAATTTATAAGATATTTCTAAAATGTGTCCTGTTTATAATTTCAGTTCTTGTTAGTATTTCTGTCATTTGGTAGGCAATAAGAACATTATTTCTAATCATGTAATGAATGAATGATATCACGGCATTAGCATAATTTCAGTTAAGAAAATAATACTTAGAATATTAGTACATAGAATATTAGTACCTTGAAATGCAACCATATATAATAGGAAGAGATGCCTTCTTTATTTCCTTTGGAGACTTTATTTACTAACTTCATCTTTGGTGGTTTCCTTTTGAAATAATTCACCAAAACAGTAAATTTACTTTGCAGAAAGCATAGGCCTCCACTCTATCCTACTGTCTTTTGCTATATATCTTACACAAATTCAGTGATGTTTACGGAATAACAGAGAACACCAGCAAATGTACTCCTCTATTTCCTTTAAGTAAAATTTATTGTCTTCTTTTTTATGATCCCATCATTCATTACTTAAAACATTATGAATTCTTCATTGCATCCCTGGGTTATGAAAATTGTGGAGTTTTAGAAAATTGGATAACATCTCTTTGCAGGTTATGAGATGGTGAAGAATCTTAAGGATTAAATCAGTGAACTAATTTAGCTTGTGTACAGATTTGAAATAGTTATTATCTCCTTCAATAGATATGTAGTTGTTAAGAGTTGAGAATTGCTAAGTCCCCTGGTATATTAAGCACAATTGTAGGTAGACATTGGGCAACTATAAGAACAGAAATGGGGACCCAAAGATGTAATCAAGGGAATTTTCTTCTTATTTAGGGAGTATACAGATATTTATATAAGCCAAGGAAGTAAATATAATTAGGAATGCAGTAGGCAGAATATTGAGTCCCATGATTTCCGCAACCTGGTGTTATTCACATTAATGTTAGTTTACATGGTGAAAGGGATGTTGTAGGTGGAAAAAAAAAGATTACTAGTTGGTTGTGCTTAAAATGGGGAGGCTATCTTGGATCTTCTGGTGAATCTAGTGTAATCACATGATCACTAAAAAGCAGAGTGGGAGCCGAAGAAGAAGTAGATTTAAAGCATGAAAAAGATTTAACACACTGAAGTTGAGTTGAAATGAGGTGCCATCTACTAAAGCTTTGCACTTCTTATTCCTACAATTTCAAAAAACTTAATTATAACTGATTTCAAAAGTGAACTTGAATGAAGACCCTGAGTTTCACATGAGAAATAGAGCTGAGGATGCTATATAAGAACCCAGTTACGTTGACCAAGACTTCTCTCATACATCAACTGCTTGACAATAAATGGGCATCGTAAGCTGCCAAGTTTTGGTAATTCGATACAGCAGTAGTAGAAAGCAAGCTTAGTTACATTTGCACCAGAACTGGAAAGAAATGCAAGCTTTCTTTCTAGCTTTCTGGAAAGAATATCAGCTTTAAAAAGGACTAGGGACAATTTGGTTCTCTTTGAGAGACTGTGAAAAATATGTTTGTTAAATAAAAAGATAAGTCAGGGATGAAGCAATGGAAATAATGCCAATTAGAGTTTCGATATGGAGAATTTCAGAAAAAGAAAATTATGCTTTTCCAAGCACAATTCTAAGGCAAATGGAAAGCAACTGTATGATATGGAAGATGAACTTTATACTACCAGAGAGAGAAAAGATAAGACAATCTTAGCATTGTATTAAATGATATAACCAAATAGGAACTTACCTTTTAAAGGTATAGTTATACGTGGAGATTGTTTTATCTAAACATTATAAACACCAGAAGCTTGGCTGTAATTTTCAATTGAGTCCCTTCACTTCGAGTACTATTGTACAATTCTGGAAGTAATTTTAACCCTAAGTTTATATAAAAATTTCAGCATAAATATTGGAGACTGAACTATTTAATTATATGAAATTTAAAATGTGCTCTATTATTAAAACTATTAGCTTAAGGATACATATATCACACATATGTATAAAATATATTTACACAGACATATACACATTAACATACCTACATTTTTAAATGGTAAAATTCACATGTACACAGAGCTTATAGCCTACTATAAATATTAAACACAGGAGTACAAATATTTTCAGATATCATTACTTTTTATTTGAATGTTTAAGCATTACCTTGATATATCAGAAAAAAATAATTTGTTATCTTATTCTGGAGGCCTTCTTTTCTTTGAATTTTCTACAACTGTATTTGTCTTGTCTTTTGACAAATAAGCTTTGAATATTAACTGTTTCCAAATATTGTTTTGGTTGTTTGACACCCTACATTAAACACGGACATTTAAGTATAAAGGCGTAAGGAAGATCCCTTCTGAAACTTGTAGTCTATTGGAAGAAAAAGAATACTAAAATAATCACACAAATCAATTCGAAACTGCAATTGTAAATAATGCTACAAACAAGAAGCATAAAGAAAATGTAGTAAGAGGTTTCATCTAGTTAGGAAGTCAAGGTATTCTGAGAAGTTAATGTTAAAAATTAAATTTAAAAAATGGAAATAATTAGATGATAATAGGGAGGTAAGAGGATGTCAGGTAGAGGAAGTAGCCTGTGTAACACCACCATATTGGGAAGAAGAACAGATACACTGCTATGGAAGACCATGTGACTGGTATACAGAAAATCAGAAAGACCATTTTTCAGGATAAACTGGGGAACTAATTTGAGGCTAAACTCTATTAGTGCTTGTAGGTCATGTGGTTTGCTTTTTGATTAGATAAAACAAGAATTTAGGGAACATACAGAGGAAGCGTGGATAGGTGTGAACATCGCCCATGGAGATCTGCTGTGTATTCCCAGTGTTATAAGGAGCAAGTACCAGAAAATCTGGTCAGTCTTCTGCTGCACTTGCATCTTGCCTTGTCATTGAGTGATTTAATGATTCCGTAAAAGTTTTTCAGAGTTTGATGAACTATGCTTAGTCACACTGGAGAAAGAATTTTGCTCAAGTGTCCTTTGATGGAGGAGGCATCACCTCTCTTTCCACATGACAATATTCATATAATTAATACATATTTATTTACATAAAATTATCAGCTATCTTCGTTAAAAATACCTGAATGCAACTAAATATATTTCATCAAATTTTGTGATTTATGTTTGACAGGATCTGACTTAAAATACATGACATTTGAAGTACATCAACTTCTCTTTTGGTAGTCCTGGGGAGGACCTAAGGAGACAGGCAACAATCATCCAGAGTAGCTGCTGATATTCATTACTCATAGAAAATCTTTGTACATGAAAATATCAACAAAGTAAGCAAAGATGTTAGCAAGAGCAATAATTTATTTATACATACTGATAATTTTATGTGTCAGCTTGGCCAGATCTCCATTCTATTAGCCTGTCCTACAGATTTCATATTTGTCAGACCCCATGGGCTCTTCCTTAAAATCATTTAGATAAATATCTGTATGTAAATACACATATAGGTATATTTACGCATCTATGTAGCAGTCAATATATGTATCTATACAATTATGTATGCATGTGTTTATCTACCTACCTATCTGTCCTGTTGGTTCTGTTTCTCTGGAGAACCCCAAGATCTATGAAGTTCATAGTTTTCCCCACGATCATTTGCCTGAACTACATGGCAAGGAGGATGAATGTGTATCTGTGTTTGTGTGTGCGTGTGTGCATGTATGTTTGTCTGTTTGTACGTACAATGTGTGCATCACGCTAGTGAAAACAAAAAATATTAATACTATTTGATGCTTAATAAAGGAATAATTTTTTTGTTATTCTTTACTTCAAAGTTCTAGTTTCTATGTTAAAAATATGTCACTGATTATTATTATTATTAGAAAAATTATATAGAAAATGATTATAATAAATTTATGGCTTAAGGCAGCTTGGCAAACACATCATCAACTCCTTCTCTATTGATTCTTTATTCAGATTCTTTTGTATGATAATTTGAGGGTACATTTGTATCACAATATAAAGGAAGTTAAACAAAACAGACTAATGAAATAGATATGCTACCATATAAAGAGAAAGAATAATTAGAAAAGGTAAAAACAGTAAATAACAGATTGTATTTGAAATCATCTGTTAGTCAAAATTTGAGCAGTTGGTACATGACAATATATGCTATGCCATATTAGATTCTAGACACACACACACAACAAATAATTTACAATTTTCATTTTAACACCACAGCTATCAGTAAACTTTATTTATAAACTTATCATCCTCATAATGATCTTAAGAGAATTTTGAAGATAAATTAAATATCTTTTTATGTCTCGGGGAAATGTTAGGAAATTTAGGGGCCCTGTCGTTTCTGACGTTTTGTTCCACAATCTATGCTTACATGAGAAATTAACCTGAAAAATTAAACTTCCAACTAAATTAACCTACTGAATCACATGTATTAAAAAAAATGTTGTGTGGCTTAGTCTAACTATGCTGTGAGGAATCTGCAATATATTACCCATCCTTGGTTCTAAGTTCATAGAGTCTGAGTGAACATCCTGTTCAATCTCACCATTGCCTTTTGTGTATAAGTCATAGGACACTGCATTTCGAGCTTAAGGACTATTATCAAAAAATGCTTCATATGCTTTACTTTTTTTCTATAAGTATAGATGGGTTGGTAAAAATATTTCCAGAAATTTGATACATGCTGTTTGAGGACATGTCCTGTATTTCAGTCACCTAATATTTAATCATAAGCTCAGTAAAGTAAGAATAAGTCATGATATCCAAGCTTTATAACTTGACATTGATATTAATTATTCATTTACAGAAAGAAAACTAATAGGTTTGTGTCTTAGCCTGTTTTATGCTGCTATAACACAATACCTGAGACTAAGTACTTCATAAGTAAATACATTTTTATTTCTCACAGTCCTGGAGGCTGGTAGTCCAAGATTAATAGACCACGCTTGTCTCAGGTTGTCAGATGGCTTCTTGTTGATGTATTTTCCAGAGAGGATCAACACTGTGTCCTCACATGGTGGAAGAGAAGAGAGAGAACCCACTCCAGCAAGCCCTTTTATTCCAGCATTAATCCAGTCATGAGGGCAGAGCCATCCTTATAATAGGCTCCACCTCTGAACAATGTTGCATTGGTGATTAAGTTTCCAGCACGTAAGGTTGGGAAATATATTCAGACCATAGCAGTAGGTATACATCAGTTGTCCTCCAAATGAGCGAAGACTGAAATTTGATTATGATCACTTAGTTTTGTCTGCCTCAAGTATTTCATTCAGAATTGTATAGTCCAAATGACATTTCTCATTTCTTAGTAAATTGAACATTGTACAAAATAAAGTTATGAACTCTTGGAATTGAGGTATATAGAATGTATTTTAAATAGTATTTGTTACCACAAATAATGAATTTAAATTAGAATGCTTTAAACCACAAAAGCACCCTTTTCCATTTCCCTGCAAATATCTGTTGTTTATGGACTCTGACTGCTTTGTAATGTCTTTTAAGGCAGAATTAATATAAAAAATCATTAAGCATATTATATGTCATTTTATTATCTGAATTTCTCCAAACACTAAAAAATAGATCCCATTCGGTTTCAAATAGTATATTATAGAAGTTATGGTTTAATAATTATCCATACTGCTATTGTCGTAAAGAAAATAGCTCTAAAAATTAAGTGATAGACATAAACAGTTTGTCTTCTAGTCTTTATGATTTGTATTATTTTTTGTTTTAAAAATGCTTGCTGATCAACACACTGATTTTATATCCCTATGAATTCTTCATTGTATAGTACAGAGGGAGCCAATCTAGAATCTCAGACATAAATGTAAGTCCAACACGGGATGATTTTATCTTAGAATACACTGCTGAATGAGAGTCAATGTGTTTATTGAGCTACTTCATGCTGTTTTGCTGAAGTCAGAAGAAATCAGTTGCATCACAGCTGCAATTCTTGACCTTAAATGTGTAGATGACAGCAAATAGCCTCAAACTACCTATGCAAGAAATACTTGCCTAGTCTCATAAAAGTCTAATCAATATTGAAGGCTTAACTAACAGATGTTATAAGGCTTTCACGCTATCTGTGCTTAATAGCGTCTCATTTCATATATTTTCAGTTACTTCCCGAAGTGCAGCCAAGTTAATTACAGTGCTTACACTGAATTCCTTATCTTCTGTTAAGAATAGAGCCTGTTTCAATTTATAATAATGACTATATTGGTTTAAAAAGATAAATAGCTTTATTCAACTTGTGTTGATGTATGGTAATGTTGGTTAATTAACTTTTTTGAAAGGAAGCAAGTGCTTTCAGTGAAACAGTATTAGAGGAAGAAAAACATTATAAATACTGTATAATACTATGAATTTATCTTTCATTTAAAAAATCAGAATATGTAAGACTGAAACAAGAGTCACAATCTTGCTGAAATCTAAAATAAATCTTACATTAAAATTTTATAAGAAAATATGTATTGTATTATAACGATTAATTTTGTGGCAACTTAGCTACACCATGGTGTCCAGATATGTTGTCACACATTAATCTGGCTGTTTCTGTGACGATGTTTTTTAGATAAGATTAGCATTTAAAACTGTGGACTCCTAATAAAGCATATTATCCTCCATAATAAGGATGGGCGTAGTCTAACTGGTGAAGGCCTTAAGAGAGCAAAGCCTGAACTCCCCAAAGCAAGAAGAAATCCTGCCAGCAGAATGCTTTTGGATTCAGACTGTAACTCTTCCCTCGATCTCTAGCCTGCTGTTCTACCCTACAGATTATGGATTTTATCTGCACAATCCTGGGAGCTAATTCCTTATAATCTCTCTCTCTCTATAGAGAGAGAGAGGTATGTGTGTATTTGTATGTATAGAAAAATTATATATATTTATATTTTATATTTTTTAATTGTAAAATAGAGACAGACTATATATGATCTGTTTTTATGTATATACATATACATACATACATGCATATGTACATATATACATGCATACGTACATACATGCATATGTACATATATACATGCATACATACACATAGATACCTATTGGTTCTGCATATTTCTCTGGAAAATCTTGACTAATACATATATTTAGGAAATATATATCTCTAAGAAGGAAGCTTGATTCTACAGTATAAATTCACATAATACATGTTTAAAAAAGCAGGGGTTTGTTTGTAAAGAAGATGATGTGTGTTTTTATAATGGTCTGATCCACACACAAGATACTAAAAATTTCAAAGATATTGAAAATTGTCTATATACTTGTCAGTCTTCTCAAGAAAGCTATTAGATTTTTATGGCAAATAATGCCTTTACAAAGATTCTCATGCCTGACTTCTGTAGTCATTTTTTCCCTGTAGTAAGTGCTTAATACATATTATTCAATTATTGATTCTAGGCCATCATTTCTGCTTTCAGTTTCCGTTTGGAAAAACAAAAACAAAAACAAAAACAAACTTTCTTCGTGTCAGGGCCTCACTAGGTGAGGCCTTCCTGACATTATTTTTTTCTTTCTTTGTTTTTTCTCAGTCAACACTTAAACATACTTTCAGGAGTATACATTATTTTTTCCTATCTAATTACTTTTCAAAATATTTTTTAAGGAAGGGGCATTTTTGTCAACATTTATATTGCATAAAACTCAAGTTCATATAAAATAAAGTAACTCACATGATATTGAGTGAAGCTTGGTTTAAATGTTAGACTTATATCAATATATGATCCAGAATATAACCCAATTTATCTGCCTTACATTTTACCACTTTATTGTATATGCCTTACTTGGCTTTTTCTTTCTTATCCCCTTCAGAGTTTAATTTTTGAAGTGTTGTTTACACTCTCTTTTTTTTTTTTTTTTTTTTTTGAGATAGAGTCTTGCTCTGTTGCCCAGGCTGGAGTGCAACGGCGTGATCTGAGCCCCACTGCAACCTCTGCCTCCCAGGTTCAAGCAATTCTCCTGTCTTAGCCTCCAGAGTATCTGGGGTTACAAGTGCCCGCCATTACACCCAGCTACCTTTTGAATTTTTAGTAGAGACAGGGTTTCACCATATTGGTAAGGCTGGTCTCGAACTCCTGACCTCAGGTGATCCACCCACCTCGGCCTCCCAAAGTGCTGGGATTACAGGCGTGAGCCACCGCACCCAGCCTACACTCTAATTTTTTTATCTTCACAACTTGAATTAACTTTAAATCACTCCATTTTGATACACATCTCTTACATAAAAAAAGTTGTTCTCTCTATATTTCCCAATGAGGATCATTTTTAACCATTAGACGTCTCAATATCATTTAATAAAATTTGTAATTTATCCTGCCAATGTATAAATCTGCCAGGATACCACACCCTGTATATTTCCTCTCTGGCCAATGATTCACTGTCCTGTTTTTCTTCTTCTTCTTTTTTGTTGTTGTTAACTTTTATTTTGTAAGTTTAGGGTTACCAGTTCAGGTTTGTTACACAGGTAAACTTGTATCATGGAGATTTGATCTACAGATGATTTAATCAACCAGGTATTAAGCCTAGGACCCATCAGTTATTTTTCCTGATCCTCTCTCTCCTCCCAACCTCCACCCTCCAAAAGGCCCCAGTGTGTGTTGTTTGCCTCTATGTGTCCATGTGGTCTCATCATTTAGCTCCCACTTATAAGTGAGAGTATGCAGTATTTGGTTTTATGTTCCTTTGTTAGTTTGTGAAGGATAATGGCCCCCAGCTCCATGCATGTCCCTGCAAAGGATATGATCTTACTTATTTTTATGGCTACATAGTATTTCACGTATGTATATACATATGCATACATAAATACATGCATACGTACATAAATACATGCATACATACACATAGATACCTATTGGTTTTGCATATTTCTCTGGAAAATCTTGACTAATACATGTATTTAGGAAATACATATCTCTAAGAAGGAAGCTTGGTTTTACAGTATAAATTGCATAATGTACAATTGTATAAATTGTATAATGTACAATTGTATAAATTGTATAATGTACAATTGTATAAATTGTATAATTGTACAGTATAAATTGTACATATATAATGGTGTATATGTACCACATTTTCTTTGTCCAGTCTATCACTGACAGACATTGAAGGTGATTCCACGTCTTTGCTATTGTGAATAGTGTTGCAATGAGCATACATGTGCATGTGTTGTTAAAATAGAATGATTCCTGTTTCTTTAGGTATATATCCAGCAATGGGATTGCTGGGTTGAATGGTATTTCTCTCTTTAGGTATTTGAGGAATTGTGACACTGCCTTCCATAATGACTGAACTCATTTACACTCCCACCAACAGTGTAAACAATAAAGATTTTTACATCTTTATCCTGAGATACTGGTCTGTTCATTATATGCTCTTATTTTGGTAACTCAACCAGTCTATAACTTCCTTACACAGTCTAATGACTCATTTTCTTGTCTCCTATAGAAAGCTCTCTGCTGAACTCTGCAGTCAACCGTTTGAGCAATATTTTTAATTGGTGTCAGATATGTACTACTTAGAAGGTCCAAAGTGTAGTAATTTGCTTCAACATTGCAATCATGTTTTCTCTTTACAAATTTCTATGAAGTAAACCACCACTTGGTTGTTCAAGTCAAAAACCTGTGAGCTATACTTGATACCTCCTTTTCCCATAGCATATTCAAAATCAATCTTAGTAAATCCAACATTGTTTTTTGTTTTGTGTCTACCTTTCATTACTTCTGCCAGCACCCAAGGCTACATTCATGCTACAACCTCAAATACTCTCCCTTCAAATATGGTATCCCTTATATGTTTTATCCATAGTGCTATAAAATTGTTTAATCAAATATAAATCTAGTCATGAAATTTCTTATTTAAAAAACATCCATGTCTCCCTGTCTTTACAATGCAATACTTACAAAATGTCTAACGTGGCACTATAACTGGACTCTTCTCTTAAATCATCCATTTCATCATCATATTTATGTGCTAGTTATGCTAGCCTTTTTTTTCCTCTTTTATTTATCTCTTACTTCTTTTTTACTTTTGAGTCTTCTGACCACATTATTCTTCCCCTACACTGTACTTAATTTACACCTTCCCTAGTCTTCATCCCCACCTTCACTGAAAGGTCATTTTTTCATGAAAGTTGTTTTCTAGATTAAGTTAGCTCCCTGTGTTACACACACCTATAAGTCTCTTCTTTTTTCTACTTTGTACACTCAGAACACATGTAATTTTTATAATTTTTTTTCTTAAGGAAACAGGCAAAGTGATTGTCTTGTTCAAACTCATAACCGAAGCAACTGGCATTAAGACCTGATACAGAAGGTATTCAATGTATATTTTGTTTAAAAAAATATAATATTCAGGTAGAAATCATAAGTTTCAGTAAAATCTGTTAATTTTTTCATTACTTGTCTGTATCATTTTATAAATTAATATATGATTTAGGAGACAGTCACAAATCACTGAAGTTTATAATTTTATTTTCTTTAAATTTTCTTTTATTTTTAATTGATACATAATAATTGTATATATTGAGTACATAGTGATGTTTTGATACATACTGATCAGATCAGAGTAATTAAGATACTCATCATCACAAACATTTATCATTGGTTTGTGTTGGGAACATTCAATCTCCTTCTAGCTATTTAAAACTATATAATATTGTTAACTATAGTCATCCTACAGTGCTATAGAACACTAGAACTTATTCCTCATATCTGGCTGTAGCTTTACATCCTTTAACAAATCTCTCCCTAGCCCTTCTTCTCCTTACCTTTCACAGCCTCTAGTATCCTGTGCTTCACTTTCTATTTCTATGAGAATATTGTTAAACTCTATTTCAACTTATGCAGTACCAGAGGCTACCTCCCTGTGCTGCTCTAATTTCTTTTTTTTTCTTTTTTTCTTTTTCTTTCTTTTTTTTTTTGAGACGAAGTTTCGCTCTTGTTGCCCAGGCTGGAGTGCAATGGCACCATCTCAGCTCACCGCAACCTCTGCCTCCCAGGTTCAAGTGATTCTACCGCACCAGCCTCCCATGTAGCTGGGATTACAGGCATGTGCCAACCACGCCTGGCTAATTATATATTTTTAGTAGAGACGGGGTTTCTCCATGTTGGTCAGGCTGTTCTCAAACTCCTGACCTCAGGTGATCCGCCCGCCTCAGCCTCCCAAAGTTCTGGGATTACAGGCATGAGCCACTGCACCCAGCTCTAATTTCTATTCCAGAGTTTTTCACACATAATTACTATAGCAATCAAAAGTCTTAAAGTACTTCACTTTTTGGGAGTATAATAATTATAAGATAAACATGACTTATGGCTTAGTAAATCTTATTTTTAATCATCTATGTAATGATTAATTGATCTTCCTCCCAAAGAGGAGAATCCTTTACCATGAGAAGGTAAACCTCGCCTTATATGCCACTGAATCCCTAGCACTTTGAATGGTGATTACCTAGTAGGTTGTGAGCTCTCAATAATCATCTATTGTCAATTAATTTTTAATTTTAAGAACATTTATTGAAATAATAGGTATTACATGTAAACAGGTTTCCTTAGGTAAAACAATCCAATTCACCTTTAGATGAAGTTATTTAAAACTTACTTAAATCTTGTTATTCCTTGTTCCACTGGATCAAAACCAAATTAACCATTATTTCAGTCTCATTAGCTTGATTATATAATGGAAATTGAGAAGATGAGCTATTGAAAAACATCTAACCTGTAAGTCATAATTAACTAAATTAAATACATTCTTAAAGCAATAAATGCCATCTGCTTGCTTTTTCTAAGGGCTAAACTGTTTGAGTTTAAGCCAATTTCAAAGAGAAAAATAATGTGATGCTGAAAAACTACAGACTATGAATTAGGCAGTTTACATTCCAGTACTTATGCAAAGAATATATAAAATCATATGAATATATTAACATTTAACTCTATGTATCCTGTTTTCTTTTGAAAATTTTAAAGTTTTACCAGTACTAAGCCTCAGTAATGTAGACCAACACAGTATACCTTAATGTTTTCAAAGTGTATTTTGACTAAGCTATTCACACATACATTCATGTTTATTACTTTCCAATACTAAATTTTGTTTTAGAAAAGTAATGCAGGGAAACCATACATGTAACAGAATGTTACATTTAAATATTAAATTTGTGAATGTGGGAGCAACATTTGGCCCTGAAATAGTTTAAAATAAAAAAGCACTTGAACTAAATTCAAAACTCAGTATCAATTCAGAGTTTACAGTTTAGTATAGGAGAAAGAGAGAAAATAGACAAAATAAATAATATATACATATATATTAGATAATAAGTGTTATGGGGAAAATAAAGCAACAAAATGTATAAATACAATTTAAAATCATGGCTAGGGTATCTTGCTAAGAAAATATCGTTCACACGTAAACCTCAGTTCTCTGACAGTGAGTTTTGCAGGTGGCAGAGGTCAGAGTGACCCATGCAGAAGAAAATTCAAGAGCAGAGACCATGTGTTTAATTGACTGGGGTATTTAAACGATAGAAAAATCGAGGTAGTGGAAGCCATCTGTTAAGAAAAAGTGAATATATGGTTCATATAACCATGGAAGGCTATGCAGCCATAAAAAAGAACAAGATCATGTCCTTTGCAGGAACACGCATGGAGTTGGAGGCCATTATGCTTCGCAAACTAATACAGGAGCAGAAAACTAAATACCACATGTTCTCACTTATAAGTGGAAGCTAAATGATGAAAACACACGGACACATAGTGGGGAACAACAAACACTAGGGCCTTTCAAAGGGTGGAGGTTGCGGGAAGGAAGAGGATCAAATAAAACAACTAATGAGTACTAGGCTTAATCCCTGGTTGAGGAAATAATCTGTACAACAAACCCCCTAATACAAGTTTACATATGTAACAAACTTGCACTTGTACCCTTGAACTTAAAATAAAAGTTAAAAAAAAAATAAAATGGGACTGACAAGACATAACTTTTTTAAAAAAAGAAAGAAAAGAAAATCACAGTAAGTAGAAATTTGGAAGAAGGGGAGAAAGGAGGAAGAAAGAGAAAAATAAAAGACATAGATTAGTCATGAACCTGGAAACCCAGATGGCAGATGCAAGTGTCATAGTCCGTTGTGTTGCCATAAAGGAATACCTGACGCTAGATAGTTTATAAAGAAAAGACCCTTCGTCACTAGCAGTTCTGTAGGCTGTCCAAGAAGCAGGGCACTACCATCTGCTTCTGATGAGGTCCTAATGCTACTTCCAATCATGGCGAAACGTGAAGGGGAGCCAGTGAGGAGAGATCCCATGGCGAGAAAGGAAGCAAGGGAGAGAAGGTTTTTAACAATCAGCTATTTTTATCAATCAGCTCTGGAGGGAAATAATAGAGCAAGAACTCTCTCACCCACACCTAGGGAGGCCATTAATCTATTCATGGCGGAACTGACCCCATGACCCAAACACCACGCACTCAAACACCAACATTGTTGATCAAATTTCAACGTGAGTTTTGGGGAACAAAAACCCAGACCATAGCAGCAGATGAGGGCACTGTTAAGAAAAAAGACATTTCATTATGAATTATAGTTTATATTGATGATATGTATCCACTCAGTGTTATCGTTATTATTAAAAACTTAACTCCATATACCTAGCACCTATGCTTATTAGTAGTAGGAGACAGGATCAAGGAAAAGATTTATCCTAATTTGGTAGATGTTCAAGTATAGGAAAAGAAGCAAATACAGGGCACTCTAGAGAGTGTTAATTCAAGAGCAAATAGAAATCAGTTAGATTTGACTATCAGATATATAAACCCTTGAGAAGAATTTTTTTGCAGATATAAGACGAAAGTTCAAGTCCTACAAATCTAGATTCCAAAGCATACATTTGAGTAACATATGGAACAGCACACTACATCTGAGTAAGATTATAAAAAAGGATGTCTATCAAACATCTGAACCAAATAACTGGGAGTTTCCATTGCATCACTTCATCTTTTCTTCCTTTTTTTCTTAAGATATTCTCTTTAAATGTCTGGAATTGTTCTCATCTTTAGAAATACTAAAGGCCAAAATGGATTCACACATCTCAAGTGAAGAGAATTGTAATTCAGAACAGTGACTTTCAATTTCTGGCAACCATAATCTACCAGCCCTTTTGAGACTGCATGTTTTAGACATAAGCTATGCTTAAATCAGTGAAAATATTTGAACTTCCATCAATCTCACCAGTTGAAAGGGGAGAGTAAGAAGTTGAAACCCCTATAGGACTTTGCTCAGGAATTTGCATTACAATTATTTTTCTCTAGTCTGTGCCACTTTTTTCCTTTGTTAAATTTTAAATTCACAATTGATAATTGTATAATATATGGGGTACTAAGTGATATTATTATTTATGAATACAATGTCTAACAACTAAGTCATGCTAGTTAACGTATCAGTCACTGCAAAAACTTAACACTCTTTTAATTTTTTGCAGAAATTTGTAATTTTAATTAAGTCGAATTTATCATTTTGTGTATGCGTATGGATTGTGCTTTTCACTGAAAAGTGTGGTTATAAATGTAGTTTAGTATTTCATAGATGTCCATTACCAGGTTGAAGTATTTTATTTGGGTTCCTAAATTGTCATTTTTTTGTAATCATGAATAGATAGTGAATTTTGCCAAATGCTTTATATGACTACTAAACATTATCATATCCTTTTCTTTTTGGATGAAACTGGAAAACATCATTCTCAGTAAACTATCGCAAGGACTAAAAACCAAACACCACATGTTCTCACTCATAGGTGGGAATTGAACAATGAGAACTCATGGACACAGGAAGGGGAACATCACACTCCAGGGACTGTTGTGGGGTTGGGGGAGGGGGGAGGGACAGCATTAGGAGATATACCTAATGCTAAATGACGGGTGCAGCAAACCAACACGGCACATGGATACATACGTAACAAACCTGCACATTGTGCACATGTACCCTAAAACCTAAAGTATAATAACAAAAAAAAGACAAACAGAGAAAAAAAAATGACGTATCTCAGTGATCAATTTTTGAATGTCAAATATCTTGCATTCCCCAAATAAATCCTCCTTATTTTTGGTGAGTTACACTTTTAAATACTGGTTAATTTGAATTGCTTTATATAATTGAGGAAGATTGTGTCTGTAATCATGAAAGATATTTGTCTTAATTTAGCGTTTTTGTTTTCTGAAATGATTGTCTTTTACTAACACCAGAGTATCCCTAGCTTCATCAAACATTTGGATATATTCTCTTCTCTCGTACTGTTTGAAAATTATATACAGAATCAACATTATATCTGTGGTAGATAGCTTCCTAGGCTGACCTGTTTTGATCCCCACCTCCTGGTATTTATGGCCTTGTGTAACCTCCTCTCCTTGAATTTGGGGTGAAATTAATGCCTGGCTTTAATGAACAGAATATGATAAAGGTGATAGGACTTCACTTCTGAGATTAGAATGTAACAGGATGTGACTTTATCTTGCCTGGTCTCTCTCTCATACACTCTCTTGTTTACTCTGATGAGTCAAGGTATTATGTTGTGACATGCTCTGTGAAGCGGTGTACAGAGCAAGGAATGGAGAGAAAGTTCTCCTGACAATTAGTCATGAGGAACTGAGGCTCCATCTAACAGTATACAGGAATTGATTCCTGCAAACAGCCACTTGTGTGAATGAGGAATGAGATCTTTCCCAGTCAGGCCTTAAGTGATTACCAATACCTGAGAAACCCAAAACTGGAGGACCCAGCTATATAAGCCACAACCAGATTCCTAAACCACAGGAACTATGAGATATACCTGCTATTTTAAGACATCTATGGTTAATTTGTAATGCAATAATAGATATATCGAGTACATTTTTTTTCTAAAATATTTGATTGAATTTACTAGTGAAGTCATTGGATCCTTTATATATCGGAAGGTTTTTAACTAAGTCTTGAAAAAACAGATTTAGAGCTACTCAAGTTATTTATTAATTTTCAAGTAAGCATTAGCAGACTGTGTCTCTCATGAAATTTGTTCCTTTAATTTATTTATCTATTTTATTGCCATAAAATTGTACTTAATCTATCAGCATTATCATTTTAGTCTCTAGGATTTGGACTGATGTCCTCTATTTTATCTCTGATTTTGGCAAATTTTGTCTGCTCTCTTTTTATTCTACTCTGACCTGGCTAGAGGTTTATCAATCTTATTCATCATTTCAAAGAACCAACTTTCATTGATTTCCCTTCTTGTCTCCCTGGTCAATGTCATTATCACCTGTTCTAATGCTTATTATGCCCCTTTCTCTGCTTGTTTTGTGTTTATTTTCATTTCTTTTATTAGTTTCTTAAGGTGGAAGCACAGCCATTGTTGGTGAGATTTTTTTCTCTTCTCATGTAAGCATTTAATGCTTATAAATTTTACTGTGAGAACAGTTTTATTTGCATCCCACCATTTTTGATTTGTTGCATTTTTACATAATTTGACAGTCGCAATTTTCATTATTACCTCTATGATGCATCATTTTCAGGCTTAATTTTCAAATATTTAGAGAATTTTAAAATATTTTTGGAATTGTTTTAAAGTTAATTCTGCTATGATCTGAGCACATACTTTGTATAATTTTAATTCTTTAATTTTTCTGAGTTTTGCTTTTGGCCGAGAATAAGGACTATCTAGGAGAAATTCCATGTTGACTTGAAAAGAATGTGTACTCTGCTGCTGTTTGGATCAGGTTATACTATTAACATCAATTAGGTGAAGTTGAATGATAATGTCAATCGAATCTCCTCTGTACATAATGACGTATGTAGTTTTAAATTGATTACTGAGAGAGCACTATTAAAGTCTGCAACTAGAAATGTGGATTTATTTCTTCACTCAATTTTATCATTTTTTCTTTATGTACAAATAATCTGTTGTTAAATTTGTAAATATTGAGGGTTGTTATATCTTCTTAGTGAATTTATCTTTTTATTATCATGCAACATCTCCTTTATTTTATAATATTATTTCTTATAAAGTGCACTTTTCTGAGGTACACTTCAGAAGAAAGTGGACTACAAGGTTATAGAGAAATCAATTTTTCTTAGAATTAATATTTGCAGTGTCTATCTTTTACCATTCTTTTATGTTGTATTTATTTATGTCTTTATATTTAAAAAAGTTTTTGTAGAAGGCATACAACTCATCTTACTTGTCATTTTCCAGTATCTATATATTTTAATTGATGAGCTTATTTCATTAGCATTTAATGCACTTATTAATATGATTGAATTATAATCTACTTCCTTGTTAGCTGTTTTCTACTATTCCAGTCTGTTCTATACTTATTTTTCCTTCTTTTATCACATAATGCTATACCATTTCAAATGCAGTGTAGGAGTCTTGTAACCACAGCTTTCTAGTTCCATTCTTCCAACCATTATGTTATTATTGCCATACATTTTACTTTCCTATAAATCATAGAGCATTGCTATTATTTAAAGATCACATAATCAACTAAATTTTAAAGTTTTTAAAAATAAGAGAATAACATTAATTTGTTTACTTTTATTTCGCTAGCATTTCTCCTGCATCTTCACTTATTTGTCTAAGTTAAAGTTTCTTTGTGTTAACATATAGCTTATGCCCATTAACACTTCTCTTAGGGTAATTTTCATCATAATAAATCTTTTCATTTTTTGTGTGTCTAAAACTTTCTATATTTTATTTTTGAAACATATTTTTGCTGTGTATAGAATTCTAATTTTGTTTTTTTCTTCATTTTTGACAATGCCTTTCATTGTCTTCTAGCTTGAAGATTTTCTTACAAGAAGTTAGCTGTAATTCTAATTTATTTTCCTCTGTCTATAGCATGTCTTTTACCTCTGGCTTCCTTTAGAAAATCCTATTCATCATTAGTTGTATGTGTTTTGGGTAGTATATGCTTGGTTATTTTTGTTTGTTTGTGTTTTAGTTTTGTTTTTTAGTTTTGTGTTTTTATAGATAAAGTATTTATCCTACTTGTGATTCTCTAAATTTCTTGGATACATGGTTTTGAGTATTTCATTATTTTTGCAAAAATAAAAAAAACTGTCATTTTTTTTCTAATTTTTCTTACAAACTCTTCATTCTCTATTCTCTATTTGGGGTTCCACTTTCACATGTGTGAGACCATTTGCTATTGTCCCACAGCTGTTAGATGCCTGCTTTATTTGCTTGTTTTTTACTTACTGTTTTACAATTCTGTTTGTCTGACTTATTTTGACATATATCCAAGTTCACAGATTCTTTCTTCAGATGTGTTGAATTTACTAATAATCCCATCAAAAGCATTTTTTCTTAGTTTGGGCAACTATAACAGAAACAATGAACTGGTGATTGTAAACGCAAACATTTATTCCTCATAGTTATGGAGGCTGAGCAATTCACGATCATGATGCCTGCAGGTTCAGTGTTCGGCATGGCACTGTTTCTGGTTTACGGATGCCTGTCTTCTTGCTTATCCTTGCATAGCTCAGAGAGAGAGACAGAGAGAGAGATCCTTTTATTTTTCCCATGTCTGCTTTTCATGAGGGCACTAATCCTATTCACAAGCCCTCCTTTCTAATTACCTCCTGACCTCCAAATATTTTTCAATTGGCAATTAGGCTTTACCATATGAATACAGCAGGGATGCAAACATTCAGACTATAGCAACATTTTTCACGTATCTTTTCTGTTATTTTATTAATAGCATATCTACTTGACACTTTCTCATCATTTCCATATTTCTACTGAAATATTCAACGAGCATTCATATTGCCTACTTTCCTTCATAAATCCCTTAACCATATTAATCAGAGTGAGGTTACATTCTTTGTCTGATACTTGCAACATCTGGGTCATTTCCAATTCTGTCACTTTTGTTTATTTTGTCTCTTTGCAATGTGTGTGTGTGTGTGATTTTATATTTTTAGACCTTACAGTCTTTATCTGATTTTGTAACATTGTATGTAAGAAAGTCGAGAATTAAGTAATATTATTTACAGTGGTAAACTGGCATGCCACTTCTTTGCCGGGACTTTAATGTGTATGAGAAAGTGCTGAGTTATTTCAGCCCAGTAGTGCATTGAATTTAGGTGTTGTAGCTATGGTTACCTTCTTTGCATTTACTATTAACACAAAATTTCTCTAGTGTTAACTTTCACTTTGTGTATGGGCTGGGTTGCTAGAGGTATTTTTTCAATTCCTGTTTCCATCTCAGCTTTTGACTTTCCTATTTGTCTGTGTCTCATAGAAGGTTTCTTTTCAACCTCTTGCCCCTTCCTCAAAGGTAGATTGCTTTACTGTTTTACTTCGCTAGTTTTTGAGTATTTCATGGGTTGAATTGTGTCTCCCCACTAAATTCATATATTGATATCTTAACGCTCAGGACCAAGAATGTGACTATATTTGGAGAAGAGGCCTTTAAAGAGGTAAGTACGTTCAATTTAAGATGTTAGAATGAGCCATAATCCAATATAACTGGTGTATTTATAAGAAGGGAAAATTTAGACATCCAAAAAAAACAGCAAGAATGCATGCACAAAAAGGAAAGACCATATGAGGACACAGAGAGAAGGCAGCTATCTGCAAGCAAAGGAGAGAGGTCCCAGGAGAAACCTACTAACACCTTGATCTTGGACATCAAGCCTCCAGAAAGGCAAGAAAATAAATTTTCATTGTTTAAGCCACCCAATCTCTGGTATTTTGTTATAGCAAAATAATAAATTCAAGGTTTGCTAATGTCTGTTGGGGGTATAGGAATGCCTTGTATCTTCTATTGATGTAAACAGACCCTGGATTTTCAGACCTTTGGTGTGCCACTTTCTCAGTGATCCCTCTCCTTTAGCGGCATTAGTACATTTCTCATAGTCTGCACCCAGTACGTTTTCCTGTCCTTTCCTCAGATGTTGTAATTTTTTAATTTTTTTTCATTTTTTGTTTTTTTCCACGCTGCAAATGGTTCTTTACCTATGCAGTTAGGACATTAGTATTCGCTGCCTTTTATCAAGATTAAGCCTTCTTTTTCTTCAGGTCATAATATTCTGAGTAGGATTTTTTTGCCCTTCCCATAGTGCTGACTGCTCCCCTACCCAATCCTAATCTTAGGAGAATTTTTCCATTTTTCCTCTCTGTCATCAATCCTTCTTAGAAGCAGACAGTGGAATCTGTGGAGAAGAGCCTGCAAGTATGGGGAGCAGGGGGAAACTTGCCTTAATTTTGCAACTCCCAGGGATGCTATATACTTACAGTAACTCAAACTATCTCAATAGTTGCTTAAAAAACTTTAGCCGAGATCTTCTTAACTCTGCTGTGTAATCTAGTGCTTGCAATCCACCTGTCCTTGGTGGCATCTATCTGTCCTTCAATTTAAAAGTAGTTGATTACAGTGTAATCTTAACTTTATTATGGCTTTAATAAAAGTTATTATTTTAATTTTATATACCTTTTTCTTATTGTTAGGATTAGAAATGTAATATTTTCAGCTTTCTTTGTTCTTAATGAAAGTCAGGGGAAAAAAGCCATCTTTATGAGAAACATCATTAATAATTGGAAATTAAACAATAACTGTTTTCTGAAAGAATTAATGAATAAATGGAAAAAAGAAGTCAGAATTTAGTAATATATTTCAAATCATAACAAACATGCAAAAGCCTACACTTAAACTCAGCCCGGAAGACACAGTAAGGTTTGTGTGTAGCACATTGCTTACATAAATTAATTTCCACACTACTCATCAGATTTGATATTTTGAAGTTTGTCAGAGACTGATCTCCCAGATAATTCATCACTATGTTTTAATACATCTATCAATTCTCTGATCTGTGTGGATAGTTTCTTAAAATATCGAAAGATTCACCCCAATATCTAGCTACCTAACTTGTTTTGTAATGTAGCAAGTTTCTCACTTGCTTTTGATACAAAGGTTAAAATATACTGAAATCTTTCTATGTTAATGAGCTCCAAACAACTGCATTTATATTATTAATAAATCTACTCTCTTATATTGTCTTTGAAATATGCATTCACTTTAATTTTAAAAAATATTACTGTGTCAGATGTGATTATAATCACAGAGCTTATTCATACTGTTAATAAGGTTAAATTCTAAATAGAAATTTATGTCAGATGAGATCTGGGCAGAATCATGAAATGAATTTCATTTTACTTTTTTACTACTCTAGTTGGTTTCAGTACTTCCAAATTAATCTTTCAAATATCTAGGACACTCTAACCATCTTCCTTAGTACAGATGTTCTCTTATCTTCTTTAAATATATTTTTTTCCTCTATCCTAGTTTCTCAGGTTTATTCTCCTGGTTAGTTTGTAATTGAAAATTGCTATCATGTCTATGATATAACAGGAGAATACTTACAGCTTCCAGATTATTTTTGATTACTAATTGTCGGCAGAATTATATCAGAGGAAGCCTTGACAAGCAAGCCATTTAAAGGGGAAGTCAGTTAATGGAACGTATTCATGACTAATTAATAGCCTCATCCTTATTTCATCCTTCCATTCCACTAATACTCCCATCCTACTATTTTAAAAGCAAAGCTCAGTATAAATCTCCTTAGTGCAGAAAACAGCAGACTGAAGAAAATATACTTTTTTTTTGAAAATTTTCTAGCAATAGAACCTTTACAACTTATGATGCTAAAGAGGCACTAAAGTATTAAGGTTGGATCTTAAAGGATGCCCCTAGAACTTCTGAAATGTGTCTCCCACAAAGACTCTTTTCTGTGGGCCTCAGAACATTGATTTTGAATGTCTAGTTTTGCAGCTTTGAATGGTACCTTGGGATACGGAATGAAAGTCAGATGCGGGAAGGATGGCAAAAGGTACACTAATAATGCACCTATCATTTCCCATCATTAGGTGAGAAAAATTATTCGTATTTAATTGTCAAATATTTTGACATTTTGACCTAGCCCCCTTTGCTTCCTCATGTTTTTATTTTGCATAGCACAAATTACAGATCAGTACCAGATCTATATTCTGAACTAAAACCATATCATGATTTGTGTTTTTTGAAAATGTGAATACAAATTAAAACTTCTTTTCAGTAATTAACTAGAAAATATAGTCTTGTCCATTTTTGTTGTTGTTGTCTTTTTGAGACAGAGTCTCGCTCTCTCACCCAGACTCGAGTGCAATGGCAGGATGTTGGCTCACTGCAACCTCCGCCTCCTGGGTTCAAGCGATTCTCCTGATTCAGCCTCCTGAGTAGCTGGGATTACAAATGCACACCACCACGCCCCGCTAATTTCTGTATTTTTCATATAGACGGGGTTTTACTATGTTGGTCAGGCTGGTCTCATGCTTCTGACCTCGTGATCTGCCCTCCTCGGCCTCCCATAGTGCTGGGATTATAGGCATGAGCCATAGCGCCTGGCCAGTCTTGTCAATTTTGTGCAACCTTCCTCTTTCTTTATTAAATTTTTATTTGCTCACGTGGCAATATTCGTATGTCTACACTGTCACTCATAGGAAAGGCCTGGGATATTTTACTGATATGCAGAGAAAAATTATCAGGAAAAGAATACATAATTTGAGGTGCTATTTTCCTGTGATTTCACTTTGTCTTTAAGTACAACCTGAATAAAGCATCTAAATAAAAAGGTTGACACTAATATTGAAAATGCCAGCTCCTATGTCAAAATCGGTTCAAAAGAAAGAGAAGGGAAATGGGGAGAACTTTGGTTCCATGGGATGAGTGTTAACTACTCTTTTTAGCGAACATTATATACTTTAATTATTTATTAGTTAATAAGAGGATTTTAAAGAGAATTTCTAAAAATTATGTTTGGGATATTTCTGGAAATATAATAAATGGGAACAATTTTCCTTTGAAAAATAGAGCTCAGCATCCATTGTAATTTTATCTCTAGTAAAAGTTAGAGTAGGAAAATGACAGCAATAGATCTTTTCTCCATCCTCTTATTCTATCCTAGAAACAACTCTAAACTGGCAAAACACAATAGAAGAAAGTAATTATTCTGAGAATTTTGTTTAAAGCAGACTTTTTGGAAATAAATAGCATAACTGCTCAATTATTGAGTGAGGTAACTTTTCATCTCAAAATTCTGTTTGTTTTTTTTTGTTCAGCCAGCAAATAGTGTGTTCAGGTATTAAATTTTATTTAATTAAAATGAATAAAATTATACATTATTAAGGTAGGTTTCTTTTATATTAGTAAAATTATGTTTATTTTTTCACTTATGGATGAATAAGCCAACACATTTTACCTGAGATTTTATACTATTATGTTAAACATCCTGCAAATCTTCTAATCATTATGTGGACTTCCAACTTTTCATCCTCTCTTATTCATCAAACGAAATCAAAGAAGAAAAATCTTGGATATGTATGAAGAACAGAATGAA
The DNA here is from genome assembly GCF_009828535.3 of Hylobates moloch. NCBI lineage: Eukaryota > Metazoa > Chordata > Mammalia > Primates > Hylobatidae > Hylobates > Hylobates moloch. Next base: position 79,346,112 of record NW_026652291.1, read on the forward strand.
AACCACAAAATAAGAAACCTATTTTTCTAGTAGTGTAAGAAAACTGGCCAAAGTGCACGACCTCTGTGTGATGCTCTCTTCTTTTGTACTTTTATTCAGTCACAAAGGAAAGAGGCTGGGACTGTCCACAACTTGATGTTCCCTTTGCCTTCTGGTAGGTGGAAACATACTAATACTTCAGGCAGGATCTTAGCAGAGAAAAACGTATGGTGGAAGCTCTTTACATCTGCTTATGATCAAAATAACAACAATAAGAACCAACTTTAATGCTCATTAATTGCTTACTATGCAGCAGTTACAATGCTAAAAATTTTATGTACACGAATTCATTAAATTCTCATAAAATGCCTGTGATACAATAATAGTCTTCTCTCTGTATCCATGAGGGATTGATTCCAGAACCCCCCAACAATTACCAAAATCCAGGGATGCTCATGTACCTCATAAAAAATGTTGGAATATTTGCATATAATCTATGAACATTCTCCTGTATACTTTAAATGATCTCTAGTTTGCTTATAATGACTAACACAATGTAAATGCTATTTACATAGTTATTTACTGTATTCTTTTTAATTTTTTTTATTTTTAATTGTTATATCATTCATCCTTTTGAATATTTTTGATCTCCAGTTGGTTTTATGCAGAACACACAGATGCATGACCTGTGGATGAGGCTTATCACAAAAAAATAAACTGAGGCTTAGTGTAATAAAATATTTTATATCCACTAAGAAACATAATTGTTAATAAAAGGCATCCATAAGTTTACCTACTGCCTAATGAAGCACAGTTGGGAAAGACACCAGACACAAATTTGAAACTAAAAAGCCCTGAACCGTCCCTTGGGAGCAACAATTTTATCTACAATAGAAGATTGGGTGTGATTGTTTAAAATGTGATTATAAATTTTTCGCACTCCCATCAAAGTTAGAGCCAAACCCACCCCACCCTACCCTTGTGTTTGTGCTAGGCTTGGTGACTGACTCCTAATGACATTAATATGGTGTCTCTCAAACTACATAACAAAAGTCACTGTGTATCCTCCTTTCTCTATCTATCACTCAATCAGGGGAAAGGCAGCTGCCGTGTCTTCAGGCCATTCGTGTAACCCGCTTGGCAGGTGACACAGGTGGGAACTGAGAGGCTTCCTGCCAAGTGCATTGTGAGTGAGCCAGCTGGAAAGCATCAGAGGACTACGTTCCAGACTGACATATTGACTGCAACTGTATTAGAAACCCAGAGGCAGAGCCTTTTGGGTAAATACAAATTACTGATCCAAAGAAACTATGAGACAGAAAATACTTTGTATTTCTACTTGCTATGTTTGGAGAAATTTATTAGTCAGAAATAGGTAACCAATACAGAGGAGATTTAAATATTAGGCACATGTGTTTAAAAATGACAAGTACAAGAAGATTTAAAAAAATTTTAATAATGACCAAATCCTCCCTTTTAAGAATTCAAGAGTCTACGGCATAAAATATCACAAAGAAAATACTACAATCAAGTGTAACAACTTGCATTCTAGACAACACATAAGGCAAAGTAGGAACACAGAAATGTATGCAAAATATTTTACTTGGGAAGACTGAGAAAGGTTTTATCAGGGAAGTAATATGAGATTCTAAGGCAACTGTTGAAGTTCTCTGAACAAGTTGGTAGAATATTAAATAAAATGATGTGTCTAAAATGAAAACAAAAATATAGCTGGTCCTTCTTGAGACTTGTGAGATAAAGAAGATTTATATCTGCTTCACAGAAAATAAATATAGATAGCTGGTTCCGTTAAGTGCCTGAGATGAAATTTAAGGTAGAAATTGTCAAAGGCAAACATTTGTTTCCATTAAATTAAACTCAAGGAAAATTAAGCATATGTGCTAAGGAAAAAATTGTTAATGTGAAATAATAAATCTGTATTTTAATAGTTCTTGTATAAATCATATTTTCCAGGGACACTAATTCCAAATTAAATTTGTTACCTTGAGTTAGTTACATGCTAGATAATCTCATTCAAAGACATTTTCTCCAAACAAATCTGTGAATTTGCCATTAAAAAAACTAATTCTAATTAATATTAAAGATATTGAGTTATCTTTGGACTAGGGTTTGTTATTCATGAATTTGTGTTTTCTGCTTTTGAGTCTAGCAATTCCAGTGATTTGACATTAATAATAATGAGACTTTTTAGAAGCAGTTTAACGTTAGAGTGTTCTTTAGTCAGTGTCATATAATTTAACTTACTTGTGGCTTCTAAAATAATTAATTCTCATTATGCCTAGAATGCTTTAATATAGTGCATCACTATAAAGTAGAACAACATGAACTGACTAATCACCAGGCATTCTACTTAACTTATGGACATACAGGCACACCTTATTTTATTGCACTTTATTATAATTTACAGATGCTGTATTTTTTTACAAATTGAAGGTGTGTACCAAAGCTACATCAAAGAAGTCTTCTATCAGTGTCATTTTTGCAACCACATGTGCTCATTTTGTGTCTTGGTGTCACATTTTTGTAATTCACGCAATATTTCAAATTTTTACATTATTATTATACTGTAATCTTTGATTCGTGATCTTGGATTATAATTCTTTTGGGGCACCACAAATTACTCTCATATAAAACAGCAAACTTAATTAATAAATGCTGTGTGTATTCTGACTGCTCTATTGATAGGCCATTCCCTGGTCTTTCTCCCTTCAGTCTTTCTATTCCCTGAAACACAACAATATTGATATTAGGACAATTAATAATGCTACAATGGCTTCCAAGTGTTCAAGTGAAAAGCAGAGCTGCACCTCTCTCACTTTAAATAAAAATTTAGAGAAGATTAAGCTTAGTGAGGAGGGCATATTCACAGCCTCGGCCTCTTGCACCTGTTAGCCAAGTTGTGAATGTGAAGAAAGAGTTCTTGACGGACACTGAAGTGCTACTCCAGTGAAAACACAAGTGATAAGAAAGCAAAACAGCCTTATACAAAGATCATTTTACTGGACTGCATAGATCAAACCAGCCACAATATTTCCCTAAGCCAAAGCCGAATCCAGAGCAAGGCCCTATCTCTCTGTTCAATTCTATGAAGCCTAAAAGAGGTAATGAAGCTGCAAAAGAAAAGCTGGAAGCTAGCAGAAGTTGATTCAGGAAATTAAAGAAAATGAACTATCTGCATAACATAAAAGTGGAAAGTGAAGCAGCAAGTGCTGATGTAGAAGCTGCAGGATGTTATCTAGAAGATCTAGCTAAATAATTGTTATAGACGACTACACCAAACCACTAAGTAACAGATTTTTAATGTAGAAACAACAGCCTCTTACTGAAAGTAAATGCAACCTAGAAATTTCTTAACTAGATAGAAGACAATGCCTGGCTTCAAAATTTCAAAGAACAGGCTGACACTCTTGTTAAAGGCTAGTGTAGCTGATGACTTTAAGTTGAAGTCAACACTAATGTACCATTTTGAAAATCCTAAGGCCTTTAAAAATTACATGGAATTTACTCTGCTGGGCTTTATAAATATATCAACAAAGCCTGGATGATAATAACTTTGTGTAAAGCATGGTTTGTTGAATATTTTAAGGCTGCTGTTGAGATTTACTGCTTAGAAAACAGATTCCTTTCAAATATCAATGCTCAGTGACAGCGCTTGTAGTCATGGAGAAGCTCTGATGGAGATGTATAAGGAGATTAATGCTGTTTTCATGCCTGCTAACGCAGTATTCATTCTGCAGCCCATGAAAGTTTCAACTTTTAAGTCTTATTATTTATGAAATACATTTTCTAAGTCTTTAGCCACATAGGTAATGACTCCTCTGATAGATCTTGGAAGAGTAAACTGAAAGCCTTTTGGAAAGAATTCACCATTGCAGATGCCATTAATAACATTCACGATTCATGGGAGCAGGTCAAAATAGCAACACTAACACTACTTTGGAAGAAGTTGATTCCAACCCTCATGGATGACTTTGAGGGGTTCAAGACTTCAGTGGAGGAAGTAACTGCATATGTGGTGAAAGTAGTAAGAGAACTAGAATCAGAAGTGGAGCCTTACGATATAACTAGCTGTAATCTCATGATAAAACTTGAACAGATGAAGAATTGCTTCTTATGGATGAACAAAGAAAATAGTTTATTGAGATTGAATCTACTTCTTGTGAAGTTGTTGGAAATATTGTTGAAATGACAACAAAGAATTTAGAATATTAAATAAACTTAGTTTATAAAGCATTAGCAGGGTTTGAGAGAATTGACTCCAATTTTGAAAGAAGTTCTATTGTGGGTAAAAATGCTATCAAACGGCATCTCATGCAACAGTAAAATGTTTCGTGAAAGAACGAGTCAATCGAGACAGCACACTTTCTTGCTCTCTTATTTTAAGAAATTGCCACCACCAGGTGCTCAGTCTTCAGCAACCACCACCTGATCTGTCAGTAGACATCAACATTGAGACAAGACCCTTCATTCGCAAAAATATTATCACTCACTGAAGGTTCAGATGGTCTTTAGCTTTTTTAAAGAATAAAGCATTTTTAATTAAGTTGTGTATATTGTTTTTCAGACATAATCTTATTGTACACTTAACAGACTACAGGTACTGTAAACATAACTTTATTTGTACTGGGAAAACAGAAGTTTTGCATGACCCACTTTATTTCAACAGCCAGTTTATTGCAGCGTTCTAAAACCAAACTCACAGTATCCCCAAGGCGTGATTGTACTCAGGACACCTCCTACACATTTCCCAAGTCCTTGTATCCCATTGCCAGATATAGCAATAGGAATAAAAAAGAAAAAAAACACAATATCAATAATAATAACAAGAAATGGCAGTGTAGACCAAGTTTTCTGAGGACAAGAAGAGACCCCCACTATTTAAAAGGCAGATCAAACCATCGTTTTTTCTTCTAGCCATCCATTTGTTATTATTTATTTATTTACTTATTTTAGAGGCAAAACAATAGAATTTTCAACAAGATAAGGAAGTTCGAGTCATTACTAAGTCTCTTATTTACTACGTGTGTGAATTTGTTTATAACATTTATTTCTCAGTCTCCACTTCCTCATTAATTAAACGAAAGCTGTAGCAATTCCTCAGTTTGCTATTGGTATGAATTGAGTTTATTTACATGAACGTGTGAGTAGAATGTTATTCACTATGCAAATGTTAGTTTCTATTCCTCTGAGCTGTGAAGGTTTGGGGTTATGTATGATGACAAATTTATGTATATTCCCAGCACTTATCACAATAACTAACCAAAAGCAGAGTCTCCTTAGGTCTGTGTTGAATGATTGATTAGAAATAAGCCACTTGGTTTCATTTTCTAAACCTTTTCTTACAAGGATTAAACTTATATTTTTTCAACTTTTATGATATTAGGAGAAAGATCATATCTTTTACAAATTGTCAATCTTACTTCAACACTAGAAAATTTCAGATGATAAATTTTATGGTTTTAATGTTTCTTTTCTCGCCCAGAGAAACACTTTTTCTCGTCCAGAGAAACACTGACATATATTCTGACATTGTTAAAAATGTGACAGATAAGAAACATAATTATAAAATTATCATAATGTTGTGGAACAGATGGTGATGTGAATTGATCTACGTGCAAGCCATGAATGAAAGAATAGGTAGAGGTTAGAATAAACACAAATCAGGCCAAGAATGTACAAGGCTAGAAAAAGAAGGGTCCCCAGTGGGTACATAGACAATGGTAACAAAAACCCTATGATGAACCAATTCTTATAATTGCAAGATAATTATCTTAGCAGAGGTACTCATTGGGAGGATCTATCAAGACCTGGAGTACAGACTATATTAGTTTAGAAATTTAAGGTAACATTGAAGCCAATCACTTTTACTGCTTAATGAAATCCCTATTTTAAAGAACCATTTCAGATATTTTGAAAGAAACATATCTGAACCAATTTTCGCTAACTGAATTGGATTACTGGCGTGATTCTGGTGTCTAAGATTGTAGAAGATTTATGGACATTGTTTTCAGGGTATATATATTTCTTCTAGTATTTATAGCAGGATGTTTTGATAGAAACTTCCATATTCTATGTTTTACTATGTAAATTGCATTTGCTTATGTAAAAACAAAGCAAAACAAAACTTTAGAGGAATCCATTGTGACCATCAGGGATTCAAAAATTATACTTTAATACATCCTGAAAAGTGCACATTTAAGACATCACAGTTTCTGCAGTATATACCGTGATGTTCTCATGAAGGTTTTGATTCTGTTGATATAATTTAAATCTAGGAAATTTTAACTAATAGTATTGATGACAAACAAGATATCAATAAGCATATATTGTCATCACATGTCCTTATCATAGGTGTAGTACAGGTGTTAATAACATTATACTGTGGCAAATACTTAAGTCACCATAGTCTTATCACACAGAGTGGACAGAAATGATTCTCTCTCCTAACAGTTGTACATGTTTGCCTAAAGAAAAAAAAATATCCCAGCATAAGTTAGGGATATGTTTGGTTAGCAGCTCTTAGGTATAGGCCAAAATAATCATTTTTATCAGAAGATCTGCTAAAATTAAAGAATACAGATAATATTATATCATTTATTTTTTGTTCTCAAAAGTAAACCCATGGTGTTTACTGTTCATATTTCTTGCCCTCAGTTATTTTGTTTTCTTGTGTAGTGATTAGATATTCAGCAGTCAAATTATCTCTGTTTGATATAAAACTACTTTTATGTTCATAAGAGCCAAAAGTTAAAAAACTACTAAAATATTCACTGAAAGTTAGAGGTATTACATTCACTCAATAACATTTATACAGTAATGAAAATCAACACCTATAACTACATGCATCAACATGAATGAATCTTACGAATTTAATTTGAATGTACAAAGGGCAGGCATGAGAGTACACACTGTGTGGGTGTGTGTATTCATTTATTGTAAATGGAAAAAAATATGCAAAACTTACTTAGGTTTCAGAATAGTAGTTATACTTGGCAGAAGAGAAGTGTATTGTAGGGGAAGTTAGAGGAACTTCAAGATTGCTGCTAATGTTCTCTTCTTGACTGTCAGTTACATAGGTGTGTTCAGTTGGAAAAACGTTATTAATGTATAACATCTTGTGAGACAATTCTCTACAGATCTACTACATTTTTGTATACCTTAAGGGGTACTAGCTGCCTTTTCAGAGACTATCTTTTCTAAAATATTAATATTGAAGTGACCTTGGAAGATAAAGGAATAGCTCCATTAGGAGCTGGGAGAAGATTGGTTTCCTGACTGGTACAATAAAGACAATGCTTCTCTCCAGGAAAAAGTTTGAGTAGGTTAGTCTGTAGCCCCTTTTATGGAAGATTGGTTTACCTAGTTCACAACCTGCTGCATGTGTAAATGTCACTGAGCCCTTGTCACATGACCATGTAGGAATCAAAACTCAGGAAACATGGGAAATGATCACATTGGGCTGCTATTGCTGTGAGCAATAAACGTTCCTTTGTTTTTGCTTTAAGAGTCTCACGACTTTTGCCACCATCCATGAAACAGTGACAGCTTGAGAGGAGGGTAATATCTTGTTAGCTTGAAAGTAGGGTAATATCTCAAAACCTTCACATTTTTTGACACTAAAATAACCACTTTTTAGATGTAGTTAAGTAGTTAAGTATGACATATATTTAATCAAAAGTAAACTATAGTTATTGGTACATGTGCTTTTTTATACATGTACTACCCTTTAACAGAAACTTAAAAATTACTTGGAGCAGTCCTGATTCCTTATAAATCATAAATCACAACAATAAGCAAATATAGAAACTAAAAAGTATTTCTTGTTCTAGAAGATATACACACACACACGAAGTCAAAACAAATTAAGCACTTCCTAGTACACGAAGAGCAATAATCAGCTTTTGAATGCAAAAGCATTAGCTACTTTTCTTGGGGGAAAAAAGGATTCGAGATCATCGATTCGTTAGGCTCCTGCCTTTTAATTATATAAATATTTTTTTTCATTTTCTTTGAAAAATTATACTGGAATTTTTATTACTCTGTCCCACATATTAGCTATTCAAGTTTTACGCTTGCCTAAAAATTAGTAACATTTAAACATTATTTTACGAGTTTAAAAGGTTACATCTTTATTGCATTCATTGTGCTTAAAGAGAAGCAAAGATTGATGTATTTGCCAAGTGACCAATACTACTACTTGTCCTGTTTATAGAGAAATTTATTTTTAGAAGATAAATTGGGTAGAAAATGCATCTGATAATACCATATTTGGACAGAGTTTTGTTTTGGGGGTAAACTCGGATCCCATTGAATTGTAAGTCTATTGGAAAATGTAGTATGCTAGTAATAATGCTTAACACGGTAAATAAGGACACTAAAGCATAGAAAACTTACTTAATTTTTCTGCAATTATTTTAAAAACTTTTAGAGGAGGTACCTGAACCTGGATCTTACCAAAATACTCTGCCTCCGAAGTCATAAATTTAACCTCAAAGGGCCTTTCTATTTAAGCAATACATTTATGGTAGTAAATGGTATACAATTCTATACATGATAAGCCCTAGTCATTTTAATATCTGAATATTAAAATAGTCATCTCATCATCTAAACAAGAAATATGACTGATATTTTTGAAATTTAAAAATAGTATTGAAAATGAAACATTGAAACAAAAACTTAGAAATTGGTAATTACTAAATATGCTAGAAAGCTAATACATTCTCAGAGCTTCAATTCCCATAGCGTGCAGTATTCTCTAAAGCAGTGTCAATGGCTCAGTTCAACATATTGATGTTTAAAGCAGCAAGAAACAAAGCCATAAAAATAGCCTAATAAAAAATAACCTATTTGTGGGTGGTGAAAATGTATTCTGTGTGAAAAATTTTGTGCAGGACCCTACAGGTTTCCTCTCAGCTATACAACTAGGCTGGCTTTCATAACTGGGGCTGCTCTCCAGGGATTCTTGTGTTGCTTTTTGGCTTTGATAAAATAGAGAAGGGATGAGAATATTGAGCCTGATTGGTTCACTACTCTAGGGACAAGGGCTTGAAAGCTTCTCAGCAGGCTTTTTAAAGCAAACAAAATACAATCTCAGAAATATAAGTAAGAGAGGCTTATAATTTAAAGAGAAAATTGTTTTTTTCTCTTTAAATTATTTAATTAAATAAGAGATGTGTGGTGATATTTTTGGGGTGCTTTAATCACTGCCTTCATCTCCCTACTCCTCATATCAGGTAATTGAGTTAACAAATAGTCATAATTCTCATCCTATTACTGTATTCAGAGTTATGTTGATTCAATTAAATTGTTAATATCTTTTGACTTTAGCAAGTTAGGCTGGGGATTAAATAAGATCATGGTAACATAATTGCTTTGAAACTGCTTTTTACAAAATCATATTAATAGATCATTTTCATTTTATAGGAATGTGCATTTGCATAAAATTACCCAAAATGTCCAATGGGAATAAAAAGTTCTAGGAACCCACATATAGATAAGGAGGGTTAATGTGTAAGACCACAATGTTGACCTTTCTATCTCTCATAGTAATGGATTCCTGTGAAAGACCCTTTACTGAGCCATTACAAGTGAAGAACCACCCAATTTCATGACTTATATCTAATACATTTTCCCTAATGATAAGGAACTAAAACAACACAATAGCAAAAATAATAATAATGGTAATCTGATTTTTTTAATGGGCAAGACATCTAAATAGATATTTATCAAAAGAAGACATACAAATGGCCATAGGTGTATGAAAAAAATGTTCAACGTCACTAATGATCAGTGAACATCAAAACCAAAATGAGATATTAGTTCACTCCCATTAGAATGACTGTTATCAAAAAGACAGAAAATAACAGATGTTGATGAGGATGTGGAGAAACGGGAGCACTGGCACACTGTTTGCGGGAATGTAAATTAGTACGGCTACTGTGGAAACAGTATAGAGTTTTCTGAAAAAGCTAAAAATAGAACTACCATGTGATCTAGCAATTCCACTGCTGGCTATATATCTTAAAAAAAAAAAAAGCGTCGGGGGAATTGATTTATTAAGCAGATATCTGCACTTCTATGTCTTTTGAAGTACTATTTACAATAGCCAAGATATGAAATTAACCTAAGTGTCCAACAACAAATTAATGCATAATAAAAATGTTGTAGAAATACACGATGGAATATTATTCACCCATAGAAAAGACTGAAATTCTATCATTTGCAGCAACATAGATGAATCTATGGAACATTCAGTGAAATAAGCCAGGCACAGAAAGACAAATATTGCATGTTTTTACTCATTTGTATGAGTTAAAAATTTTGATCTCAGTGAGTAGTAGTGAGTAGAATGGTGGCCACCAAAGTATGGTAGGGAAAGGGATAGAATGAAAAGACATTGGTTAAAGGGTACAAAACTACTGTTGGATAGAAGGGATAAGTTCTGGTGTTCAATAGCACAGTGAAACTGCTATAGTTATCAAAATTTTATTGCATGTTTCAAAATATCTAGAATAGATGTTTTGGAATGTTTCCAATGAAAAGAAATAATAAATGTTTGAAGCAGTAGATATCTTAATTACCCTGATTTGTTCATTACACACTGCATGCCTGTATCAAAATGTCACATGTACCCTCAAAATCTGTACAATTATGTATCAGTTTATAAAAGAATTACCAAAGCTATACAACTTCTCAAAAATAATTTATTGTCTAGTATTTTTACCAATGAATAAGAAATTATTTTATAATAGGAGATTATATTCATAATACTTAAATTTATCCAAAATACTAGCAATAATATATTATCATAAAGATTAATGTTATCATGGCCAATCATGAATACCTTGACAATCTTCATAGTACCAAAACAAGTCCATATTGATTTTTCAAAAAACAGATGTTGAAATTAAATCGTATGTTTTGGTTTTGTCTTCATTAATCCAAATACCCATTGCTTTTCAGCCTTTGTCCTAAAAATATGGCTAATGATTTTCTTCTGTATGTTATGTCTTCCAAACCTTCTAAATTATTTTGTTTTATGCAATGCTCTTATTTTTGACAATTTACCTTTTTTTTCCTGTTTATTCTCTTGTCTTTGGCATCTAGTTTTTTAAGCCTACGAATTAACAGCAAGAAACTGGGGTAATTGTGAAAGAGTAGGACTTTTGTTTTTAAAGTAATACCCTTCTTAGTTTTGAATGTGTAATGTAAAGCATGTTATAGTTTTATGAATAAAATTTAACAAAACAAAATAATTCAAAAGCATTTTTAGATGTCTGTAATTTTACATACCTCAGCATATAAAGTATAGCATTATGCATATCTTAGTAACTTGAGATTCAAATCTAAGGAAATAAGTGGCCCTTATAAAAAATCTTTAACATAGGGACAGTCAACTGGCATTATTTCAGGAAGTCTACACTTGAGAGGCATCGCTGTCCTCCCTTCAGCTAGCCATATTCTGTCAATATATGAAGGTTTGCCTGTTAGTATGATAAATATCAGATATGACTTTTTACTACCAAAATCAGAGCTTAATCATCAGCATTGTTTCTTGCTATTTGTTTGGGGAAATTGTTTCCTGACCCCAACTATAAAACTATAGGACCCAGCTTATGGAATGCTGCCTTATCTATATTGGCTGAACTTTCCACACAAAGCAACAAGAATGCATGAAAAAGAAGTTTAATGGACAAGTTTACAGATTGTTTATCCCTGCATTCTAAGGAATATTTTTCTAATATGTATTGTATGTATGACAAAATTTTGACTGTGGTTTGCATTAATGATAGCATTTGATGAGGTAAGAAGATAGCTACTCAAAAATTCAAATTTATTCTGCACTAAAGGCAAACTATTGAAAAGTTTTAAACAAAGAAGAGGCATAATACAATTTGTATTTTAGAACAAGAGCTACAATGAAGAGCTTGAATTGAGATGGGTTGAGGGAACAGATAGGAAGGCAAACGTCAAGGTAAGTAAAACAAATTCTGTCTATATTACTTTCCCTCATTTTCATCCATTAAAATTTTCCCTTCAGCCATTACAAAAAAAGTTTCAAAGGTATCCTTTTAATTGTTTGTGTATATTAGTAGAAAAGATCTTAAGCCTTTCACTGCTTACTCTGTGTTACACAACTATTTAGCTGTAGAGAAAGACATAACTGGTTTCAAAGCTCAATATTACATCATTAGATAATAAGAGGTAGGAAAACAATAAGTGATGCAAGACAGGCTGTGCTGAATGCTCAAATAGAGGGTTGGAATTTATTCTTCTGAGCAGTAGAGAAGAAGACAATAAGATGAAGATTGACAAAGGGGAATATTTGAATAATAAGGGATCAAGCTATTAGAATGTTACAATCAAGAATTAATTTACTAAAATGATTAATTAAACAACCCAGTTTCCATTAAAATATTTGTAGCTTAACATTTCATGTGAGAGAGCGGCAAATATAAATGTTTCAGTTTTGCTTGACATCATGATGGATATGGATCAAACCGGAAGCTGCCCAAACCATCTGTGTTAATTTTGATGGAGTGACCCTATCAATGAAGTTCAACAAACATTAGTGATATCATGGCTAGCCATGTGTAAGGAGACAATACAGGTCTAATTTTTGGATCATTTTCACATAGAACAGACAAGAAAAAATAAGCTTATCACATTGCAAAGCTTTTCATGAATATGAGCTTCGCTCTGGGCAGTATCCCCTAGGGTCTGAGGACAAGCTGGCATGAGTTCTGTCATGGTAGGAATATTCAAGATGTTCACTTATCCAGTAAAATCTTCCCTACTAGGGGAGACAAGAGTAAACGGGATTCAAAAAAGGTGCCATTTTTAATTTAGTAACACCTGCGATATGTCTGAATAAGAGCTATAAAAACAAGCATTTGGGTTTCTGAAAGCCACTGCTCCCTGCCTATGCCCTAGACTGAAAAGCATATTTTAAAATTTACTTTAATCTATTTCAATTTTTCTGGTGTTCTATTAGTTCAAAAGGTTTGGCAGCATATATGTTATACTGTGATTTCATTTTACTGAATATTTAGGGCATTTTTATTTCATTTTTATTCAAAGCAGTCGGAGCCCATTATGGTAGATACCTGCTTGTTAAATGCAATATTTTTTCTCTAATGGTAGCTTAGAAATACTCTGATTTATGAAAATCTTCAATGTTAGTAAGTAAAATCACTGAAACTTCTCTTTATTATGAAGCACACTTAATTTAGATCATTTTTATCAAATGAATGTAATGACCAAATAGCAAATACATTAGAAAGGATTTTTTATTGGAAATCCTGGCACAAAGTTAAATAAAACAACTCTAGAATTCTAGTCAGAGCTCCTATAAAAATAAATCAGATTTATGTTCATGTTGTATACAGCTTATTCTTTGCAAAAGAACAGTGAGGACAAAATCAGCAGTATTTAGAAATCTGTTAAGTTTAATAAAATGTGCAGGCTTAAAATTCCAGTTATGAGTTACATGGAAATCTGCAAAGAATGCCATACATACAGTTAATTACCACTTTTAGTAATTAACCAACCCCCATATGTTTATATTTATTGAACCAAGAAAAGATGTCATTTAGCGTGCAATTTTGTGGAAACTCCATTCAGCGAAATAATAATACTATGTGTATATGAAATTCTAATTGTATGTTTTATTTCACTTAAACCTTTTTTATAAAGCAAAAGTCAATTGGTAGCCGCAGCTGGTAAAAAGAAAGCATTTTCTACTGCAGAGAGGTTGTTCATGAACTGTTTGAGCTGACTTAAAATGGAGCGGATCCTATCACAAGCAAAGCAGCCACTGGGAAGTCCTCGATATGTTATTTGTTTGAGGTTATACTGATTTTGACACAAACCTCTCAACTCCTTTTTATTCCCTTCCTTTGGATGCCATCTCTGTGAAATTTGAAGCTCTTAAAATCAAGACTCAAAGTCGAAATGTGTAAAAATATTGAGTGCCAGGTTTATCACTAATAATTTATACTCAACACTCTTGTAAAATACAGTACCACTGTTATTTCCATTTTGGAGGTTAAAAAATAATCTATGAACCTATTCAATTTTTTAAAAACTTCTAAGCAAGGAATATTTCAACAAAAACAAAACCCTATAAGAATTTTGGTTGAGATTTAACAATTCATTTTCCATGCCATTCACAATCCTCATTCATTACTCATCTATGCACAGCTAATGAAATATGGTTAAAACGGCACCAAGAGAAAAATCAATTGATTCTTAGGAACTTTAGGGAAAAATGTTTTAGTGAGTTAATTTACTTCTAATTTTATTTTATTTTTATTATTTTTAGGTAATACATGTTCCTATGTTTTCAAAAATTAAATAACAATTTAAAACACAGCCATTGTTATACTGTTCCTCACTGTAATTCCTGATCCTCCATGTAAACCCATTTTTATATCTATCAATTTTTGTTGGTGTCAATTTCATGTTTTTAAATAGCATGACATGCCTTTTTATTTTGAAGTTTTTGGCATGATATATTGACCTATCTCTAATGGAAAACTGAAGTTTATCTATGTTACATTATGCCACTGAAATAAACATATCCCAACTGTTGAACAAGTGACACTTCCTGTCTACCACCAGAAACAGAAGCCCCAGGATATGATCACACTGCATGGTTTTGCAGCATCAAGTTGCCAAGTAGTCCACGATTTACTCAGATGATAAACAGATCAACAGCTCTACTCACTAAGAGACAGACCAAGATCAGATTTTATAGTGGGCATTGGTCTCCATGACCAGTGGGTCTGGCCCTGAAGTAGACACAAGGAGATAGTATACATGATACCTCTTGTGCTGCAGGCAAGACCCCATTCTCTTTTTGCTGTGAACAGATATGGTAGTGGAATTGACAGGTGGCACACGACATTTAGCACATGCCTAAGCAGAACAAATTACACACTGAGTCTGAAACAGGGAAAGAAGTTCTCATGCTAGGCAATAACTCCAGCAGAAGCACTGGCAGCTCTTTGTCTCTTAGAAAAGAAGTATTTCAGACCCAAGGCTTATTCTTTCATGCAGGCTGTAGAGATTGAAAGATTTTTTCTATCTCAACACTGGCCAATCCAATGTAGCTCCATAAAGTTTTCAACATTAAACATTTTATATAGATTATATATGTATATATTTCTTTTATATGTATTATATATTATACATAAAAATATTGTATACTTATATAGAGTATGTAATATAATGATCTATAATTGCCTATATAATTATTATTCTCTGTTGTTCCATAAATATATTAATTTCTTATACTTTCTTCATTGAAAGTTTTCTTATGTAATATTTTTGAAAGTTGGTTGCCAGAAATGGCTTAATTACAATTCCTTTTTCATGACACACTCCCATTGCTAATGCCATGGTCTACTTTTATTATGTAATTAACCACTGAATTAGCTAACGCAATTGCATAATACAATAAATACTAGTTGTATTTTCATAATTCTATTGTTTTATAAAAAATATTTTATGCCATTTACATAAGCTTTAAATTAATATTTTATTTCAGTTGTTTTAATATCATGTAAAGGTATACAAATAAATTGATGTAATGTACTTAATGTAATAAAACTGTTCTCCATTTACTATTATATTGATGAAGTTCAAACATATTACTGTGTTGTTTGAAAGTTGTTTTGAGTGCTTTATAATATTCAGAAGTGAATATAACAAAATAAATGTTGTTTTTAGTACCTTATACTATTCAGAAGTGAATATAACTCAAGTTTTTCATCTACTTCTCTTCATGGGCACTGAATTGTTTTCAGTTTTTTCTGTTTTCCCCACTATCCGTATAAAAAATCTTGTGCACATCTTCTGCTCTTTAGGCAAGAAGATTCCTTTAGATAAATATCTGCAGGAAGAACTGTTGGTCATAGACCATGAAAAGGTTCAACCTCAGGAGGTGATCTCAAAAGTTTTTCAAAGTGGTTGATTTGCTTGGAAAGCCCAGTTACGCATTCCCATACAACTCTGGGATGGAGATACACTGCTTTGATATGAACACCTGTCTGGAACTTCCTATAAAAGAAGTTAACTTCAATTGCTGAAACTACTACAGTTTTCAGATTATATGTTAGTGAAGCCTAGGCTACCTTAGTTAACAAACACAGATGATATATATCTTCTTCAGAATTTCATGTAGATTTGCTAGTGCATATCATGGTACGTTTCATATAACTGGAATTTAATGGAATA
The DNA here is from genome assembly GCF_009828535.3 of Hylobates moloch. Lineage (NCBI taxonomy): Eukaryota > Metazoa > Chordata > Mammalia > Primates > Hylobatidae > Hylobates > Hylobates moloch. The sequence continues at coordinate 79,362,351 of NW_026652291.1, forward strand.
CATGTGTGGGAATGCATTGTGTGCTCGCATGTAGTTTCCGTACCACAATTTAAAAACCTGAGGCATCAAAATAACTAATAAACTTTCACAACATATATTCTTCAGGCTCCAGATCTGGATGTTATCATTTAGTAGGTCTGGGATGGGCCCTAGGAATTGTTACATGATTATATATAAACAGATGATAATATTACACAGCTCTGTTTGAAAACAACTGATTTTAGGGTTCATTAGAAATTCCGGTAAAATAACAAAATCTGACTGTAAAATACATCTCTCAAAACATGCCACTTATAGGACTTGTTGGAATTTGTAGCTAGTTTTTGAAAATTCTGAAGAATATTTACGCTTTATATATACGAGCATAGAAATCTTGATTTAATAAGCCTCAGTTTAGCCACTAGGCTTTTCGTATATTGACCCACCATCTCAATGCACATTTTGATAATGACTTGCTTATAAAATTAGACTCTCAAGTGAGGAATATTATTTCTGTTTTTCTCCTTTGAGTCAGAAAAAGTTAAGATTGTACCACAGCTTGCAAGTAAATGATTGTTTTCCTTGTGAATTTATCAGATATTGTTATTCTATTGCCAGCAACCTTAGTTCTACTGGTAAAAAATGTGCACAGAATATACTCTGCTGAAGGACTTCATCTCAGGAGCTGAGCATACAAAAGTAAAAATACCCTAAAAAGGATACGGATATACAATTCACATTTCTTAGATACTTATTATCATGTAACCCATTAAAGAAGAACATAAAATTGTCAGTTTGATCAACAATTGGGTCATCAACCCATGCTTTGAAATCTTAAACTTATCAATTATTTAGTTCCAAACTATATTTCTAACTGCAGTTTCTTTCATACAAGCTGCCTTCTGTCTTGCCCTTACCATCTACTGTGTTTTTTATTCTGATATACCCTTATCCAACATATCCTCCTGGCTCATTTCTTCAGTTCACCCAGATGCCAACTCAAATGTCAAATGTCAAAATTTGGGAGGTCTCCTTGAAGAAACCTTATGTAAAATTGAACCTTCCTGCCTATGCTCTCCCTTTCCCCTTGTCATTTCCCATAAACTTAATATTTACCTCAATTTAATATCAAATAAATTATTGCTTGCTTAGTTTTAGTCTTTCTGCATTAAAATACAAACTTTATGATGGTAGGGACTTTGAACTGCTCTCACTGCTATATGCCCAGAAAACATGAGAATAGCGGCTCTTAGTTAAATTTTATCATAAATAAAAGAAGTGTTTAGTAAATCTCAAAGTGCCATTCGTCAAATTAAACATACACATCATTCCTTATAAGAAGCATAATAAGAGTGGCTAATTATCTTTAAATTTGGATTGTGTAGAGAGTTTTAATATAAAATAATCTGTAATCAATTATTTTTTCTTATTATTGCTTTTCTTCTCTTCCCAAGTACAAGAAAATTGCCCAAAAAAGTAGTTTGCTTAAAATAGTATTTCAAAGACAATCATCATTGTTTCTTTAATAGTTGGGTGATTGAGAGCCAACAGACAATCAGTAGCGTCATGAAACGTTTTCAACAACTCCAAATGAAAAAAAAGTAAAAAATCAATACAGTCTTTGTTTTAACCTTTCTAGAGGAAATTCTTACTTATATTTGTAATACCACATAACTTTTTAAAGTCAAAAAAGAAAATAATAGATAAAAATACAATTAATTTACAGGATATCATTAAATAAATTGTCAAACAAGAAGTAAACATTTTCACTACTAGAGGCCATCTTCAAATTTTTAAGAAAAATTTCTTGATAATAAGGAAAATTTCTGATCAAAATTTACTATACTTTAAAACATTTTAGGAATCAAAATGATATTACCTTAAATATTTACTTTGGGGCCCATTTCTATAAAATACAAAGATGTTACATTATGCCATGCTGCTGGGGTTTAAGCCTTGGGCTAATTTTCTTCTGATTTTTCATGTCCCACAGACACTGTTTACTGATATTTTTCTATGTACGAATGTTCCAAACTGAAAAAACGTCACAATTCAAACCACACATCATATACATAAGTGAATACTTATGTTTTAGACCAAAATTTTGTTATATGAGAAAAAAATACCTTATTCAAAAACAAGATCTAGAAATAGCCTAAATATATTTCTTGGGATGCCTCCAAGCTTTTCTTCTATGTCAAACATAATATATTCAGGATTTTCTGTTGGTAAAGTAAATTACAGATCTGGTTCTCTGAGATCACAATAATACCAGGGCAACATTTTCGTCCGGAAAATTTTTTCTTAACAATGTAACGGGGTCTATCATTAAAACAGCCCTATTGGTCAATCCTTATTGCTCTTCCAGCAATCTAGTCCAAGAAGAAAGCCCATTATTAGTCAGTCACAATCATTTTCACAAAAGACTCTGTGCTACTTAGTGATTTACGCTTTGCCCACACAATGAGAAAGACAGCAAAGAACAGCAGAGTTTATCATAGGCTAACATTAACTTGATATTTCTCCAAATTATTTACACAACCCATCCTGGTAGTTTAATAAATTATGTTATTTAGATTTAAATCCAGGCAGAAACAATATAACTCAATTAAAATAATAAATGTCAGTTTATTCTCTATATTGTAGTTGCTTCTGTCATTCTATTACCAAGTATCTTCTCTCTTTCTCTCTCTGTCTCTCTCTCTCCTCTCTCTGTCTCTCATATACAATGTGTGTGCTAATTATATATTTACACATAAACATTTCCACTGATTAGAAGTGGCCCACAGATCTTCAGAAGTTTTTTAACATTTGTATACTTGATCATAAGGATTAAATGTAACTATATTCTGACAGAATGAGGTGGGTTAAAAGGCAAACAGTTGGCCTGGCATGGTGGCTCAGGCCTGTAATCCCAGCAATTTGGGAGGCCAAGGTGGGCGGATCACCTGAGGTCAGGAGTTCAAGACCAGCCTGGTCAACAAGGTGAAACCCCATCTCTCTAAAAATACAAAAATTAGCCGGGCTTGGTGGCAGGTGCCTATAATCTCAGCTACTCAGGAGGCTGAGGCAGGAGAATCTCTTGAATTCGGGAGGCGGAGGTTGCAGTGAGCTGAGATGGTGCCATTGCTCTCCAGCCTAGGGAACAAGAGTGAGACTCCTCAAAAACAAAAAAAAAAGGCAAGCAGTTAATTACAGGATTGATATTACAGATTTTTTCTGTTTTATGTTCTACTCCACGCAATGATTCTTAGTAGATAGTTTCTTATAATGTGATCGAAAGCAAAAGTTACCTTTGTTATTCAATGGAGAGTAATATCTACGAAAAGTAATCATAGATAATGATTGCTTTTCATCTCTGCATGCAAATGACATTTATAATTGACATGTGACTAAAAAAAGGCCATTGAAACACAAAAAATAGATGAGTGTATGTGTGCTTATTTTCATGTAATATTGATTGATGAAATTCCTGATAAAGCAAAGGAATATTAAAGTAAATGAAAAAGGCAAATATAACAAAGGTTTTGCAAAGGTAATTTTACGGCAGATATAAATACCTACTACTTTACAAATACTACCACTTTACAAAGTAGTAAAGTCATAGTAGATATAATAGGACTTCCTCTAAGTTAGAAACAGTGGATATTTTGAATCAAAAGTAATAAATTTATAAAAGTATCCTACGTTTTATAGCTGTCATTTACTTGCAGAACTTACTGTTTTGTGGATTATGAATAAAAAGTCACATTTTCAAAGGAGGGTTCTAATTATAATGGTGTTTGCACAAGTGCCATAATTTCTAGCCCTAATTCTAAGATCTTTTCATTAGGTGCTACTATCTGTTAAATTGAAACTTTTCTTTTATATCTAAAATTAAATGTCTTTCAACAACAAATAATTCTGTGACACATAGCATTTTTGATAATTATCCAAATGCTAGTCTTTAGGAATAGTTATATGACTATCAGAAAAAACTGTCAGCTTTTTTACCTAAAATGTTACTTAAAGGCATACACTCAAAAATAATAAAGCTTTCTAGATGCATTTAAGTAGACATTAATTTTCCTAATATAAATATAAATGTTATGGGGTGAATTCCACAGTTTGAGATTTTAATTGTGTGAACACTTCCTTTGAAAGCTTTAGCAAATGAAATACTTGCAATAGTTTATTTCTTTAAGGGAATCCTTCAAAAAGTCAATATCCTAGCTATATATAATTACATTAAAGTATTGGGTATCCTTAAATTTAATTCCATATAGGCCATGTAACTAACTACAACCCAATAAAAAAAGGAGCAAAATTGAAAATATAGCAAAACAATTCATTTCCAAAAAGAGCAACCAAAAAATATCAAATATAAATATAAAAGTCAGTTAACAATTATTTCATTAACATTTATTTCAGCAGAAAAACATTAATTTACATAATAATAAACGTTGTTACCATTCTAATTTTTATAATTCATTTGAAGCAAGCAATATTTGCTTGCTAAAAATAACATATATCTATAAAGAAATTTTTTTTTTTTTTTTTAGAGGCAGTCTCGCTGTCGCCCAGGCTAGAGTGCAGTGGCGTGATCTCGGCTCACTGCAGGCTCCGCCCCGTGGGGTTCACGCCATTCTCCTGCCTCAGCCTCCCAAGTAGCTGGGACTACAGGCACCCACCACCTCGCCCGGCTAATTTTTTGTATTTTTAGTAGAGACAGGGTTTCACCGTGTTAGCCAGGATGGTCTCGATCTCCTGACCTCGTGATCTGCCCGCCTTGGCCTCCCAAAGTGCTGGGATTACAGGTGTGAGCCACCGCGCCCTGCCAGAAATGTTTTTACTTAATTTTACGGGTATTATATAACTTAAATTTTGTGCTTGCGTTGTAAAATCTGTATATCCTAATGTATCAATGCATCAAAAATACAAATAGAAACTCAGTCTTTATTTTCATTCACCTTTCCCCTAATAGTTTATGTATTTTATTGGTTATTTTAATACATGGTACCATAGTAACTCCACTAGCTAATTAATGAGTATAATCTCTGAAATTCTTAGATAAAAAACAATAGTAATTAAATGATTATTTATTTATTTTGAGACAGAGTCTTGCTCTGTTGTCACTCTGGAGTTCAGCGGCACAATCTTGGCTCACTGCAATCTCCACCTTCTGGGTTCAAGACATTCCCTTGCCTCAGCCTCCGGAGCAGCTGGGACTAAAGGCGCCCGCCACTATGCCTGGCTAATTTTTTGTATTTTAGTAGCGATGGGGTTTCACCATGTTGGCCAAGATGGTCTCTATCTCTGACCTCGTGATCTACCTGCTTCGGCCTCCCAAAGTGCTGGGATTACAGGCGTGAGCCACCATGCCCAGGCCAAATGATCATTTTTATTGCTAATTTTATTAATACAATATAACACATTAAGAAAATTGACTGCTTTTAAGCCATTCTTTTGATCTAGGAATCATTGTACTTTTTTTCTGTTTAGTATTGCTGTCTAACAGACTTTTAGAAAAGCTACGGACTTGAAATTACAGTTATTCAAAAAGTTTCGAATAATTTTTTTGATATTGATGTAACTCTTTCTCCAGGGCTCTGCAGTGAAATGCTGGCACTAAAATTGCATTTCTCCTAATTCTGGTAATTCCTCTATTGTTACTTAAATAAGTAGCTAGAATTAACTTCTTACCAAGGAAGCAAATGTGGAGATACTGAGAAATAAGATTTTGGGGAATTTTTCAGTTAATATAATAGTAATTAGAAAGTTGAGCTGTATTTTTTTTTAAGCTAAGATGTTTTCAACTATACATATCAAGCTGAATAAAATTAAAAGCACCTCAGGGTTATTCTTCTATACTTTTTATTTTATAAGATGACTTTAGCTTTTAGCATACATATTTTTAATGTTATAATTTAAGTGTGAGAAATAAAACTCAGCAAATGTTTAAATAAAATTATTGAGAAATGAAGTTTTTGTATGTTGAAAACATTTTTAGCTATATTTTCAAATTGTCATCTTTGCAGCATTAGTAAACCAAATGGAAAGGCATTTATCATTATAAGAGCAAAAAAGAATACTATGAGTAACTATTTCAAAAACATTACTTCAGGAGCATATACCACCCCATTTTTTAATTCTGCTACTGTCAAAATAAAATTGTACATATTATATTTTGGTGTTTTTCAGTTATAATTCTAAGAAACCATTTTGTTAAAAAAGTGGTATTGTACAACAGGTGCTAGAGAGGATGTGGAGAAATAGGAACACTTTTACACTGTTGGTGGGACTGTAAACTAGTTCAACCATTGTGGAAGTCAGTGTGGCGATTCCTCAGGGATCTAGAACTAGAAATACCATTTGACCCAGCCACCCCATTACTGGGTATATACCCAAAGGACTATAAATCATGCTGCTATAAAGGCACATGCACACGTATGTTTATTGCGGCACTATTCACAATAGCAAAGACTTGGAACCAACCCACATGTCCAACAACAATAGACTGGATTAGGAAAATGTGGCACATATACACCGTGGAATACTATGCAGCCATAAAAAAATGATGAGTTCATGTCCTTTGTAGGGACATGGACGAAACGGGAAAACATCATTCTCAGTAAACTATCGCAAGGACAAAAAACCAAACACCGCATGTTCTCACTCATAGGTGGGAATTGAAGAATGAGAACTCATGGACAGAGGAAGGGGAACATCACACTCCGGGGACTGTTGTGGGGTGGGGGGAGGGGGGAGGGACAGCATTAGGAGATATACCTAATGCTAAATGACGAGTTAACGGGTGCAGGAAATCAACATGGCACATGGATACATATGTAACAAACCTGCACATTGTGCACATGTACCCTAAAACCTAAAGTCTAATAATAAAAAAAAAAAGTGGTATTGTCTATTTAAAATTTTCAATATGTGGGATTTGTTTGTGTCTTTTGTTTCTCTAAGAAAAAAAAAAACAACTATCCAAATCTGAGGAAGAAAAGGGGCATACAAATTCCAAAAGCTAAAAACATTACAAATGAATGGAACCCAGAGAGGAAAAAACAGATCCATTACAACCAAATTGCCAAAGTCAAAGACAAAGAAAAAAAGTTGAAGCAACAGGACAAAAGAAAATCCCACAGTATTATTACAAGAGTTGTCCTAAGATTTCTCAGTGGGTTGCTAACAAAAAACATCGTAGGTCAAAAGAGTATGAGATGGTAGAATTAAAGTGCTAAAAGAGAAAAACACCACAAAACAAGAATATTATAACCAGCCAAAATGAAGAAGTAATAATAACAATATTAAAACTTCCCAGATAAACAAAAGCTGAGAAGACCACCCTGGACAACATACTAAGATCCATCCCTACAAAATTAAACAACAAATATTCTAAAAAATAAAGGGGAAGTAACACTTTCAAGCTTATTTTAAGGACAGCATTATTCTGATATAAATATACAAAGACACCACAGGAAAAGAAAACTGTAAACATTGATGCAAAAAAACCTCAACAAAATATTGGGAAATCAAATTCAACAGCACATTATAAAGTATTATACCACCATGACTAATTGAGATTTAATTCTGGAAACCAAGGTTGTTTCAACATGTAAAAATCATTCAATGTAATATAGTGCAATAACAGAATAAAGAAAAAAAATATGATCATCTCAATTCATGCAGAAAAGGTATTTGAGAAACTCTGACATCCTTTTGTGTTAAAAACTTTCAACAAACTGGAAATAATGGGAGTATAATAAAGGTCATATATGAAAAGCAGGAAACTAGCATTATACTCAATTATAGCAAACTAAAATTTTTTCCTATAAGATTGAGAACAAGGAAATGTTATAGGAGTTATTAAGAAATTAGTTTAGGCAGATAGAGAGGAAAAAGGGTCCTTGGGAAGTTTTTGTTTCTTTTAAAGCAGCTACAGAAATGTTTCTTGTCTAGCAGGAAAGTCCTGGCTCTTAGAGCCAGGCCGGCAAAATTTAATATGAACAGCCAGCCCTTAGAAACTGGATCCACCCAAACATGGTGATTTCCACCTTCTTCTTACCCTTGTCCTGACATGTGCCTGGCCTCATGGCCACCCCCACATATCCCCACTTGTCTAGAACATCATGGTGAAGGGCATTTGCATATTAAAAGGCTAGGGTGTGAGAGCAAGTTTTTTCACTGGACTTGTGAATGAGATACCTGGTCAAACCAATCACCTGAGCCCTATGCAAATCAGACACCACCTCCTCCAGCCTCCTCATAGAAGCAGCCACTTTTCTGCCCCACACGGGGTTCTCTGTTTGTTCAAATCCCTCCTTTCCCTGTCTCTGTATGGGGGAGCTGTTTATTTCTTCCTTTTTTCTTGCCTATTAAACTTTTTGCTCCTTAAAACCACTCCATGTGTGTCTGTGTCATTAATCATATGGGCATGAGACCAAGGACCCTGGTGTTCCTCCAGTCATCGGAGCCATATCAGCAAGGATACCCCCCTTGCCACTTCTATCCAAAACAGTACTGGAAGTTATTACCAGCGTGATAAGGAAAACAAGTCAAATCAAAACAAAACAAATAGCAGGCATTCAAGCTGTAAAGAAAGGAGTAAAATTACCTCTGTTCACTGATGACATGACTTCATATGTAGAAAACTCTCAGGAATCCACAATAATCCCTGTTAACAATAATAAACAAATTCAGTAGAAATGCACAATACAAAATCAATAGGCAAAATCTTTTGTTTATACATACCAACTTTGAACAATACAAAAAAGTATTAAAGAAAAATTCTTATTTACAATAGCGTGAAAAACAGTAAAATATTTTGTAATAAATTTACTCTGGGAACAAAATGACTTGTACTCTGAAAACTGAAAAACATTGCTTAAGGAAATTAAAGAAGACACAACTTATGCTCATAATTAAAAGACTGAATATTTTTGAAATAATACCCAAAACAATACCCAAAATAATACACAAAACAATCTCCAGATTCACTGCAATCCCAATCGAAATCCCATTGGCATGTTTTGCAGAAATAGAAGAAAAATCATTCAGAAATTCGTATGCATTATTAAAAGATCAAGAGTAGCCAGAACAAACTTGAGAAAGAAAATAAACGTGGAGATACGATGCTTTCAGATTTCAAAATGTATTACAAAGCTACAATCATCAAAGCAGTATTGTACTGGCATATAGAAAAATATACAGATCAACGGAGCTAAATAAGAAGCCCAGAAATAAACTGTCACATATAAAATCAAATGAGTTTGACAAGAGTTTGAAAGCCGAAAAATGAGAAAATGAGAGTTTTTTTTTTTTAAAAAATATGTTGAAAAAACTGAAGGTCTATCTACACACACATAAAAAAAAAAAAAAAGAAAGAAATTGGGCCTGTACTTTGCACAAAATAAAAAAATTAACTCAAAATGGATTAAATACATAAACTTAAGACCTTAAACTGTAAAACTCCTAGGAATAAACAAAGAGGAAAAGCCTTATGATATTGAGTTTAGCAATGATTTCTAGGATATTACACCAAAACAAACACACAAACAAATGAAAAATAAAACAGGCAACAAAAGCAAAAATAGACAAATGTGACTATATCAAACTTAGAAGCTTCTGTATAGCAAAGGAAACAATCTAGAGTTAAAAGGCAACCAAAAGATTAGGGGAACATATTTGAAAACCATGTATCTAGTAAGGAGTTAATGCTCATGAAAATAAAAAACTTGTATGACTCAACAACAGCAAAATATATTTGATTAATAAATGAGCAAAGGACTTGATTAGACATTTTTCCAAAGAAGATACATAAATGGCCAACAGCATATAAAAAGATACTCAACATCACTAATTATCAGGGAAATGCAAATAAAAAACCTCAATGAGCCATAATCTCACACCTGTTAGGATGGCTGTTACCAAAATAAAATAAAATAACATGCATGAATCATAAGTACTGGCACAGATGTATAGAAGTAGAACTCTTGTGCACTGCCTTGGAGAATGTAAAACTATGCAATCATTACGGAAGGCAAAAAACTTCTCAAGAAATTAAAAATAGAATTGTCATATGATCTAGTAATTCTACTTCTGACTATACATAAAAAAATTGAAAAAATGGGTCTTAAGGAGATAGTTGCACACCCGGCTTTATTGCAGCATTATTCAGAATAGCTAAGTGGTGGAAACAAACTAAATGGCCATCAATGGATGAACAGATAAACAAACATTTGGTATATACATACAATGGAATATTATTTTTCCTTACAAAAAGGAAATCCTTTCATATGCTACAACATGAATTTGACCTAGGACAGAGAGGTTGTATCATTAATAAATTCTGTCAGAGTAAGTGATAAGTTTCTTATAATTGTTCCTATTTGTATGATTCTCACATTGAGAAGAATGTTCTGTAATTATTCACATAAAAACTTGAATTAATAATTCCCCAAGCAGAGTAGCCAAAATACCCAAACATTCAAAAGTAACCCCATTTTGAGTCTCAATCAGAGTTTGAATTTCTAGCCTTGGTGATTTATAGAAGTAGGGTCTCTGTGTACAGGAAGGTTTCAGGGTAATATTTATAAAGTCCATAAGGTATTTATCTTACATAAGCAGAACTAGGTCTCCTGGCTACAAAAAAAGTAGAGTTTAGTTGAAGCACACAGAAATCTAAAAAAAAAAAAAAAAAAGATTTATTTATGATAAAAGGTCTGAACCAAGGCCTTGTATTAGCTAGGTTACATATCTGTACCTTTGTCTCTTTTAATGATTTGACCCATCACCCTACAAAGTTTATTGAATATAAATTTACTGTTACCTAGGGTATGATAAATCAAATGTAATTTTTTTTTTCCTGTGGGAGAGAGGGCCACTGACTATATCACAGGTCATTCTGTATAAGGTTATTTGGCCATGTAAGTTCAAGTAAAAATATCATTGGCTGAAATTCCCTTATGTCTCATTTGATGACACTAGGATTTCCCAGATTGCTTATTCATAAAGATGTGGTATGGGATGGCATATCTAGCAGTCAGTAAGCTTGAAGACATTGACTACTGTTTAAGATATTCTAAAAATGCCATTAGAATGAGTGTTTTGTACCCCAACAATTATAAAAAGGGGGGGGGAAGAAAAGGTATGTTATGGGTGGACAACAACTTGCGATCTACAGAAAGTGAGAAGAGTGACTATAAGCTAACAGAAAAAAAATAGATAAGGATTTTGGTTTGGAATCTTGGGTGGAAACCATACACTACTGAAGTCGTTAGCTTGTTCTGAAGGTTCTAGGTTAAATACCTGCTGCCAGAGATTAGCTGCTCTTGGAGAATCTCTTAGAATCTTGAGTTTGTGGTACTAGAGTATGATATAGTTTAGATGTTTGTCCTCAGTGTTGGAGGTGGGGCCTAGTAGGGAGGTGTTTGGCTCATAAGGACAGATACCTCATGAATAACTTGGTGCCGTTCTTGTGATAGTGAAAGAGTTCTCAAGAGATCTGGTTGTTTAAAAGTGTGTGCAGAGACCCAGGAATTTTACATACTCTAGCCCCAGGATCCCCCACAAGGCAGGAGGTCCATCCATACAGCCCCTAAGAAGGAAATCCAAAGAGCCAAGCAGGGCTATTCTGCAGGCCCCACTTCTGCAGCGCCTCACACATTAAGACCCACTTGCTTAGAATTCCAGCCAGCTGACAGCAACAGGCTGGATTCTGCCTGAGTCAGAACCAAGTTCTGGGAAGGCAGGGTGGCCACTAACTTTGCAGTTTGGTAGACTTAGTTGTTCCAGCTTGCACCTTTGGGAATACTAATGGTCCAGACAAGGAAAGACACGCCCAGACGAAGCACAGCTGCCTTACCAGATTGTCGCTAGACTGCATCTTTAAGTGGGGCCGTGATTCATTCATCCTCACTTGGCAGGACCTCCCTGAAGGTGTTTCAGCCATCTGCAAAAATTCTGTGGACAGAGCTTTGATCTCTCCCTGGGATGGAGCTCCTGGTGGGAGGGGCGGCTGCCATCTCTGCGGTTCAGTCAACTCAACCATTCCAGCCTGCCAGCCTTGAAAGTCCAAAAGATCTGGACGAGAAAGGGTCCTCCCCAATACAGCATACCTGCTGTACCGAAAAGCAGCCAGACTGTTTCTTTAAATGGGTCCATGATCTCATTCCTCCTGACTCCGTGAGACTTCCCAACAGGGGCTCCAACCACCTCTTACAAATGTGTTCAGGCTGGCAACACGTCAATACTCCCTGGGACAGAGCCTCCAGAGGAAGGAATTCTTTGCAGTTTCACAGACTTGACCGCATATATCTCCAGGCACAGAAAAAAACAAGGTGACTAGGGTCTGGAGCAGACCCCCAGCAAGGTGTAGCAGCCCTACAGAAGAGTGGCCTGGCTGTTAAAAGCAAAACAAAGTAACAGAAAACAACAACATCAATAGAAAGACCCCACAGAAACCCCATTTAAAGGTCAGCAACCTCAAAGGTTGAAAGTAGACAAGCCCACAAAGATGAGAAAGAACCAATGCAAAAATGCTGAAAACTCAAAAAGCCAGAGTGCTTCTTCTCCAAATGACTGTAATGCCTCTTCAGCAAGGACACAGACCTGGACTGAGGCTGAGATGGCTGAATTGATAGAAGTAGGCTTCAGAAGGTGGGTAATAACCAACTTGGCTGAGCTACAGGAGCATGTTGTAACCCAATGTAAAGAGGATAAGAATGATAAAACAATACAGGAGCTGACATCCAGAATAGCCAGTTTAGAGAGGAACAGAGCCAACCTAATAGAGCTGAAAAGCACTATGAGAACTTCACAATGCAATTACAAGTATCGATAGCAGAATAGACCGAGGGGAGGAAAGAATCTCAGAGTATGAAGACCATCTTTCTGAAATAAGAGGGGCATATAAGAATAGAAAAAAAAGAATGAAAAGAAATGAAAAAAACCTCTGAGAAATATGGGATTATATAAAGAGACCAAACCTACAACTGATTGGGGTACCTGAAAGAGACAGGAAGAATGCAACAAAGTTGCAAAACATACTTTCAGGCAGTCATACTGGAAAACTTTCCCAACTAGCAAGAGAGACCAGTATTCAAATTCAGGAAATTCAGAGAACCCCAGTAAGATACTCCACAAGAAGATCAACTGCAAGACACATAATCATCCGATTCTACAAGGTTGAAACGAAAGAAAAAATGTTAAGGGCAGCCAAAGAGAAAGGCAAGGTCACCTACAAAGGGAAACCCATCAGAATAACAGTGGACCTCTCAGTGGAAACCCTACAAGCTAGAAGAGATTGGGGACCACTGCTCAACATTCTTAATAAAACATAATTTCCAACTCAGAATTTCATATCCAGCCAAACTAAGCTTCATAAGTGAAAGAAGAATAAAATATTTTTCAGATAATCAAATGCTGAGTGAATTCATTACCACCAGGCCTGCCTTTCAAGAGCTCCTGAAGGGAGCATCAAATATGAAAGTAAAAACCATTATCAGCTACTACAAAAACACACCAAAATACACAGACTAGTGACAATATGAAGCAGCCACATAAACAAGTTTGCAAAATAAACAACTGGCAACATGATGACAGAATCAAATCTACACATAACAATACTAATCTTAAATGTAAATGGGCTAAGTTCCTCAATTGAAAGACTGTAGGCAAGCTGGATAAAGAGCCAAGACTCTTTGGTACGCTGTCTTCAAGAGACCCATTTCACATTCAAAGACACACATAGGCTGAATAGAAAGAAATGGAAGAAAATTTACCAAGCAAATGGAAAACAGAAAAAAAACAAGTTTCAAGCCTAGTCTCTGATAAAGCAGACTTTAAACCAACAAAGATAAAAAAAATACAAAGAAGGGTATTACATAATAGTAAAGGTTTCCATTTGACAAGAAGAGCTAACTATGTTAAATATATACACACCCAATCCAAGGGGACCTAGATTCATAAAGCAAGTTCTTAGAGACCTAGAAAGAGACTTAGACTCCCACACAATAATAATGGGAGACTTTAACACCCCATTGACAATATTAAACAGATCATCAAGACAGAACATTAACAAAGATATTCAGGACCTGAACTCAGCTCTGGATCAAGTGGACCTGATAGATATCTACTGAACTCTCCACCCTAAAACAACAAAATATACACACTTCTCATTGCCACACATCACTTACTCTAAAATTGATGACATAATTAGAAGTAAATCACTCCTCAGCAAATACAAAAGAACTGATATCATATCAAATAGTCTTGCAGACCACAGGACAATCCAATTAGAACTCAAGATTAAGAAATTCACTCAAAATTACACAACTACATGGAAACTGGACAACCTCCTTTGGAATGACTCTTGGGTAAATAATGAAATTAAGGCAGAAATCTAATTTTTGAAACTAATGAGAACAAAGAGACAACATACTAGAATCTCTGGGATGCAGCTAAAGCAGTGTTAAGAGGGAAATTTATAACACTAAATGCACACACCAAAAAGCTAGAAAGATCTCAAATTAACAATCTACTTAGAGAACCAAGACCAAACACATCCCAAAGCTAGCAGAAGACAAGAAACAACCAAGATCAGAGCTAAACTGAAAGAGATAGAGACACAAAAAACCCTTCAAAGGATCAACAAATCCAGGAGCGGGTGTTTTGAAAAAATAATAAAACAGACTGCTAGCTAGATGAATGAAGGAAAAAAGAGAGAAGAATAAAATAAACACAAAAAGAAATAATAAGGGGGAAATCATCGTGGACCACACAGATATGCAAATAACCATCACAGAATACTATAAATCCTTCTATGCATATAAACTAGAAAATCTAGAATACATAAATTTCTTGACACATATACCCTCCCAAGACTGAACTGTGAAGAAGTTGAATCCCTGAATAGACCAAGAACGAGTTCTGAAATTGAGACAGTAATAAATAGCATAGCCTATTAACCAATGAAAGCCCATAACCCAAGGCATTAACAGCTGAATTCTACCAGAGATTTCAGATAAGAGATGGCACCATTTCTACTGAAACTATCCCAAGAACTTGAAAACGAGGGACTAACTAATTCTATAATGCCTGCATCAGCCTGATAATAAAACCTGGCAGAGATACAAGAACAACAAAACTTCAGGCCAATATCTTTGATGAACATCGATGCAAAAACTCTCAACAAAATAGTAACAAACTGAATCCAGCTTTTCAAAGATAAGCTTTTCAAAATGCTTTTTCACCACAATCAAGAAGTCTTCATCCCCAGGATGTAAAGTTGGTTCAACATATGCAAATTAATAAATGTGATTTATCACATAAACAGAACTAAAGATAAAAACCACATGATCAGCTCAGGAAATGAAGAAAAGGGCTTCAATATAATTCAACATCTATCAGGGGAAATTCAGCCAGATATCAGGTGAAATTCACCCGTGATATTTCACATAGGTTCTTTTCTATTTTTTCTAAGTGTCAGCCAGTCTGAGAAATAAAGGGACAGAGGACAAAAGAGATAAATTTTAAAGCTGGGTGTCCGGGTCAGACATCACACATCAGCAGGTTCCGTGATGCCCCCCAAGCTGTAAAACCAGCAAGTTTTTATTAGTGATTTTCAAAAGGGGAGGGAGTGTATGAATAGGGTTTGGGTCACAGAGATCATGTGCTTCACAAGGTAATAGAATATCACAAGGCAAAAGGAGGCAGAGCGAGATCACAGGACCACAGGACTGGGGTGAAATTAAAATTGCTAATGAAGTTTCGGGCACGCATTTTCACTGATAAGATCTTATCAGGAAACAGGGTTTGAGAGCCGACAACCAGTCTGACCAAAGTTTATTAGGCGGTAATTTCCTCGTCCTCATAAGCCTGGGAGTGCTACGGGAGACTGGGGCTTATTTCATCCCTACAGCTGTGACCGTACAAGATGGCCACCCCTGAAGCAGCCATTTCAGATACCTACTCTCAGGGACACATTCTCTTTCTCAGGGATGTTCCTTGCTGAGAAAAAGAATTCAGTGATATTTCTCCCATTTGCTTTTGAAAAAAGAGAAATATGGCTCTTTTCCACTCGGCTCACCGGCAGTCAGAGTTTAAGGTTCTCTCTCTTGTTCCCCGAACATTGCTGTTATCCTGTTCTTTTTTCAAGGTGCCCAGATTTCATATTGTTCAAACACACATGCTCTACAAATGATTTGTGCAGTTGACACAATCATCACAGGGTCCTGAGGCGACATACCTCATCCTCAGCTTACAAAGATGACGGGATTAAGAGACTAAAGTAAAGACAGGCATAGGAAATCACAAGGGTGTTGATTGGGGAAGTGATAATTGTCCATGAAATCTTCACAATTTATGTTCAGAGACTGCAGTAAAGACAGGCGTAAGAAATTATCAAAGTATTAACTTGGGAAACTAATAAATGTCCATGAAATCTTCACAATCCACGTTCTTCTGCCATGGCTTCAGCCAGTCCCTCTGTTCGGGGTCCCTGACTTCCCGCAACAAACATCCCTTCATGTTAAAAACTTTCAATAAACTAGGTATTGAAGGAACATACCTAAAAATAATTAGAGCCATATTTGACAAACCCACAGCTAATTTCATACTAAATGGGCAAAAGCTGGAAGCATTCCTTTTGAAAACTGGCACAAGACAAGAAAGTCCTCTCTCACCACTTCTATTCAACATAGTATTGAAAGTTCTGGCCACAGTAATCAGGCAAGAGAAAGAAATAAAGGGTATTCAAGTAGGAACAGAGGAAGTCAATTTTTTTTTTCAGATGACGTAAGCCTATATCTAGAAAACCCCATTGTCTCAACCCAAAAACTTGTGAAGCTGATAAACAACTTCAGCAAATTCTCAGTATACAAAGTCAATGTGCAAAAACTGTTAGCATTCCTATACACCAACAACAGGCAAGCAAAGACCCAAATAATGAATGAACTCCCATTCACAATTGCTACAAAAAGAATGAAATACCTAGGAATACAGCTAACAAGGGAAGTGAAGGACATCTTCAAGGAGTACTACAAACCACTGCTCAAAGAAATTAGAAAGGGCATAAACAAATGGAAAAATATTCCATGCACATGAATACAAAGAATCAATGTCTTAGAAATGGCCAGACTGTCCAAATTAATGTATAGATGCAATGCTATATCCATTAAACTACCATTGACATTCTTCACAGAACTAGAAAAATTTATTTTAAAATTCACATGAAACCATAAAAGAGCCCAAATAACTAAGACAATCCTAAGCAAAAAGAACAAAGCCAGAGGCATCAGGCTACGTGACTTCAAACTGTACTACAATGCTGCAGTAACCAAAATAGCAAGGTGCTGGTACAAGAGCAGTCACACACACCAATGAAATAGAATAGTAAACTCAGAAATAAGACCACACACATACATCTGACCTTCCACAAACCTGACCAAAATAAGCAAGAGGGAAAGGATATTTTATGTAATAAATTGTGCTGGGAGAACTGGATAGCCACATGCAGAAAACTGAATCTGGACCTCTACCTTATACCATATAAAAAAAATCAACTCAAGATGAATTAAAGACTTGAATTTAAAATCCAAAACTAAAAAATCTGAAAGAAAATCTAGGCAATACCATTCAGGGCATAAGCAAGGATTTCATGATGGAAACACCAAAAGCAATTGCAACAAAAGTAAAAACTGGCAAGTGGGATCTAATTAATCTAAAGAGCAGGACAGCAAAAGAAACTCGCTGGAGTGAAAAGACATCTACAAAATGGAAGAAATTTTTTGCAATGTATCTATCTGACAAAGGTCTAATATCCAGAATATACAAAGAACCTAAACAAATTCACAAGAAAAAAGAACAAATAACTCCATTTAAAAGTGGGTAAAGGATATGATCAGACACTTCTCAAAAGAAGACATATATGTGGCCAACAAACATATGAAAAAAAGCTCAACATCACTGATCATTAGAGAAATGCAAATCAAAACCACAATGAGATACCATCTCACATCAGTTAGAATGGCTATTATTGCCGGGCGCGGTGGCTCACGCTTGTAATCCCAGCACTTTGGGAGGCCGAGGCGGGCGGATCACGAGGTCAGGAGATCGAGACCACAGTGAAACCCTGTCTCTACTAAAAATACAAAAAAATTAGCCAGGCGTGGTGGCAGGCGCCTGTAGTCCCAGCTACTCGGAGAGGCTGAGGCAGGAGAATGGCGTGAACCCGGGAGGCAGACCTTGCAGTGAGCCGAGATTGCGCCACTGCACTCCAGCCTGGGTGACAGAGCGAGACTCCGTCTCAAAAAAAAAAAAAAAAAAAAAAAAGAATGGCTATTATTAGAAAGTTAAAAAACAGCAGATGCCCGAGAGGTTGTGGAAACAAAGGAAGAGTTTTACACTCTTGGTGGGAGTGTAAATTAGTTCAACCATTTTGGAAGACAGGGTGGTGATTCCTCAGAGACCTATAGGCTGAAATACCATTTGACCCAGCAATCTCATTACTGGTTATATACCACAAAGAACATAAATCACTCCATTATAAAGATGCATGTACATGTATGTTCACTGTGGTGCTTTTCACAGTAACCAAGACATGGAATCAACCTAAATGCCCATCAGTGATAGACTGGATAAAGAAAACAGGGTACATATATACCATGAAATATTATGAAGCCATGAAAAGGAATGAGATCATGTCGTTTGCAGGGACATGGATGGAGTTGGAAGCCATCTCCCTCAGCAAAATAATGCAGAAATAAAAAACCAAACACCGTTATGTTCTCACTTATGAACGGGAGCTGAATGAAGATAACACATGGACACATAGGGGAGACCAAAACACAGTGGAGCCTGTCAGGGTAGACGTGGGGGGAGGGAGAGCATCAGAAAGAATAGCCAATGAATGCTGTGCTTAATGCCTAGGTGATGGGATGATCTGTGCAGCAAACCATTATGGCACACATTTACCTATGTAACAAACCTGCACATCCTGCAAATGTACTCCTGAAGTTAAAATAAAAGTTGAAAAAAGAAAAAAAAATGTGTGTGGCAACTCTCCCCTTTGTCTTACTCACACTCTCATCATGTGAGGGGACTACCCCTGCTTCACCTTCTGCCATAATTGTTCCTGAGGCTGTCACCAGAAGCAGATGCTGGAGCCATGTTGGTGCAGCCTGAAATAGTGTGAGCTAATTAAACCTCCTTTCTTTATAATAACCCAGCCTCAGGTATTTTTTAATAGAAATGCAAAAGGAGCCCCCAAACCAGAGTGGCTTTTTAATTGTGTGTGGTTCTTAGGGTGGCATAGAAAAAAATCACTGCTCATTCATCATTTTACAGAGGCCGTGTCTGCAGAAGGAACTGTACTCGCTGTATCCACCTAGTTTACCCTTTGGCTGGAAATATTAGACAATATAAAAGAAGATATTTCATCACAGTATAATTTCTTCACAAATTTTTCAAATGACAAGAAAATGCAGCTGTAACCAAAGTTGTTTTCTCTGTGACACATTTGTTACTGAGCTCTGCACAGCAAAATAATCTATCAACAGAGTACACAGACAAGCTACAGGATGGGAGAACATTTTTGCAAACTATACATTAGACAAAGGTTTCATTTCTAGCATCTATAAGGAACTTAAACAATTTTATAAGAAAAAATGAATAACCCCATAAAATAGTGAGCAAAGGACATGAACACTTTTCAAAAGAAGACATATATGTGGCCAGCAAGTGTATGAAAAAAAGCACACATGAAAGATCATTAGAGAAATGCAAATCAAAACCACAAGGTAATACCATCTCACACCAATCAGAATGGCTATTACAAAAAAAGTCAAAAAACAACAGATATTGTTGAGGTTGTGGAGAAAAAGAAATGCTTATACACTGTTGGTGGGGGTGTAAATTAGTTCGACCATTGTGAAAGACAGAGGGTGATTCCTCAGAGACCTAAAGACAGAAGTAATATTCAACCCAGAAATCCCATTACTGGGTATATTACCCAAAGGAATAGAGATTATTATATTATAAAGACACATGCATGTATATGTTCACTGAAACACTCTTCACAATAGAAGACAGGGAAAAAAAAACCTAAATGCCCATCAATTATAGACTGGATAAAGAAAATTTGGTACATATGTACCATACTATGCACCCATAAAAAAGAAAGAAATAATGTCCTTTGCAGGGACATGGATAGAGCTGGAAGCCATTTTCCTTAGAAAACTAATACAGGAACAGAAAATCAAATACTGCATGTTCTCACTTGTATGTGGGAGGTAAATGATGAGAACATATGGATGACAAAGAGAAACCACAGCCACTGGGGCCTATCTGAGCGTGAAGAGTGGGAAAAGGGAGAGGATCAGGAAAAATAACTAATGGATACTAGGCTTAATACATGAGTGGTGAAATAATCTGTACAACAAAGCCCCATGACACAAGCTTACGTATGTAACAAACCCGCACATATGCACCTGAACTTAAAATAAAACTGAAAAACAATTTAAACCACTTATCAATAGTGAGTTAATTAAATCATATTTAACTGAAGAAACTTAAGAAATGTTTCCAGAGAAAACAAACTTTTTAAGAGTGGTTAGGCTTTTGGTGAGAACACTTGTTTGAATAGTTGTGGAAATTCTAAGCAACATAAATAATAAAGAAGAACAGCTCGAAGTAAAAAAGCAAGACATGTAAAATAAACAAAATTTCAAGTAGTTTTCCTTGTGTCAAATATTACAGATACTACTTAGTTACCATTTTTTATTTGAAGCCTTAATGTCAAGTTTGAAGTGACTATAGAACTAGCTTCTATCTGGAGTCTACGTGGAACAAGTGTAGGGGAGTCTGTTTTCAAGAAAGCTGAGAAAACACTGAGATACAACCTGAAATGGAATTTGCTAAGATGTGTTAAAACTGGTATATGTTGGGTCCAAAAGGCTTAATTAGATAAATTTACAAAGGTGGTAAAAATGTAAGCCATTTAAATTTGATGTTTATTCATTGCATCTCTTATCAGCAGGTACTTTGTGGAAAATATTTGAATAGTTTATTAAGCCAGTAGTGATGATAGTAAACTCAAGTCACCCTCAGGGAATTAACCATCATAACTTCTCTAATTTTTGGTGAGAAATACAAGCTGAATGTTCTTACTTGCTTAACAACACAGCAGTTCAATCGCTTAGTGAAAGTAAAGTTTTATTGTGACTTTTGGAAATCACATTTGTTATTTAAATGTTTATGAATGAGCGGAAACACCCTCAGCCACTGTTACCAATTACTGAATGGCTTTGGAAATTAATTTTGCTGCAGACTTGATAATATGTCTTAATTAATTCAATCTAAAATTCCAAGGCAAAACACTGATTAAATATAAAGTATTTGATAACAACTAATGTATTTTAATTATAAGTTATGTCAGCTGCTTTACACATTTCTGTGATGTTAAGAAAATTAAAAGCAGAAATGGCATTTCAATTCCTAGACAAATTTGCAGCAAACGTTTTTCAAGCTCAAATTTTAATTCTAGCCATGTTTTTCTGCCCATGAGGCTGATGAAAAGGCTATTTCGATATTTCAAAATTCATTTACCTCTGCAATTGAGGAACTTCTACTTAGCTTTCAAGTGGATGCAATTTATCTGAAACACAGTGACATACTAAAAGGTAAATATTAAAAAAAAAAGAATTCTATATGGTTTCCAGGCTATAGATATACTAATTTAAAATCATGTTTTCAGAGACTGACACCAAAATTTGCAGTTCCTAACTGTGAGAAAAGAAATTTTAAGATGTAATACAAATAAATCTAATTACAGATATTAATAGTTAAAAATTTGCAATGGATTTTGACTACAGCAAACATTAACTCCGAACCCCAATAAGCAAAATGTTTTGCTTTCTAAAAGTATAAAATCAAATTATTCTGAGAAGACCAGCATCACAAAAAAGTGGTAAATTTTCATTGTTTTATAAATCTTGTCAATAAAAATTACATAAATTTATTTTCTCTTCCCTTATATAACTATCTATATATCATTGATGTTGCATCTTGGCCAGCAAACCTTAAACTACTTATTAGTTTTGTAGAAAATATTTACTGAGTCCTGATGTTAGAAATAATATTATTTCTTTTCAACTGTATCAAGCTATTTCTTTTCCTTGGCAATTTAAAAATATATAACAATTTAAAATCAATATACATTAAGTTACTGTTTTTTCCTTCCTGAACAATTGCTATCATAAGGAACCTTCCCATTAAGTTAAAGCCTAATGAATTGACCATCAACTTTTACTGGCTTACTTTTCTGATTAGAATTAGTACATAAACATAACTTTGTTACTCTTTTAAAAATGCTTAGAAAAATTACAATATCATAGTTCACATAAGTCTGTTTAAAAATTTCATGTCACAGGTTGTTGACATAAGGGTAAATAATGATGGCATTCTTAAAAAGAGTCTTGGTAGATACACTACTAAGCAACTTACACACACAGCACCGACAACTACAAGTTTTAGTACCAGAACTATTGCCAACTTGCATGAAGTTCATCTGTCACATTTTAAAATGCTTTGAATTTGAACATACACACCATGGCAAAGAATTTTAAATTTAATGATTAAATCAGGTATGTAGTAATAGTTAAAAATTGTATCCTGATTATAGAGAAACCTGGAATAAGGCTTAATACAAGCTGTGACTAACAAAGAGTATTTTAAAACACAAATACCAGACTTTTATTTTATTTATCAGATTCAGTTTTTCCTTTGGTAGATGTGATGGTTAATAATGAATGTCAACTTGATTGACTTGAAGGATGCAATGTATTGTTCCTGGGTGTGTCTGTGAGGGTGTTGCCAGAGGAGATTAACATTTGAGTCAGTGTAATGGGAGAGACAGACTCATCCTCAATCTTGGTGAGCACAATCTAATCAGCTGCCTGTCCAGCTAGGATAAAAACAGGCAGAAGAATGCTGAAGGACTAGACTAGCTTAGTCTTCCAGCCTAAACCTTTCTCCCGTGCTGGATGCTTCCTGCCTTTAAATATCAGGTAAACTCCCAAGTTTTTCAGCTTTGGGACTCTTGCACCTTTAACCACAGACTGAAGGCTGCACTGTTGGCTTCCCTACTTTCGAGGTTTTGGGACTCGGACTGGCTTCTTTGCTCTTCAATTTGTAGATGGCCTATTGTGGGACTTCATCTTGTGACTGTATGAATCAATACTCCTTAATAAACTCCTCTTTGTATGTATGTGTATCCTATTGCTTCTGTCCCTCCTGAGAACCCTGATTAATACACTACACATTTAAACCACTAATGCTGCTATTCAAATTTGTATTTTGAAATTTCTGAGTTACTCTTACTAGAAAAAAAAGACCAATATTTTTCATAAACACAAAAATTCTAAACAAAATAGAAATAAGCTGAATCTGGTAACATATACAATATTTAATACACTATGCCCAAGCAGAACTTCTCAGGAATGCAAGCTCAGTCCAAACCTCAAATTAATTAATTCAATCAACATATTAACACACAAAATTAATAAACCAGATGATCCTACCAATTGATGCCAAGAATGCATTTAATAAAATACAACTTACATTCATGATAAAAACAAACAAAAAACAAAACCAACTTTTTCAGTGAATTATGAATATAAAAAAAATTTCTATCATGATAAAAAACATTTAAAATTTCATGTCTGATAAAACACTTAATGGAAAATAAAAAAGAATGATTTCCCCCTAAGACTGTGAACAAGGAAATGACGTCAACTCTGGCTACTCCTATTCAACATCATATCAGAATTAGTAGGCAGTGCAGTAAGAGAAGTAAAAGATTTATGGTTTATACAGAATAGAAAAGAAGGAGTAAAAGTCTCTATTCAAAGATAGCATGATCGTATACATAGAAAATTCCAGAGATGCCACAATAAATCTTCCAAAACTAGTTCCAAAACTAGTTAGTGATTTAACAAAACCAGAGGATAAAAAGGCAACATAAAGAAAGCAATCATAATTATATTTACCAGCAATAATTAGAAAATGAAACTTATTAAGTAAACATTTAAATTCGCTTCAAAAATTCAACAGTCATGTGTAAATACAACTAAACAAGTGGAGGATTTCTAGGCTAAAAGTTACTAAATGCTGGAGAAAAAATTCAAGCTGACCTAAATAATAGCAGAGACCTGCCATGTTTATCAAAGTCTCAAAACAATTAAGATATTAATTCTTCTCAAATTTATCCATAGATGTATTCCATTTTAAATCAAAATCACAGCAGGATATATTTTTATCATACATAAGCTGATTTTTAAAATGTATAAGTCATAGAAACTGAATGAATAAAACAATTTTGAAAGAAATAAAGTTACAAATCTTACATTATGTTGAGACTTTCTATAAAGCAAAAATAAGACCACGTTGTATTGGTGAAAGTATAGATACATAGATCAATGGATAAAAATTGACAGCCCAGAAATGGAACTTTATGTCTGACAAATTGAATGCTGACACAGGTGCAGATCTTAATAATATAGCTGGAACACCTAGTATTTCTTAAAAGTAACTGAGTTATAAAATGATTCTAAAGCTCAAGGTCCTTAAATATCTAATGCTGCATATAATAATTTCTGATATTTTGGTACTAATTTTCCCATATAATATTCAATAACTAAAAAAATTAAAAATTATTTAGTGTGTAAGTCTTCCTGCTTGCTGATTCTGATTCTGTAATTAATCTTGTGTACTGTACTTCTCAACTAGCCAAAATTTGATCTTCTTTTTTAGGGTTTTTATGTACGTTCACCTATATAAAACATAGTTTATGTCATAAACTATTTCTAAACTAAATTAAACACATGAAGAACTGTAGCAATTTTTATGACACTATGCCATTTAGAAAATCAATAATTTCTCCCTGTATTTAAATGTTTCAGGACCCTCAGTCTGCCTTAAACATTTTTGTACAATGTTCAGATCTTAGCCATTATCACTTCTACCAACTTAGAGATATTCAAATTAAAAACTCTCTGTTTTTCATTCAAATCCCCTGGGAGACTAAACTGTATAGAGGATCAGGCTTCTGTCACTCTCACACAAAATATCTAAAACTTAAATTTCATTTTCTTTTTGGAAATCAGTATGTACCATGCACTTTTCTAGGTCCTGGAATACAACAATGAATAAATACATAAGAAAGTTTGTTCTTGGGGTTTTTGCAATTGAATAGGATAAATAATGTACATTAAACAATTTCAAATTATGGTACATCCTGTGAAGGTCCTTGTTAACTATTGAAATATCTGCTCCAGAGATTAATGTATCTGTCAGTGAGGCAGTCAGAAGAGTTCAAGAAGGACATGAGCCCCTTTACTCTGATTAGTAATGCACTATCTCATCAAACTTTCAAGCAGAAATAAGCCCTTTCTGAGAAAAGCAGAAAAGTTATCCTCTTGCTTTTGTCAGCGCCTTACATAGCCCCATGCCAGTTCCCTGAAATTCATGGAGTTTCAGGACCTTTGGATTCAACTGTTCTCAATCATCAAATGGGATATCAAATGGAAAATGCTACAACCCTGAGTGTTATCTCAGCTATATAGCTACATCTTTACTGATGCGCCAAAGTCAACAACCTTTAGAATAATTCAGCTTAAAGGTGAATTACCCAGGGTTACATTCATCTTTCAACAGAAGTATGGATTGCTCATTCCAAATGACTCCTTTGGGATGACCAAGGGCTACTGATTTTGACTATATAAATTATTCAGCTGAAAATAACTGCCAGGCTCTCAGGTGTCACTCAGAAATCATTGGCCAATTCCCCAGCCTAAAGTTTTAGGGCACTAAGTTATTTCAAAATCTAGAAAGCAGGTCCTTAAATTTCCTGGCCTTGGCTCAAAGACCTTTGGAAAGATGTATTTAATGTTATGTAATTATATCCTTTAGCAAAATGCTGAATATAGAGAAAATAATAAAATACAAAATAATAATAATATTTGCAGAAGTGATTTCCAAATAACAAATTTGTTATTTATGGAGGGAATCTCTTTTAGATGGTGGTGCTTTGTGAGGTCTAGGCAGGTTAGAAGCTCTGGTGCTGTTTAAAAGCCTACAATGACCAAAGGCATATGTTTTGTGCCATAAGGCTAAAGTTGGGACACAGTAAACAGCAAGCACATTCTGAACTCTATTGTCTTTCAACATGTAAGTTAATGATTTTTCATAATAATAATATTAAAGCATTGTTTTAATCCTAATGTAGAAATTCACTAATTATTGGCAACCACAGGTTAAGGAGGAAGGGACACAATTACATGTAGTTTCTCATGAAGGATATATGGCATTTTTCATTTCTGAAGCATTATTTTTTAATACCATGCCAGTGTTTTAGAAAAGTCACTATTAGTTAACAGGATAATTTATAATGCCCTAAAGCAGATTTGAATGCCTATTGTCCAGTTTGAAACTTTCTAGGGATATTTTTATGTGAAATCTTGATGTTCAGGAGGTGTAAGGGTCCTATACCCCAAATCTCTTTGTATTGAACCTATCTGATTATAACACAGGGTGAAACTGAGAAACCAAAACTTTAATATATACTCATCCTTTGTTTTACTTCTGCATAGCTATTTTTAATTCTATATTCTCATTTCTTTTGGCTAATTAACCACCCATAGGCCTTTATTTAAATGGCCATTACAAACATAATCATGTATAACTCGTAGTAATATAACAAACATAACTGACATAAATATATCACTTTAAATACATAGGTTTGTAATCTGTATTTCTTATATTACAGAAAAAAAGCTAATGGAAACTTTAAAGAGAAGTGGCTCAGTAAAGTTGAGTTAATGTTTCTGAAACACATGGTAGACATTTTTCTTGCTATATATATGTATATTTGTATATGTATATACACGTATGTATACATACACACAAAATAGATGTTTGACCCAGAAAAGGGTAGCCCTCCACTATTGTGACTTTACCTGCTACTCCTTCTTCAAGATAGAAACTTGTATTTTCTACGCTGGCATGTATAATAAGGTAGAAAATACTGATCAGAAATAAAAATAACCTGAGATCTCCAAACGAGCACTTCATTTCTTTTGCCAAAAGAATGACACAAATGAACATGCTTCTTATTTTTATTGAAATGGAAAGGTTGCATTCCACTTCCTGAGTATTTCAAAATAAATAAGCAATATTTATTAAAGACTTATAGACACATAATGGTATTTGTATTTGTCCATCCTCATGCTGCCATAAGGACATACCCAAGACTGGGTAATGTATGAAGGAAAGAGGCTTAATGGACTCACAGTTCTACATGGCTGCAGAGGACTCACAATCATGGCAGAAGGCAAAATCGGAGCAAAGGTATGCCTTACATGTCTGCAGGCAAGAAAGCGTGTGTAGGGGAGCTGCCCTTTATGAAACCATCAGATCTCATGAGACTGACTCACTATCATGAGAACAGCATGGGAAAAACCTGCCCCCAGGATTCAGTTATGTCCCACCCAGTCCCTCCCATAACACGTGGGGATTATGGGAGCTATAATTCAATGTGAGATTTGGGTGAGGACACACAGCCAAACTGTATCAGGATTAAATTATTTAAATTGAGGTTCAATATGTTATTTAATATTTTATCAAATTAAAGTATCAAAAATATCTATTTGATATACATAAGAGTCAAATAAAATCCACATGTTAGGATATTATGAATATACTTATACATTTTGTAATTAAAATATTTTTTCATGAAAAATATAATTGTTGCATTTATGAGAGTACAGACACCTTTAGTTTCAGTTATGACATGTAAAGTGCTTTGAAGTCATCACAAGATGAAAGCAGAAAGAGATCCAAAAGTCAGCCTCTCTGAGGCAGACTACTTAGGGTAATTCTATGTCAATAGTGTAGAAGAAACCTAAACAGTGTAGGAATTTGAGCCAGTGACAACTACAGCTACACAAAGCACTAAGCAGAGTCAGACTCCTAGACAGATTAAGATAAAGCTACACAGTCAAGACTTTAGTTCCTGTTACTCATTACAATATGTTTGGATTTCAACACAAAGTTACAGGAATGTCAAAAGGCAAGAAAAAGCACAATCTGAAGAGACAAAGTAGGCATCAAAACCAGACTCAGATATGATTCTAATGTTAGATTATCAAATAAGAAAGTAAAAATAATTATGATTAATATTTTAAAGATTCTAGTGTAACTGTACACAATATCAAGAATAGATGACTAGTGTAAACACAGATATAAAAATATAGAAAAGAATCACGATGAAATGCTAGGAATAAGAAATGCTGCAACAAAAATAAATGCCTTTAATAGAAATATTAACATACTGTAGACATATGAGAAAATAAAGTGACCTTGAAATAGGTCAATAGAAACAATATCCATATGCAAAGATAAAAATGAATGAAAATAAGCAAATAGAATACTCAAGAATGAAAAGCAATTCTGTAAAATATATATTGTACATGTTATTGGGACAGAAACAAAAATAATCGTGCAAAAAAATTTGAAGTAATAATGTCCAAATAATTTCCCCAAGTTAATAATGGAAACAAGAAAGTAGAGAAACCCACAAGCAGGATAAACACCAAATAAATAAACTAAACAAATAAGTAAAACACCTAGGCATATCATAATTGAACTGCAAGAAACAAAATGCAAAGAAAAAATATTTTAAAAAGCCAAGGGAAAACAAAATCTTACATATGGAAAAAAAGGTAATAATTCCAGGGTCTTATCATTGGAAACTACAGAATGAAGAGAGGGAGTAAATTTTTAAAAAATATTATTTTATTTTAGATCCATGGGTACATGTACAGGTTTTTTATATTAATATACTATGCAATGGTGAGATTTGGGGTGCTAGTGAACCCAACACTCAAATAGTGAACATTGTACAAATAAGTAATTTTTCTAGACTGCTTTCCAGAAGAGTTCATCCTAGGTTTTGTAATAAGATTTTTTACATTTTCAGATCACACCTTTAATTCTTTAATTAATCTTTGGCTGATTGTTGCATCTGGTAAAAGACAGGGGTCCAGTTAGATTCTTCTGCATATGGTGAGACAATTTTCCCAACACCATTTATTGAATAAAGTATCCTTTCCTCATGGTTTAGTTTTGTGAATTTCGTTGAGGATCACTTGGTGGCAGATATGTGGCTTTATTTCTTAGGACTTAGGACTGTAGTGCTCCATCAAGTCTCTGAGCTGCATGGTTAAGGATGTAATTACTTGTGTGGGGTTGTATAATTTGTGGTGATCAATGCATGGACAAACTCCTTCCAGAAAAAATTTGTAGACCTGAATTTGTTATTATCTGCCCTCTTTAACTCCAACAAACTGGGTAAGTTAGATGTTCAACTGTCTAGTAAACACTGGAGGGAGACGCAGGAAAACCCCTTTCAGTGAGGAACTATTGACTGTGACCCCCATACTTTTCACTGCTCCTGGAGGATGCAGCAGCCTCTGGATAAGCCTGCACACCCATTTTAAACCACCTAATTTTACTATGTTCTAAGTAGTATCGGGGGACTCCACCCCCGATAATTCAACATTATTTCTCATAGGTTCTTTTCTATTTCCCTAAGTGTCGGCCGGTCTGAGAAATAAAGGGAAAGAGTATAAAAGAGAGAAATTTTAAAGCTGGGTGTCAGGGGGAGACAGCACATGTCAGCAGATTCCATGATGCCCCCTGAGCCATAAAACCAGCAAGTTTTTATTAGCAATTTTCAAAGGGGAAGAAGTGCACGAGCAGGGTGTGGGTCACAGAGATCACATGCTTCAGGGGCAACAAAAAATCACAAGGCAGAAGGTCAGGGAGAAACTAGAATCACTAATGAACTTCCATGTCCTGCTGTGCACACATTGTCAGGATTCAAGAGCAGAGAATCTGTCTGACTAGAATTCTTCAGGCTGGAAATTCCTAATCCTAACAAGCCTGGGGGTGCTGCAGAAGACTAGGGCGTGTTTCATCCCTATCTACATCTGCATAAGGCAGATACTCTCCGGGAGGCCATTTTAGAGGCCCTGCCCTGGGAATGCATTCTTTTCCCAATATTCCTCACTGGGGAAATAATTCAGTGATATTTCTCTTACCCATTTTCAGTAATAAGAGAAATATGGCTCTATCACACCCAGCCCACAGGCAGCCAGATTTTAAGGTTATCTCCCTTGTTCCCTGAACATTGCTGTTATCCTGTTCTTTTTTCAAGGTGCCCAGATTTCATATTGTTTAAACAATTTGTGCAGTTAACGCAATCATCACAGGGTCCTGAGGCGACGTACATCCTCCGCTTATGAAGATGATGGGATTAAGAGATTAAAGACAGGCATAGGAAATCACAAGAGTATTGATTAAGGAAGTGATAAATGTCCATGAAATCTTCACAATTTATGTTCTTCTGCCATAGCTTCCGCTGGTCCCTCCGTTCGGGGTCCCTGACTTCCCGCAACAAAGCAGAATCACATAGGCCTAGTCTTTTTTCATTTCCAGAACTAGGAGGTTTAGGATGCAGTCTGTTGGGTGGAAACTGTAGAAGTTGGGACACTCAATGCGTGGGTAAATTTTTACTGGGAAGAGCGTGTTAGCCAGAACTAGGAGGTATAGGATGCAGCCTGTTTGGGTGGGAGTTGTAAAAGTTGAGAAACTCCATGTGTGTGCAAACTTTTACCAGGAAGAATTGGTAGCCTTGGGGTTGTCCACTGGGTGAGCCAAGGAGAAAGCTTAGAAAATACCTAAACTTCTCTTCAGGTTTCTGAAGTTCTATAGTTTGTCAGCCCAATTAACTCCCTGATGTAAGCTACTTAGGAGTTTAACTGTCAGCAGTAGCAACTGGCAGAGTACACTGGCAAACTCCTTTCAGTGAGAAATGGGGAACTTTTGAGTTTTAATTCCTTTTCTTTCCTGATCTTAGGGAGAATGAAGCCCCAGGAAGTGTTTACATACCTGTACATGACTTTGTTTAGTAGTCAAGGGAAACTCAGGTGTACCTAATCCCTTCTGCTTCCAGAGCTAGGCGAATTGTGCCAACTCAGGAGGGGCCTTCAAGTTGGGGTACTAAATGTTTGTTACAAAGTCTTCTCTCCT
This sequence comes from Hylobates moloch, assembly GCF_009828535.3. Lineage (NCBI taxonomy): Eukaryota > Metazoa > Chordata > Mammalia > Primates > Hylobatidae > Hylobates > Hylobates moloch. Next base: position 79,393,464 of record NW_026652291.1, read on the forward strand.
CAAGGAGAAGCTAGGATTTGAAAATTTCTTCCCAATTATATGAGGTAGTTCCCAAGGTGAGATTCATACCTAAGTGTGCCTAAGCTTTTTCTACACTTTTGCTGTGGATATTTTCTCAGTTGCCTGGAGGGCAGAGTCTCAAGTTAGTCTATGACTCTCTTTCAGACGACATTGATCCTTGTGTAGATGTTTATTCAGTGTGTCCATGGGTGAAGGGAAAGTCAATAGCCTCCTATTCTGCCATATTGCTTATGTCACTCCTAAAACATAAAAATAGTTCTTAAAACTCTGTAGTAAAAAATAAATAACTTATTTTTACATCAGCAAAAATCTGAAGATACCACTCCAAAATATATACAGATGGCAAGTTAGCATGTGAAGACATGTTGAACATAATTTGTCATTTAAAGAAATGAGAAAAAACATATATTAAAACACAAATGAGATACAATGATACACCTTAGAATAAATAAAATACAAAAATAAAACTGACAATATCAACTCCTGGCAACCATATAAAGCAACTTATGCATTGCTGGTGAGAATGTAAAATAATACAGCCACTTTGGCTGACAATTTGACAGATTTTTACAAAATAAAAAGTGAAGTTCACAAACTGTGCTGCTGTATCCTTACTCAATTGATTTGAAAACTCATGTCCACAAGTAACCAGCATAAAAATTTACTTAATACTTTTATTCATAATTTCTATTTGAATTTCACTGATAAAGGCTCAAAGACAAATGGGGCTTATTTTTGGAGGAAGTTATTTTTAACCTCTTCCCATCACTGGATCAGTTATCACAGTCTGAATACTGCATTGTTCAATTTATGTCACTGACAAATCCAATATTTATTAGGGAGAATTTAAACACAACTTGTTTATTTATGAACTCTGTCAAAATGCCCTTAAATAAAAATTTTGAAATTGAACAGAAGGTATTATAATGATGTCAATACTCAGTTAAAGAAAGTTCATAGGAACGTAAGGCCATGTATTACAGCCAGTCATGAGCAAACCACAGACTTTATTATAACAGAATTGGGCATGTGAAACAGAGCTAATACCTGGTTTGTAAAAGTAGAGTTTAAGCAAGTTCGCAAGTCAGTAATAGGACTGTATGTGATTGTATATATGTTTTTATATTTCACTAGAGCAGATTAAAAGAGAATTCACATTTCACCAATTAACTTCAACATGAAGTACATGTGAATTTCATGTCTTTCATTTGGTTTCCTTCCAAAGGGGGCATATAACGTATAGTTTACTTTCTGTTGGAAAAAGGAACTTAAAGTTATGCTTGATTCAGTAACACAATTTCTCTGTCCTTCCTTCTTCCTGTTTATTTCACCAACTGTTTGTGAAATTTCCATCTTTTGTTAAAAACTATGCTATACAAAAACAAATCAAGAAGATTTTATGTCATCAAAAACTCTGGAGTGACAATAGGATGACCAATCTTTTTTAGGTTAGTTCATATATTTTAAAATATATGAAAAATTTCACTTGACTTTGTCAATGTAAATCAGATATTTAATCACAGAGGTAGACTATAAATTTTCTAATGACTTATTTGTATAAAATGAAAGGCTCTAAGGTCCTGTGTTTAAGAAAAATAGTTAACTAGATTACGACTGTTAAATGCCAGGTATCTTTAGATCTCTGTTATTATGATAAATAGTAATACAATTAAATAAATTATTTAATGTAATTCATAAAAATTTAATTCAGAAAAAATTATTTTTCTCTGTTGCTTCAGATTCCCCAGGGAGAATATAATAATTTACCTACACTGGAAATCTCTGTAATATAAGACTATCTAATGAATACTTTTCAAAATGAAAATTGATAACAAATGTATTTAATAGATATATCATAGAATGTTAGAATACAAAAACACAACTGCAGATCACATATTGTACATTTTATTTTGTAATAATAATAATAATAAAACTGAGTCTCAAGGACTATGAGAAAGCAGTTCCAGGAAGAAGGCAGATTAGTGGTGTAGGCTGGTCTAGAAACTAAGTCAGGTTCTGTTGTTTCATGACTATCCCAAGCAGGATTAATGGGATAAAGAGAAAGATATAAATACAATAACCCCAATAAAAAGTTGTTGTGTGTATATACCCTTTCAGCTTAAAATAATTGGTGATATTAATTCTGGCTGTGTTCCGTAACAGCAACTCTTCTGGATTGCTGGAGCATTTGTTGGTTTGGTTCAGTATAGTTTGTGTGTTTGTGTGTCTGTTTTTGATTAAAAATACCACCTTTAGCAGATAGTGGAGTAACTGCTGTAAATGGTTTCATCCTTCTTTTAATTTTCTCCTCCAGGTAGAATTATTATACTCTTTTCTAGATCCTATCCTGGTCTTTAATTATTGCTCTATAATTGTCCTTACAGGAAAATATCTGCTGTTGCCAATTTTTCTCTCCCTATTGCTTCAGATTCCCTGTGGGCTATATTATATCATGTTGACATTGCATCTTCTAGTTGTCTGTGATGATCTTCTACCCCAAGGGTGCTACAAAGATCAGGATTTTTAGGTACTTCATTTTCTGTGGCAAATGAGACATTTTTCCTTCTACGTTACTGTCAGGTTATTGAATTTAGGAAATAATTTTGGCAAATAAGAGCAGCAAAATTGTTTTACACTGACAGTTTTGTTCTATTCATAATTTTTAAAATTTAAAGCCCAATATAGCCTTGTTATGTTTAGGAGTAAATATAACAACAGATTATAATTTTTTATAATTAATTTTATTTATAGCATACTTTTATTAACATAATCATTTTATATTATGAAATCATATTTATACTAAATTATGTTTTATATTTCTATATCTTTATTTTATTATAAAGTGTGACATTCAAATTATATTATGAAATATGATGTTATAATTATAACAATATACATATGTATATATATTATGTCATGTTAATTATCACTGTTATTTTATGAAGAATTATTTTGGATAAACTAGTCATTTAGTAGTACGATTAAATGATTATTTTAAATATAATGGATATTTATATTTATTTTATATCTGTATTTTTAGAGAAGCCACTGATATCTTATATCTAAAGGAGAAATATAACTAGCTATTAAAGTGTAGAGGCTAAAGATTAAGCAACATTGATATTATACTTATATTATTTATATTAATAATTAATCTATACAACTTTTAGCCTAATCTTGTATCAGGCAACTCTCTTTACTCAGTCCTACTAAAAGGTTCCTTCATTCACATTTTATTTCCCAATCTTAGTTAAATATCATATATTGTATTCTATTGTATTTTAATGTAAGATCAAAATTAGAATGAAACAGTCTTACCAACATTAAATTCTATATATTTTAAAATTTATTTATAGAAAAGTTGTAGGAATATTAATGTGAGTTAACTGATGCTAAAAGTCTTGATAACTAATATGTGAAATCCTCTACAGATAACATGTTTTTATAGTTAAATTTTAAGAAAATGTTACCAAATATGAACAATATAAATTAATAATTATATATATTTTTATAATCTTATATATTTATCTCCTTTTCAGGTAAAGCATACTTCTGTGTAATTTCTGATTGTTGTTGCCTTTTTATCAATAGTATCAGATAATATTTTATCAAATTTACAAGAATGTTGTTTGGATTTTCACGTGTTCTATATGTTTTAAAACTAAAATACTTTTTAATATGTAAAGAAGATAATAAAAGTACTATTGCTCAAATATTTTTCTTTCTGTTTTATCATAAATATGTTATGGATATGGTTTGGATATTTGTCTCCTCCAAATCTCATGTTGAAAAGTCATTCCCATTGTTGAAAGTGGAGGTCTGTGAAAGGTGTTTGGGTAATGGGTGAAGATCCTTCATGAATGACGTGGTGTCCTGCTGATGGCAATGTGTGAGTTCTTCCTCCCTGAAGTCATGAAAGAGCTATTTAAAAGAGCCTGGCCCTTCCCCCATCAAATTGGCTCTCCTTGCCTTTCTCCATGACTGGAAGACTCCTGAGACCTTCATCAGAATCAGATGCTGGCATCATGCATCATGTAGAGCCTCCAGAACTGTGAGCCAAATAAACTTCTTTAGTTATAAATTATCTAGTCTCAAGTATTATTTTATAGCAATGCAATCAGACTAACACAGTTATAAATTAAAAGACTCTAGTTAGATTAGAATGAATTGAAAGTAAGTTGGGGAAAATACAGAAAAAAGAGATAAACACATTTTCTTAAGACATGTTCAGCATTTTCCACAAACTATATAAACTTATTTATTTGCAACATAGTCTCAGAAGGTGCAAATATGAATCACCATGAGAAACATAGAAGTTGCATTAAATTATGGAAGCCTCTTCAACTGAATCAATCTCCTAAGGAAACTACATCCAGGTAATATTTACATTGCTAACCTCCCTCTACAATGGTCTTGTAACCAGAAAGATTTTTTTCTTCATAACCACTAAGGATTCTGTATATTAACATCATCAGTGTATATCGTCTTTGGTTACAATGGTTTTTTAAGATGCCAATTTCTTCTATGATCATGCAAAATAAAGTGATTATTTTACCTTAGCTATTAATATCAAGTTAAAATGATTCAATGGCTGAATTGCATATTTGGTGGTTTTTTTTTTTTTACATTGAAAAAACCCTAGAAGAAAACCTAGGCAATACCATTCAGGACATAGGCGTGGGCAAGGACTTCATGTCCAAAAACACCAAAAGCAATGGCAACAAAAGCCAAAATTGACAAATGGGATCTAATTAAACTAAAGAGCTTCTGCACAGCAAAACAAACTACCATCAGAGTGAACAGGCAACCTACAGAATGGGAGAAAATTTTAGCAACCTACTCATCTGACAAAAGGCTAATATCCAGAATCTACAATGAACTCAAACAAATTTACAAGAAAAAAACAAACAACTCCATCAAAAAGTGGGCAAAGGACATGAACAGACACTTCTCAAAAGAAGACATTTATGCAGCCAAAAAACACATGAAAAAATGCTCATCATCACTGGCCATCAGAGAAATGCAAATCAAAATCACAATGAGATACCATCTCACACCAGTTAGAATGGCCATCATTCAAAAGTCAGGAAACAACAGGTGCTGGAGAGGATGTGGAGAAATAGGAACACTTTGACACTGTTGGTGGGACTGTAAACTAGCTCAACCATTGTGGAAGTCAGTGTGGTGATTCTTCAGGGATCTAGAACTAGAAATACCATTTGACCCAGCCATCCCATTACTGGGTATATACCCAAAGGACTATAAATAATGCTGCTATGAAGACACATGCACACGTATGTTTATTGCAGCATTATTCACAATAGCAAAGACTTGGAACCAACCCAAATGTCCAACAACGATAGACTGGATTAAGAAAATGTGGCACATATACACCATGGAATACTATGCAGCCATAAAAAAATGATGAGTTCATATCCTTTGTAGGGACGTGGATGAAACTGGAAACCATCATTCTCAGTAAACTATCGCAAGGACAAAAAACCAAACGCCGCACGTTCTCACTCATAGGTGGGAATTGAACAATGACAACTCATGGACACAGGAAGGGGAACATCACACTCTGGGGACTGTTGTGGGGTAGGGGGAGGGGGGAGGGACAGCATTAGGAGATATACCTAATGCTAAATGACGAGTTAATGGGTGCAGCAAACCAACATGGCACATGGATACATATGTAACAAACCTGCACATTGTGCACATGTACCCTAAAACCTAAAGTATAATAATAAAATAAAATAAAATAATATAAAATAAAATAAAGAAAAATGTATAAAATACTTAGTCCCTTTTACTAATTAAGTTTCATTTTTTTGGTTTACAATAAGAAGTATTCTCCACGTATTAGTCCATTTTCACACTGCTGATAAAGGCATACCCAAGACTGAACAATTTACAAAAGAAAGAGGTTTAACGGACTTACAGTTGCCCATGACTGGGGAGGACTCATAATCAGGACAGAAGACAAGGAGGAGCAAGCCATGTCTTACATGGATGGCAGCAGGCAAAGAGAGAGAGTTTATAATGAAACTGCCTCTTATAAAAGCAACAAATCTCATCAGACTTATTCACTATCATGAGAACAGCACGGTAAAGACCTGGCCTCATGATTCAATTACCTCCCCCTGGGGCCCTTCCCATAATACATGGGGATTCAAGATGAGATTTGGGTAGGGACACTGCCAAACCATATCATTCCACTCCTGGGCCCACCCAAATCTCATGTCCTCACATTTCAAAACAAATCCTGCCTTCCCAACAGTACCCCAAAGTCTTAACTCATTTCAGCATTAACTCAGAAGTCCACAGTCCCAAGTTTTACCCAAGATAGGGCAAGTCCCTTCTGCCTATGAGCCTGTAAAATCAATATACAAATGGAGATATAAGCATTGAGTAAATACAGCCATTCCAAATAAAAGAAATTGGCCAAAACAAAGGGGCTACAGGGCCCAAGCAAGTCAAAACTCCAGTGGGGAAGTCAAACCTTAAAGCTCCAAAATGATCTCCTTTGACTCCATGCCTCATCCAGGTCATGCTGATGCAAAGGTGAGTTCCCATGGTCTTGGGCAGCTCTGCCCCCATACCTTTGCAGGATACAGCCTCCCTCCTGGCTGCTTTCACAGGCTGGCATTGAGTGTCTGTGGCTTTTCTAGGCACATAATGCAAGTCATAGGTGGATTACCATTCTGGGGTCTGGAGGACCCTTTTCACAGCTCCACTAGGTGGTGCCCCAGGAGGCACTCTTTGTGGGGGCTCTAACCCCACATTTCTCTTCTGCACTACCCTAGCAGAGGTTCTCCATGAGGGGCATTCCCCTGCAGCAAACTTCTGCCTAGAGATTCAGGCATTTCCGTAAATCCTCTGAAATCTCGGTGGAGGTTCCCAAACCTGAATTCTTGACCTCTGTGCACTTGCAGACTAAAAACAATGTGGGAGCTGCCAAGGCTTGGGGCTTGTATCCTCTGAAGCTATGCCCCAAGCTCTACATTGGGCCCCTTCATCTATGGCTAGAACAACTGGGATGCTAAGTTAAGATCTAGCAAGACCCTAGGTTACACTTGACAGGGATGTTTGGCCTGACCCACGAAACCATTTTTTCCTCCTAGGCTTCTATGCCTGTGATAGGAGGGACTGCCATGAAGACCTGTGACATACCCTGAAGACATTTTCCCCATTGTTTTGGGGATTAACATTTGTTACCTACCCAAATTCCTCAAGCTGCCTTGAATTTATCCTCAGAAAATGGGATTTTTTTTTTTTCTATCACATTGTCAGGCTGCAAATTTTCCCAACTTTTACGCTCTGCTTTTCTTGTAAAACTGAATGCCTTTAACAGCACCCAAGTCACCTTTTGAATGCTTTGTTGCTTAGACACGTCTTCTGCCAGATACCTTAAATCATCTCTCTCAAGTTCAAAGTTTCACAAATCTCTAGAGAAGGGCCAAAATGCCACCAGTCTCTTTGCTAAAACATAACAAGAGTCACCTTTGTCCTACTTTCCAACAACTTCCTCATCTCTATCTGAGAGCGCCTAAGCCTGGACTTTATTGTCCATATCGCTATCAGCATTTTGGACAAAGCCATTAAATAAGTCTCTCAGATGTTCCAAACTTTCCCACTGTCTTCCTCTGAGCCCTCCAAACTGTTCCAACCTCTTCCTGTTACTCAGTTCCAATGTTGCTTCCAAATTTTGGGGTATCTTTAGAGCAGTCCTCCACTCTCAGTACCAATTTACTGTATTTGTCCATTTACATACTGTTGGTAAAGACATACCCCAACACTTGGCAATTTACAAAAGAAAGAGGTTTAATTAATGTACAGTTTCATATGTTTGGGGAGGCCTCACAATCATGGCGGAAGGCAAAGAAGAGCAAATCATGGGTTACACGGATGGCAGCAAGCAAAGATAGAGCGCTTGTGCAGGCAAACTCCCCCTTATAAAACCATCAGATCTCATAAGCCTTATTCACTCTCAGTAGAATAGCAGAAGAAAGACCTGGCCACATTATTCAACCTCTCACCAGGTCCCTCCCACAACACGTGGGGATTCAAAATGAGATTTGGGTGACCGCACAGCCAAACCGTATCACTGCCCCAAGATTTAGTTCTGAAAAATATATGGGCATTAAGGTCATCCTCCCTTATTTAATTGTCTACCTGTTCTGACCAATAGTTACACACTCAAAGCCTATCTATTTATAAAACAGCAATCATTAAAATACATTTACTTCAAATTTCAGATGTTATCCTATACGCATGTGTGAACATTGATATGTTGATTTTATGAACTTATTAATTTGATCATTTTTTCTTATTTTAGTGTATCAGAAACTCAAGCCAATATATAGTTTCAACATACTGATCACAGGTTGAGGTTATGTTATTGCCACGAGCCGGAACTATCAGAAAAATGGCTAATAACTTTAGGCTTTCAGTACAATGCTATATCCTAGATTAGATATAATTCCTGTTAATTTTTCCTTTATGATGAGTCCTTTTATATACTTATATCTTTTATATTTTCTCTGCCAAAGCCTTCTGCTCTAATACCTTTTCTACTCTAAAAAGGCTGAACACATACTAAATATTGCTAAAAAAACAAAATACTATGGCAATATATGAGGTAATATTTAAATGTCAATTTCTATTAAGAAAAAATGAATTTTATATAAGTATATATATTTAAAGTATCTTTGATAGCTCCAAATGTGAAATCATATACAGTTCTTATGAAATAGCCTTTTATATATGTTATGGGTAATGTTGTAACTGTTTCTGGTGTAAAAAACAAATCAAAAAAAGTTTACTGGATATTATTTCTATCATATCAAAAGCCATGCATTTCTTTCATTCCTATATTGTAAGTTATTTTTCATTCAAAACATATATACAATCTCATAAAAATTTATATGAAATAAAATTATGTGTATATTTTTATACAATTTAATATATTTATTAATATTTAATTATATACTATTTATCTAGAAGTTAGAGATATGTGTGATCATGGGGAAATTATCAAGCAGAGAAAAATTTAGCATAAAATGAGTAAATATTGATGGATGTCTAGAACTAGGCTCCAGTTCATACTTATTAATGAGCTATATCTTGTATAGAAAAGTACATTCTATACTTTGTCTTGTCAACTGCTGTTTTGTAGGCCTATTAAAGTTTTCACAACTGCATTTGTAAGGACCTTCAAGATTAAGTCTATAAAGTAAATAATTCAAAAGAAAACAGAACAACAGAATAGAAAGAAATTGTCTTAAACAGTTGCCTAAACATAAAGTCCTGGTTTACATATCTCTAATTACAGAGACTGTTCCAATTTGTCATATATATTTAACCTAAGTCTTTATCTTATAAAATAAATTTTATAGAAATAATGAACTAGTCCATTACAATTAAAAACTAAGAAAAATGCATATACCATTATGTTGTAGAGTATGTATAATTTCACGAATAATTTTTCATTGCATTTCAATTCACCTTGGAGTAAAACATAATACCATCTGGGTATCAGATTTACACACTAGAGATGTGGAATGTTCTGGATGGAATGTACTGGTGGCATATGGCCCGTCAGCCATTGAAATTTGACTAGTGTGACTGTAAACCTGATTTTTAAAAAATTACTCCATTTTAATTAATTTAAAATTTAAAACATAACATTGGAAATATTCATGTTGTTTGCAAAACCTTTGGTATTTAAGGTTACTTTTTAAAATGTAAATTTTATGAAATTCACATAAAGATATATTACTTCTAATAAAAATTTATTACTGAATTTAAATATATTCTAAATCTATGCTACCACATTTAAAGATAGCACAAAAATAAAGTAAAATATCTTATTTATACTTTCTATATTGACTAAATGCTGAAATAAAAATATTTTAGATATAATGTTAAAATCTATTTTTGAAATTAATTTTACCTTTTTCTTTTTACCTAACACATGTGGCTACTGGAAAAGTTAAAGATATATATGTAGTTCATGTATGTTTCCATTAGGCAGCTTAATTGCTCAGGTTATGTTAGCAGGTGAGTTTTTTTACATGTTTAATTACCACTGTATTGCTGGACTTGATAAAATATTATTGATTGATGCAATGTTTTCCACAAAATAGAATCCGTTATAAAGAATTATTAAGCAGAAACCTCTACTTTATTGCAGAATATGCAGTATATGGCTATTGCCAATAATAAATTTACCTATAGATATGTTTTAAAGGATAATATTTAACATTCATTTCACAAATAACACTAAAGGCAAATAACTGTATTATTTATTAACTCATTTAAAGGTCCTCAATAAAATTTGGGTAATTGCAACTTGTTACAACATTCCACAGAAATAGTTTTCTTTTCAAACTACATATATAGGCATGATAAATACAAGTACAAAACAAAATTACCTTTGCCTTTGGTAGGTTTCACTATGAAACTCGTAACTTGACCTAAATTTCCTCCTGTTCAATACACTTTCATAGTTTTTGAATTTTTACACAGGAATGCTTTAGGAATTCTTTAATTTATAAGTCACCATTTTTTATTATGGCCAGTATTGTAATTGACATAAAGCCTCTCTGAATCAACTAATTTTATTATTTAATAGATGTTACTTAACATATATTTCAAATTTACAACATGATGCTATCAGATTCCTATAGGTAGTAAAATTATTATTATTGTGAAGCAGATTAATACATCTATCACCTCAAATAGTTAATTTTTTGGTGACAACAGCAGCTAAAATCTACTTAACAAAAATCCCTAATATAATTGCTAACAAAACTCCCTAATGTAATACAATTTTATTAACTTCCTCATTTTGTACATTAGGCCTCTAGACTTGTTCATCCTACGTACCTGGTATTTTGTATCCTTTGATAAATATTTTCTCATTTCTTCTCTACCCCTCCTCCCACCATCCCTACTGGTAACCTCTGTTTCATACTCTGTTTATTTGTATTTGAACTCTTTTGTTTTGAAGTTTCACACAGAAGTGAAGTCACATAATTTCTTGTATGTGTGTCTGGCTTATTTCATTTAGCATGATGTCCTGTAGGTCAATCTGCTTTGCAAAAAGTGGCATAATCTTCTTTCTTTTTTTAAGGTTAATACTTCATTGTGTATGTGTGTATGTGTATAAAACATTATATATATATATATGATATGTATATTACTCATTCTTTATCCATTTACCAATCAGTAGGCATTTAAGTAATTTTGATGACTTGAAAATTGTGAATAATGCTACAATGCACATGGGAATGCAGATATCTTTACTTACAAGGTGGTGATTTCATCTTTTTAGATATACATGCAGAAGGGGGATTGTTGGGTCATATGGTAGTTTTATTAACAATTTCTCTAAGAACCACCATGCTATTTTCTATAATGGCAGTAACAATCCACATTTCCACTGACAGTGTACTAGAGTTCCCTTTCCTCTGCATCCTTGCCAACATTTCCTTTCTCTTGTATTTTTTATAATAGTTATCCTGATGCGTGTGAGGCGATATCTCATAGTGGCTTTAACTTGCATATTCTTATAATCAGTAATAATGAGCACTTTCCACATACCTGTTGGCCATTTTTTTTTTTTTTTTTTTTTTTTTGAGACGGAGTCTCGCTCTGTCGCCCAGGCTGGAGTGCAGTGGCGCAATCTCGGCTCCCTGCAAGCTCTGCCTCCCGGGTTCACGCCATTCTCCTGCCTCAGCCTCTCCGAGTAGCTGGGACTACAGGCGCCCGCCACCACGCCCGCCTAATTTTTTGTATTTTTATTAGAGACAGGGTTTCACCGTGGTCTCGATCTTCTGACCTCGTGATCCGCCCGCCTCGGCCTCCCAAAGTGCTGGGATTACAAGCGTGAGCCACCGCGCCCGGCCCCTGTTGGCCATTTTTATGTCTACTTTGGATATATGTCTGTTCAGGTCCTTTGCCATTTTTTTAAATCAATTTGTTTTTCTGCCATTGGTTTTAAAATTTCCTTATAAATGTTTGATATTAACCCCCTATCAGATAGATAGTGTGCAGTCATTTTTTTCCATTTCATAGGTTGCTCTTTCATTTGTTACTTGTTTCCTGTAAGTTGAGGCTTATGTTGCTTTTTAGTTTAATGCAGTCCCATTTATTTATTTTTACTTTTGTAGCCTGAGCTTTTGGCTTGTTATCCAAAAAATAGCTGCCAAGGCCAATGTCGAGGTATTTTTTTTTCCTTTATTCTCTCCTAAGAGTTTTATGGTTTCAGATCTTACATTTAGGTTTTCTATCCTTTCTGAGTGAATTTTTGTGCGTGGTGTAATATAATGATTTAATTTTATTATTTTGCATGTAGAAATTCAGTTCTTCCAGTGCTATTTATTAAAGAGACTATCCCTTCCCCATTGTGTCCTTTTGGTGCCCTTGTCAAAAATTAATTGTCTATGTTTAGGTGTATTTCTGGGCTCTCTGTTCTGTACTACTGGTCTGTGGAGCATGATTCCTCCATCATACTTCCTGATTTTCTTCCTCAGTATTGCCTTGGTTATCTAGCTTACATTTGTGGTTCCACAGAAATCTGGGGATTATTATTTTCTGTCTGTGAAAAATGCCATTGATGAATTTTGAAAAACAAGATCATAAAAGAGTATAATGAATCAACTATCATGTAGCTAGTACAATTATTGAAAGTAACATATATATATATATACACACACACAAACATTTAGCCTTGTTCTGATTTCTAGACAATAGTTACATATGTGGCAAAAAAGTGAGAAATAGTAATAGTGAACATGTAAAAACGTATTTCACTTGCAAATACCTTTCTTTCAATGAGGTTCTAGAATTTGATAGTAAGTTGTAAACGTGTGAGAATTCTGTTCAAGCGTGGCTTCCTTGTGTGAGAGGAAGATATGCCTATTAATGTACAATAATTATATTAGGAGAACAGTATGACCAACTTGAAAAAAAAATAACCTTCAAAGTTGAGATACGTGAACCTATCACTCATTTTTATTACTGAATTTTAGCCATGACCTCCACATCTCTTTCAGTTTTTCTCATTAAAAATGAATATTCAAAGTACAATGTAGCATGAATACAAAGGCATTTTATGATTGATGTTAAGCACATTAATGTAATTAAGTTAAAACTTGCCAACTCTTGATTGTATTAAAATTTATAAAGTATAATTTTACAATTCCTTCCACTAGGGTACATACAACATCTATATCAAATTTGTACTGCTAATTTAAGGCTAATTAAATTTCAAAATCTTCAGTGAATCTTGGCAAGATACATGGATTGATTGACTGAACATTAGAAATAAATATTAATCTTTTTTACTTTTGTGACTTTATTTAGAAAGCAACAGGAAAAGACAATGGCATTCAATTACCATAATTAAATTTGTATTAATATATTATCCCTCATTAACTCTGTACTGATGTGAATATGAATTCGAAACATCTAAAATTTAAAAGAAACATGTTCTCTTCAACAGAGTGAAGTTTCTAAATATAAGAAACAAAAAGAGATACCATGAGTAAATCTCCTTTGAAGTACCTTATTTTAATAACACAAGATTTATTGTAAATCTTTAATTTGCAAAGTTCTTCATTAGGTGTAGAAGCTTGGAGTTAGGTATACTAAAATGAGATAGCAAATGAAAAGAAGTTCTTATCCCCCAACTCTTTTATTTCTCAGGGATTGTATCATTATTTCACAGGAAAGAGAGGATAATAGTGTTGATAAATAAGACATTGCAGGAGTAGAACAGGGATATTGGGAATATGATATTTACCAAAACACAAAACGGGTCTCGCCTTCATGAAACATCAAGATTAATGATAGAGATCTCCACTTCATTTACTGTATCTGATAAATATGTACTATGAACTATAGTAAGTGAAATAAATGAGAACACATGACGTGGAAACTCCTAGTAGTAATATGAGAAGACAATCGTTAGACACATCCTACATTGTGAAAAAATATTGTAATATTTATAGATATTGTTATACAATATTTTAAAATGTATTATTTTACCAATTATTAAAGAGTAATGGCAGGTATTTTTAGAGGATCAGATTTATATTGACATATATGATTTTACATGAGAAAAAGCAACTATTCCTAATGTAGGTCTTTAATTATATTGCTACCATCTCTTTTTTAAAAAAATTATTAAGGCATTTTACACTGCGTAAATTAAAATATAGAAGTGAAAACACTTTTTCTTTATATTGGCTTAGAATTCCAAAAGCAAAGCACAGTATCTCCTTAAGATAATAAAGAAATCCAAGTACAAAAACACTTTCTACCAAGTTTTCAGCATTGCTTTCAACTACCAATGTTCAACAACAGTTAAGAAGAGTCAAGACGTAGAATTAATTGTAGAACACAGAAGTTGAGTTTTACAGGCAACTAAAACCCTGGCACTCTCTTCTGGAGCTTGTAACATGATGGGAAAATATCAGCTATGGTCAGTGGTGAGAAGCAATGAAAACTGGTTGCTTTTATGTAGATCTGTATACAGCCCCACATTGTAGTTTGAGGAGAGAAAAGAAATGACGAAAACATTTTTGAACGAAACACATCATTTGATATTTAACTTATTTATTTGAAATTATAGAATTTTATATTTAATTTTCCTTTTACATTTTATAATACAATGATGTAACATCCATTATTAATACTGGTCATTTTATATTTTATATTTACTTTGTTATAATCATAGCTGTTAGCAGTCATTTTTGTATTTTTGTTCAATGCCATATACTTACCAAATAGAAGAGGAATCAGCTTATAACAGGTACTAATAAACCTTTCTTAAATGACTACAGTACAATATATAACAGAATGCTAATCATCTCACTTGAAACCCTGACTCCTCCAATTTTCACCACCCTAAGCCAATAATTTAAAAATCTCAGTATATCCTTACATACCTTCCTTGGTATATGCGCACAGAGATTACATGGAAAGTTTATTTATTTTTACTGAAACCTAATAATAAATGTTATCTCTAAGTTGCTTTTTCACAATTACCACTGCACTCAACCAATTTTTCATGCTGTCAGTTCTATTTATCATTTTTTACATTTTATAAGCATAATGTTTTCCCGTATCTTTGCATATTTTAGTTATTTATTTATTTGTAAATTTGTAAAAGCTAATTAGTATGTCCATTGCAAACTTTTTTGACGACAGACTTTTCATAGGTACTTTGGTTTTATAAATCAATTTCCAGCCATACCAAAGATTATCCCATAATAAAGTTCAACTATCTCTCAAGTTAGGTCTTAATTCCTGGGTCATATTAGATATATTAGATATATGACCCAGGAATGAAGACCATACATCTAGTATATTTTTGAAATCATCTTGTTATGTTTAAATCAGAAATTATTTGCAATATGTTATTTTTAAATTGGGTAAAATCAGAAACAATCTTTACTATTTTCCGAAAGGACAGCTAAATTTGTCATCAATATATACTAATGTATGCTCCTCATTAAACAGAAGTGCTATTGCTGTCATACGTTAACCACTGATACATACTTGAATCTATTTATGAAATAGCTAAGTAACTCTCTAGTGGTATGCAAATAACATTTTAATAAAATTTCAGAGATTATCTCTCCATTCTTTGAAACTGTTCACCATTTCCTCAACTATTCTAAAGCCTTTGTTATTCCAATAAATGTTTAAATAATTGTATAAAAAATAAAGTCATAACTTTTATTGCAATTACTTATATTTAAATATCAAAATGCAGAGACTTCACAGTTTATGATAGTAAATATTTTTAGCAAATAATATTGGGTTTTAAAAATATATTTCCATTTAAAAACATTCCCCAAAGTTATATTATAGTTCTTTACATGTTATACCTAGACTTTTCATAATTTTGTCACTATATTGAAAGAGCTATTTTCCCTATTGATTTTTATGTGTCTATTGCTACTGAGAAACAGTAGTCAAAGAATTATACAATATCTCAATAGATAATTATAAATGTATTTCAAATGTTGATTCCCTTTTTTTGTTATTTTTAGAATATTAGAGTTTTCTAGCAGATGTAAGGCCATATCATGAACAAAATAACATTTTAATTCTTTATAAGTGAATTATTTTCTTGCACAAAATTCTACCTTTAATCAATCTGAGTAATGTTTTAGTAGCAAGAATTACTCTTTATTACCTAAGTTCAGTTAAAATCTGTGAGTTCTATATTTGATTTTTTTATTTTTTAAATAATGTTTATAAACTTTTTTATCTTATGTTTTTGAATAGGAAATATTTCTAAAGATTATCAGATTCCCTTTTATCATTCATAAATATAATTATTTGCTTTATTTTCTTTAATTTTTATGAGATAAACTAATGTTACTAAATTTTCTACTACCACACTTATCTTCAATTCCTGGCGTAAATCCAAAGTTATCAAAGTTTGATGTTATTTGTTATATTGCTTAACTTTTGCATTTTATTTAGTATAGCCTTCACACTTTTTATACAATCCGTCCCATTTATTTTCATATTTTACTATCAGTATAGTGTTGTAACATTAATTTTATGTTATTTTTCTAAGATGGTTTGTGAATATTTCATCTTATTTTTTAGTTTAGAATAATTTCTAAAACATTGGTATTACAACATTTCTAATAAGTTGTTCAGGAAGTCAACTATGAAAATGTCATTTTAATGTCACATATTGAATCATATTTCTAATACCATATGGCACAACTACTCTATTAAATATAATTAATTTGGATAAATTATATAATACTATAAAATGTAAAGTTCTTCTAGATTTTAGTGTAGAGCTGTGTAAAGCTCAAAGAAACAGAAAATATTTTCTTCAAGATCTTGTCTTTAAGAATTATAAAATGTATCACAAATAAAGAAATAAAATTTCAATTCTAGTTTAGAGTTGTAAAACAGTATAGCCTCATAATCCGTCTATGAATTAATATTCCCTGTAAGTATATTAAATATTTTTCAGAAGATTGAATTTACCTCTAACCTATTTGAACAGAATCTATTGGGAGGACTCAATGAATCTATATTATAAATATATTCCATAGATGATGCTGACTCCCACTTACCCATAGAAACTATTATTCTGTAGAACATTTAACAGAATTTTACTTATTGTCAGTTATTTGAACATTAAACACATAAAAAAAGAGTTTTTATGATACTAATTGAGAATGCATTTTTCAAGAGAAACAGAAATACAAAATGAATTACCAATAAATATTCATTTACTTTAAGCATACATGTGAATGAGACTGATCTAATGCAATCATGTTGTCACAATAAATAATAACCTAATTGTTCAAAAGTGTAGTGGTCTTCATAATGTTGTTATATTCAAGAGTAAGTTTCAACTTTGCCATTGCGTTGCCTGGAAAAAGGCATAACTTCCATGGGTGTGCTTGTGATTTTTGTTTATTTTCTTTACTTTTTACAACTTAAATAGTAATACCCAAAGGTCAAAGTATTTTTTCTGGATTGATGACTATATGGCTAGAGGTGATAGTCTGCAATATAGCCATAGGTTGTTAACATTAATCCTTGGGAATCCTCTTTCCAAAGGTTAGCATTGCTTTTGTTACTATACCTCCGTGCAAAAGTCTCAGAGCAGAGGCAATGGGGCACATCGAAATTCGTGTAGTGTAATGCAGTCCATCTAAAAAAGGAAGCCAAGTGTGGCACGATCAATAATTTAATATGTTTCTCTAAAAAAATATCATGGCTACAGAAGCTGATTTGGTAACAGGGCTACCATTCCCTTCAAATCAATATGAGATAATATCGTTATGCTTTCTCTAGACAGTTCAGGAATTGTTGTGTATGCCTTACTTAGAATGGACTTCAGTGAGAGATATTTTTATTCATACATCACAAAATGGAACTTTTTCCCAATATGGAATTATTAATCAGTATTATATTTTTATCTGTAAAGTAATAATCTTATCATTTATTTTTATAAAATATTTCATTAACAAATATTAATTTAGCAACAAATTTAGTTTAACATTGAGCTGAAGGTAAGAAATGCACAAAAATTTTTGAAATCATTTACAAATCAGATAACTTTAGACCCATTTCCAAACAGAAATATTTCAATAAACTGAATATTTTTTATTAACTCTATTTCTCAATATTGGTATCTGATTCTAGGAAATAATTAAAAGTATTTGAAAATTATACTATTTAATTCCAGTTTGGTATTGATTTGCTGTAACATATGCATTTGTTAAATTCATTATTTAAATTTAAAATATT
This sequence comes from Hylobates moloch, assembly GCF_009828535.3. Classification (NCBI taxonomy): domain Eukaryota; kingdom Metazoa; phylum Chordata; class Mammalia; order Primates; family Hylobatidae; genus Hylobates; species Hylobates moloch. The sequence goes on from NW_026652291.1 coordinate 79,411,791, forward strand.
GAAATATCAAAGGATTATGTCAGTTTTAATGGGATTCTATGCAAGTCATTCTGGTAGATAAACACCAGACCAAGACATAAAACTGAGAGTGTTCAAAGCCTCTATCTGTTTTGAAAGGGAAATTAAGATACTGATGGTAGTTTTATTTTACTATCAAATAAAAGTAACGTTATATAAATTATGAGAATGCATGATAATTAGGTAAAATTCAACAAGTTACTTCTGGAAATCTTCAGTTAAGTTAACTTGATGACAACTAAGCTGAGATTTAAATTTATTGCAAAGTATGTACTGTAAAACTGTAGAGTCTAAGTAGGATCTAGGCAAACTACAACTAATTTAAATAAGCGTCCAGTGTCATCACCACTGTGTACATATGTAATTTGAACACAGGCATTTTTTTAAAGTAATCTACTTCTTTTAAGCTTCCATCATTTCCCTCAATATTTAAATTTTGCTATGACAAGTTTCCTTTTCCATTTGGTCCAGTTACATCATTTTCCTTCTGAATTACTGTATATTTATTTCTTTTCAGATAAACTTGAAAACAAGATTATCATATTTACCTGAGACATTTTATTATAAGTTTGATTAAGATTGCAAAGATATTAAAAATAAAATACAATCTAATTTAAACTTGTTAAATTGAAATATTTGACATGATTTCTATATTACCTTTCTACATATAAATATGGATTTAGACCTTCCTAAAGAGTTAACTAATAATAAAGTTAAAAATCTCTTAATTTTTTGGATGAAAAAATTAATGGATAATTGTTTTATTTCTTGAAGGTTTTCACTAATAACTTGAAGCATAATAAATGCAAAAATCCCATAATTTTAAAATATTCATCATTAATCTGTAAAAATCAAATAGAATGTATTCATAATACAAACTTTTTTAGTTTTGAAATTGTTTATATTAGTGAAGAACAAAATACTTTTATATTTAAATATGTTTTCTGTAAACATGCACACTAACACACGTAATATGTGAGTTTTTAGTTTTCAGAACTACAAAAGGCCCTATTTAGAAAAAAAAAAATACATATGTTAAAACATTAACTTGAAGTATAAATTTGCCATATCCAAATAACAAATAACATATGGACATGCTCATATGATAGAAAAAGAAGTTTTAAATTGAAATTCAGGTATCAGACATTATATATTATAAAAGGAAATTCTTATGGATTAATTTAATTAAATAAAAATACAATATCTAAACTGAAACTACATTTATAGAGGCTTGTAAGTATAAAGTAACACCAAGCTTTTAATAAGTTCTAATAATTATTTTTAATTTAAGACAAAGAATTACAGGCATGCGTATCAATGACAGTACGAAATATTACATATTAATTTTCAAAACAGAAACATTTTGTTCATTAAGTTATATTTGTATAATTTTTCAGCAAATAATTGTCCTTTTGGGCATAGCCATGCATTTTCAAAAACTTTGTTTAATAGATCAACAGATACTTATTACGTGCTAGACATTAAGATAGTTGGTAGAAATTTTAATGGTGTTACATTTTGCTATCTGCCCTTTGTAATGAACTTTTATTTCTTTTGAATTTATGTTTAAACAACTAGTGTACAAACTAATAAAATTTTGCCATATTATTTGTTTATGCCATATTTGAAACTAAACTTAAAGCACTATTGATATGTATGTACAATGGAACATAATAGAATTCAGAAGTAATTAAAAATGTTTTTCAGCTTAAGAAAAGAAATAAGGAATACCACTCTAACATAATTATTGTGAATACATTTGTAATTTGCCTATAGTTAACTATTTATTATTTTAGTCTTCAATTCTGCTATCCACTTGCAGGTAAAATGTCATAATCAAAGTTGTCAAATTCACTTAGTTATGTATAAATTGAAGTTGACCTTCCAATTTAAATCTTTTCAAGTTAACATAGATTAAAATTAGTCAGTGGAAAAAGCATTATTTAAAAATACAATAAATTTCAAAATATTTATCTGTCAAATTCAGATAGATTTAAGGCACTAGTGTGATAAAACATGATTGCTTTAGATTTCATAGTCTTTAGTGAGAAATGACTTTTTTTCAAGATTTTATCTTTCTATAATGAAGAAATTTTTATATGTTTAGTTTCTGAATTACTCCAACCTGCCAACTATCAAGCAGTCCCAAACTAACGCCGCAGTAGAAACTCAAGCATTGTAAAGAGAAAAAACCTACTCAACACTGAAAATTCTTGTAGAGAATAAGCTATGTGAACCAAAAAAATACTTTTCTTGAAGAGATGTTTGTGAGTTTTATCAACTAGAAAGTGAAGAGTCTTAACTTTTGGAGTGAGGCCTCTGTGTTTAATCCAATGCAGTAAAAACTGAGCAATGCAGCATTCCAAAAGGCCAGAGTGCTTCACAATCACGGTAAGTGGTGGTGGTAGATAAGTAGAATGAGGAGGAGATGGAAAAAAAAGAAAAAAAAGGCCCCAGAGAGGTATGGGTTAAAAACTCTAGGGCCCCGGCCAGCGGGGTAGCTCACGCCTGTAATCCCAGCACTTTGGGAGGCCGAGGCGGGCGGATCACGAGGTCAAGAGATAGAGACCATCCTGGCCAACATGGTGAAATCCCGTCTCTACAAAAATACAAAACTTGGCTGGGCATGGTGGCGGGCACCGGTAGTCCCAGCTACTCGGGAGGCTGAGGCAGCAGAATCACTTGAACCCAAGAGGCTGAGGTTGCAGTGAGCCGAGATTGTGCCACTGAACTCCAGCCTAGCGACAGAGCGACACTCCGTATAAAAAAAAAAAAAAAAAAAAAGTCTAGGTCCGTGCTCTCTTATGTGACTTTGTAAAGTCCAAGGGCATTGAAAATTACTGATCTATACAGATCCCTCCTACAACAAATATTTCATTCCTAAAGTTTTGTAGATTCTTACTACAGAATAATAATATAAGGTAGGTCACATTCTTGGTTAAGACAATTATAACTTTTTAAATGTTTCCACCTTTAGTTTTTCTTGAGTTAAAATGAGACAAAGCAAAGCTAAAGTTTATAGGCTGCCTACTACGTGTCAGTCTTTGCAGCTTTCAGATGTTATCTCATTCCATTGCTTTCTCATAAGTCCACCACACAAATATCCATTCCACCTCCCTTTCTTTTCTTTTGGTGAGGAAACTTAGAGGTGAGTTTCTTTGCTAAAGGTCATACTTTTTAAAACTTCTTATGTGAATGTAATTGTACCTAACTAATAACTCTTACTAGTGGCATATTTTAAAGAATATCTTTGATTGAACTTGTCTGATTGATCATGGTGACGTATATTTTGTTAATATATCTTCTTATACATCTGTGTGGATTTGTAATTGACTTTATATAGAAATTTACCACACATCTGTTTATGTAATACATGTATAAAGATATCTATTATGAATATATTTCATGCATATGTAAGATTCAGACCAATAGAGTTTTATAATGGACATGCCCTCTTGACAGTTTGAAAGAATAATTTCACATATTAAATTGTATTATTTTGCTAGCCAGATTTAATTATAATAAAAATTTACTATAATTTTATTTGTAGTTTCTCTTTTTTAAGTGGCCATGCTGCATTAATTCAACGTATTAAAATGAATAACATTAATAATAATGAAGCTTTTAATTTTCAACATGTTTTCAAGGCAGGGTCATTATTTCCATTTTACCAGTTAGGTAAGTCAGGCTCAAAGGTTAAGTGTTTAAATTACACAAGCTTCTTGCTTCAGAGGAAAATTTATACCCAAGAAACCAAATTATTAGCTACTTCCCCTCTTCACTATTCCATGATTTGAAAGCCATTTTTGAAGAAATATATTACATAATACTCAATGCATGTACTATTTATTTTTAGTTGACTCTGAAGTATTGTGTTCAGAGTGATCATTTTAGGGAATAGGTTTTCGGCATATGTCAACATAAAAGATGATGATGACATAAATAATTATGATAGATTGTCTACATATTTGATCTGAATTTAGGTTTCAAAAAACCTCATCTTCTTGCTTTTATATTTAGGGAATTATTTAAATTGCTTGCAGTATGAGCTGGCTATTTGTAACCAGCTGTCTTCCTAGCTGTTGATAAAGATAAATCACTCTACCACTTTACGTGCCTTCCTTTCTACCCCCACCTAACTCTTCCCCTGCAACCAAACACATCACAGACCTGTCATTATCAGTGATAATCAATTTTAGGCAACTTTAATACACTGGTCTCTTATGTTATCCTTTATTAAAATTGTATATCTTGTTAAGTTTCTTTTATTTTTCTGGCATTTTCAAAATATCATTTATATTTTTTATCCTCAAAATTTTGCTGGACAAACCTACCCCATGTCTTCTATCCTTTAGGTCTCCTTCTGTTTCATCATAAGTCAAGCCTCTCTTTCTCAGATATGGATTCAGTAACTGGCAATAAGGTAACTCTTTTACTCATCATCTTTCTATAATTTTATAATTTGACAGTACTTGAAAACAGTAGCATTTACGATACAACAATAAACACTAATTAATTATTTCTTCTATCTAATTTATTTAAAGCATCAATATACTAGATTCACATTTTATTCTTTATTACTACTCCCATTAATCTAGACTGGATGTTAATCTCTTTCTGACTAAGTGTTTTAGGAGCATTAGAGGTACTTAACCTGACATTGTCTTTCTTCCTCAGTAATTCCGCATATTCTGGTTGATTATCCCTTCTCACAACTTGCTTTTCTCAAACATATTCAAAAATATAATGATGTGAACTTTTCAATGAGTTTAATAGAAATTAATCTAGGGAGATGTCAATGCACTCCGTAATCTGAGTCTAGTTTACTTATCTGTAGTATTTCAAACTTGTCCCTAGTGTTAGCAATTTACAGTAAATCCTTGTCAGTAGACTGTTGTATTCATGCTTACTGAAATTTTATTACTTAAAACAATGTGATTATCATATATGTACTTATATCCTTATGCGCATTATTCTTATCTCCAAATTAGTCATATGTCATTAAAGATAGACATCATAAATTTTAGGTCACAATATATAACAATATTTTAATACTTCCTTCAACAGACTAATGATTGACCAAAAGAAATAACTTCAAATTATTGAAATTACTATTACTGTTGTCATTGTTGTTATTCCAAATATTGAAAATGTATTGTGAACATACAATATGTAAGTGTAAATTACTGTGCATTCTCTTAATATAGCTCCATTACAATATTGTGAAGGCGGTATTATTAAAATATTAAAAAATGAAAAAGCTGAAGCTTATGGAAAGGACAGAAATTCTCAAAAGTTACATAGTTAACTAAGTGCCAGATTCATAGCTCAGATTCAGTTTTATGTAGCTACTAAACCCATGCCCTTAACCACTATGTTGTGGTGGCCATGATGCTGAGTGATAAAACCAGAAAATTTTAACTGAAGTAATTTTTGTGTGAATTATTTATATACATTTTAAATGATGGAGTTCCAGTATCTACAGGAAAAGTCTAAATCTACAAAACATTGCTCAATCTATAGTCTTGTCTTTTTTCATGTAACCCACTTTTCCTTGCCATTATCATTTACAGATCCCCCGCCAAGGTGTTCTACTCTTTACTATTATGACAGTCTCCCTTCCTGAAATATCAGACCAATAAACAATTATCAACACAAATAAAAATAATAATAGGCACAAATAAACATATATGTCCTTTAATATAGCAATAAATTATATTTAATATTTTAAAATAGCCATTTAATAAATGATATTAAAAGTTTTATACATGCAACTACATGGGTAGTTGTTGAAGGCTGTTAAGCAACAATACTTTTTAAGTGGGATCCATTGATAAAAAATCCAAGTAGGACATTTTTAAGGCCCACCAATTCCACTCCACTTCTCTACAAAAATCTTTTTTACCACACAGATTCAGGCAGGAGCTCTTCCACAGTTCCTCTGAGGTATTTCTTCCAGGAGAAACCTAGACTACAGAATTTAGTAGGAGAAAATTAAAATCCCTTTGCTGCAATTGGTCTCAGAGTCATTTACATATTGCTGGCTTCTCCATGTTCCATTCGAAATGTCCTTTACTCTCTGCTCAGCAGGTATTGATGGTTTAGATAGTGGTATGACCTAAACACTCATTTCTAAAGGGCTTGACACTTTGGTAATGATTTGATAATTTCAAACTAAGTTTCCCCTATCCGTACATTCATAGTTAAAATCACACGAAGGAGGAACATCAAGTGTCTGAATGAAATTTGCTGGATTCCACACACTTTCCCTTCATTCCTTTTTTGTAAAAACAACTACATGCTTCTGCTGATCAGAGTCAATTACCTTCAGGAAAATCTTGGCTCTTCTTATAAATACTGGTCCCTGGGCATGAGTAAAATATGCCCACAAGGTAATATGACTTGAAATTAAATAGTGTAGCTCTTGTGTCCACTGACAAGCAGGTACTTACACAAGAGATCAGAACTTCCAACTTTGCAGATTCTAGTAAGTGATTGGGAATTTCTCCTCTTGGTTTCCAGACACAATTATTCTTTCTATAGTCCATGTGCAGCACAATGTGCATATATTACAGATATTGTATTTTGAAAGATGGAAACCATCTTTTCAGAGGATTTTCCCTTTAGCTGTCATTTCAAACCTGTTTTGTATATAGGTGTTTCCATTGCTATATCAGGCGGACTTATTCTGGACGACCAGTGGATCCTGTGGTAATAAGCAATATTCCTGAGATAGTCACAAAAGCAGCAGCTACACAGAAGATGGAGCTAATATGAGCTTACTGAATAGTAGAAAGGAGCAAGATCAGCAGAAATGAAGACAAGGGCTGATTCCTAAATGGTAGAATAAAATTGAAGAAAAGAGCGAGAAAATCCTGAAATAAATGGAAGGATCATGACATACAATGTAGTAAACTCTAAGGTAGTAAAATATGATTGCTACCTTACATACAAGGTAGCAATCATATTTTTAAAGTATCATTTTATTATTTTTTTCTTAAATATTTGATTCAAAATTTGTTACATGGATATATCGTGTGATGCTGAGGTTTAGGCTTCAATTGAAACCATCACCCAAATAGTGAACATAGTATCCAATAGGTAGTTTTTCAACCCTTGACCTTCTTCATCCCTTCCCTGTTTCTGGGTCCCCGGTGTCTATTATTCCCATCTTTATATCTGTGTGTACCTAATGTTTAGCACTCAACTATAAGTCAGAACGTGCAGCATTTGGTTTTCTGTCCTTATGTTAATTTACTCAGAATAACAGCCTCTAGCAGCAACTACATTGCTGCAAAGGACATGATTTCATTCTCTTTATAGCTCCATAGGACTCCATGTTGTTTTTGTACCACATTTCCTTCATCCAATCCACCAACGATAGGCACCTAAGTACATTTCATGTTTTTGCTATGGTGAATAGTGTTGAAATAAACATGTGAGCACAGATGCCTTTTTGGTAGAATGATTTGTTTTCCTTTGGGTATATATCCAGTAATGGGATTGCTGGATAAAATAATACCATTTTTACTTCTTTGGCAAATCTCCAAATCATTTTCCATAGGAGCTGAACTAAATTACAATCCCACCAACAGTATATGAACATTTCCTTTCTCTGCAACCTTGCCAACGTGTGTGTGTGTTTGTTTTTTGACTTTTTCATATTAGCCATTCTAACTAGTGTGAGGTAATATCTCATTGTGGTTTTGATTTGCATTTCCGATGATTAGTGACGTTGAGTACTTTTTCATAAGTTTTGTGTCTGCTTGTATATCTTCTTTTGAGAAGTGTCTGTTCATGTCTTTGCCTACTTTTTAATGGTGTTGCTTTCTGCTTCTTAATGTTTTTCAAGTTCCTTATAGATTCTGGATATTAGACCTTTGTCAGATGCATAATGTATGAATATTTTTTCCCATTCTATAGGTTGTCTATTTGCTCTGTTGGTGGTTTATTTTGCTGTACAGCAAAATAATTAAGTCCCATTTATTTATGTTTTTTTTTGTTGTGTTTGCTTTTGGGATCTTAGTCACAATGTCTAGAAAAGTGTTTTCTAGGTTTTCTTCTAGGATGGTTGTAGCTTCAGGTCTTAGCTTTAAGTATTTAATCCATCCTGAGTTAATTTTTGTATATAGTAAGATATAGGAATCCAGTTTCATTCTTCCACATGTCACTATACAACATTCCTAGCACCACTTATTGAATAGAGTGTCTTTCTCCAATTTATATTTTTGTATATTTTGCCAAAGATCAGTTAGTTGTAAGTATTTGAACTTATTTCTGTGTTCTCTATTCTATTCCATTGGTCTATATATCTACTTTCATGCCAGTATCATGTTGTTTTGATTACTTTATAGCCTTGTAGTATAATTTGAAGTCAGGTAATGTGGTGTCTCCAGATTTGTTCTGTTTGCTTAGGATTGCTTTGGCTATTTGGGCTCTTTTTTTGCTTCCATATGAATTTTAAGATTGTCTTTTCTTACATTGTGAAAAATGATGTTGGTATTCTGACAGAAATTGCATCCCAGCTCTACACTGCTTTGGGAAGTTTGGCCATTTTCACATTATTTATTCTTCTGATCTATAAGTCCCTCAAAATAATAAAAGCAATATATGACATTTCACAGCCAACCTCATATTGAACAAGGAAAAACTGAAAGCATTCCCTCTAAGAAGTGGAACAAGATAAGAATATCTTCTTTCACCACTTCTATTCAACATAACTATTGAAAGTCCTAATGAGAGCATCCAGGCAAGAGAAAAAAAATAAAGAACATCTAAGTTGAAAAAAGGAAGTAAAATGATCTCTGTATGCTGATGATATGATCTTATACCTAGAAAACCCTATGGACTTCTCCCCAATACTCCTGGATCTGATAAATTAATCAGTTAAATCTCAGGTCACAAAATCAATGTTACACAAATTAGTATTGCTGCTATACACCAATGACAACCAAGTTTAGAATCAAATCAAGAACTCATTCCTTTTCAAATAGCTACAAAATAATAAAACATCAAGGAATGCACTTAATGAAGGAGGTAAAAAGTCTCTACAAGGAGAACTACAAAACTGCTGAAAGACATCAAAGATGATACAAACAAATGGAAATATATCTTTTGGCGGCATCTTCAGGGTTTTCATATTACCATATTGAGAGGTGAGCCAGCTGGACTTCCTGGGTCGAGCGGGAACTTGGAGAACTTTTCTGTCTAGCTAAAGGTTTGTAAACGCACCCATCAGCACTCTGTAAAAATGCACCAATCAGCACTCTATGTCTAGCTAAAGGTTTGTAAACACACCAATCAGCACTCTGTAAAAATGCACCTATCAGCACTCCGTGTCTAGCTAAAGGTTTGTAAACACACCAATCAGCGCTCTGTGTCCAGCTAAAGGTTGTAAATGCACCAATCAGCACTCTGTAAAAACAGAACAATCAGCACTCTGTAAAATGGAGCAATCAGGGCTCTGTGAAATGGACCAATCAGCAGGACATGGGCAGGGCCAAATAAAGGAATAAAAGCTGGCCACTCAAGAACCAGCAGCAGCTGGATCCCCTTCCATGCTATGGAAGCTTTGTTCTTTTGCTCTTCACAATAAATCTTGCTGCTGCTCACTCTTTGGTTCCGTGCTACCTTTATGAGCTGTAACACTCACTACGAGGGTCTGCAGCTTCATTCCTGAAGTCAGCGAGATCATGAACCCACCAGGAGGAACAAACAACTCCAGACGCGCCACCTTTAAGAGGTGTAACACTCAATGAGAAGGTCTGCGGCTTCACTCCTGAAGTCAGCAAGACCACAAACCCACCAGAAGGAAGAAACTCCAGACACATCCGAACATCTGAAGGAACAAACTCCAGACACACCATCTTTAAGAACTGTAACACTCACCGTGGGGGTCTGCGACTTCATTCTTGAAGTCAGTGAGACCAAGAACCCACTGGAAGGAACCAATTCGAGACACACTTCCATGCTGTGGAAGCTTTGTCCTTTCACTCTCCTCAATAAAGCCTAGAGCTTTTTCTCTCTCCCGGTCCGTCTCTATCATTCAATGCAGTCAGCCACCACACCAATTCTTTGGCGTGGCTAGGCAAGAACCTTAGGCGTTACAATGGTATAAACTTTTTTTTATATGTGTATGTACATGTATAGCTATATCTATATAATCATTTATATTCATATATTAGCATAGAGCATTTATATCTATAGTAGATTTATATTTTTCATAATCATAGAGAAAACCGTCAAAAGGTGAATAAATGTTAATTTGTGTAGTACTTCACAATGAAGGAAAAGACTATTTTTAACTTCTTCTCATGTTTCTGTATAATTTTACTATAAAGCAAATGACTTGTACTGGCAATATAAAGTTAAATAAAAAGTAATAAGAAAATGTTTGCTTTTTACATATAATAAGTTCATTTTAAATGAGGATGTCAGAAAACCTTACTTTTTTTTTTTTTTTTTTATAGTCAGACTACTTTACTCTCTGTTACTTAGTTAAAGGCTATTCTTCTCCCTTGATAATTCCCCCATTAACTTTATATGTTGGTTGGGTGCAGTGGCTCACACCTGTAATCCCACCACTTTGGGAGGCCAAGTCAGGCAGTTCATCTGAGGCCAGGAGTTCAAGACCAGACTGGCCAACATGGCGAGACCCCATCACTACTAAAAGTACAAAAATTAGCTGGGTGTGGTGGTATACACCTGTAATCCCAGCTACTCAAGAGGTTGAGGCAGGAGAATCACTTAAACCTGGGAGGCGGAGGTTGCAGTGAGCAGAGATCACACCACTGCACTCCTGCCTAGGCAAAAAAGCAAGGCTCCATATCAAAAAAGAAAAATGGATATGTTACTGCGAATGTGTTGTACATGTGAAAATGATGGAACAGAAACAGGACTGAAAAAGTTCTAGATTTTTATTAACTTACAATTTGTTTTGAATGAAGCCTGTTTTCATAAGGGTTTATTGTTTAAGAATGTACCGTTTTGCATTACCAATGAGGGTGTACTATTTGCATTATTTGATCTACATGATAGAATCAGATAAGAAATTATATTTAGACATTAACTCATATAAACAACATTATTATGTAATTGAACTTCAGATAAGTTGTTAACTGAAATGTACATCTGCATGGTACCTGAGAGAATTATCTTTATATAGATTATTTATATTTTGATTAATTTAAAAAAAATTTAATAGAATATAAAATTATTCCTATCCTGACATGATATTTCATTAGAGACATGAGTCTTCAAAATGATTACTTCAAATTTCTTCCCTCATAGCAACCTTAACGATGGTAGTACTAGGTTTATTCCAATTAGTTTATATTACCCTCAGATTATATATTGCTTTTAGTGCAGCAATGTATAAATTCTATTTTTTTCCAAAAAATAATTGTTGGGTCTTCAAACAACTTACTTCAAACAACTTACTTCAAAGTTTATATTACTTTGAAGTTTATATTACCCTCAGATTATATATTGCTTTTAGTCCAGCAATGTATAAATTCTATTTTTTTTCCAAAAATAATTGTTGGGTCTTCAAACAACTTACTTCAAAGTAAGGCATATTCTCTCTCTCTTCCCCTTTCTCCCTCCTTCCCTACTATCCTCCCTTCCTTCCTTCTGCCCATCCATCCTTCCTTCCTTCCTTCCTCTCTTTCTTCCATCTTCTTTCTTTCTTTTCTATGATTTAATTCACTTCAAATATATTGAGACTTGTTTATTGCTCATAATTGGGTCTATATTCATAAATATTTCATTTGTGCTTGAAAATAATAGGTAGTCTACTATGTTGAATTACTTTTTCTAATTAAAATTATTGATAGAAGAGTATTAAAAACTCTCATTGCAACTTCCGATTGCAGTTTCTTCTTGACATTCCATTAGATTTTGCTTCAGATACTTTGAGTCTCTCTTACTATGTGTATACTGCTTAAGATTGTTATGCTCTCTTGATGAATTTACCCTCTAATATTATTGAAGGATACATTTTTTCCCTGATAATATTTTTTCTCTGAAATCAAACTTGTTAAGCAGTAACATGGCGTCTCCAGCTTTCTTTTGATTAATATCAAATTTCAAAAATTAATATTAGTATGATTATTGTTAGAGGTCATCTGTTCTTATGCTTGAACTCCTTTGTTTCTTTAAAGTGAGTTTCTTGCAGGTAGTGGAAAATTACATTTTGCTTTTGTATTCCTTCTAACAATCCACAAGTTTTAGTTTTGTTATTTAGACAGTTTACATTTTATATTACTTTTGATAAAAATAATAATGTTAAGAAGTCTTTTATATCAGCCCTTAGGCATGCCATCTGAGGCTCTTTTTTTTAATAAATGCAGATTTCAATCTGTTATAATTTTCCCCACTTTCTTTCTGCCTGGGGGACTTTTCTTCACATTTTTCATAATGTAAGATGATTGGTAATTAATGATTTCATCATTTGCCTGTGTCCTGTTTTTGCCTTTATTTTTTGTGAATGATAGTTTTCATTGAATATACAACTCTAGGTTGACTTGTATTGTTTGCTCATTTTTGTTATTTTCCTTTCAGTTATTTAGAGAGATTTTCCTACTGTCCACCATGCATATTTTCTGATGAGAGGTAATCTATCATTCTAATTTCTTTCTCTGTGTCTTGTGTATTTTTTTTCTGATTGCTTTTAAAATTTCCTCTTTAATGCCAGTTTTAAGCAATTCAATAAAGATGTACTTTGTTTTAGTTTATGTCATATTTTATTGAGCTCATGGATCTGAGAGTTTATAGTTTTAATAAAATATGCAAAAACATCCATTATTTCTTGTGGTATTTTCTGCCCACACCCTATTTTCTGGGAATCCAACTGTACATGCCTTAGGCTACTTGCTTTGCATGCTTTGTCTCACAGTTCACTGAACCTCTGTTTATTTTTTTTCATTCTTTTTTTCTAGGTTACAGTCTGTATAGTTTTTGATGCTATATTTTCAGAATTACTAATATTTTTATCTGGAATATTTCATATGGAATAAATTTTATAATTTTTATTTTTCATGTAATTTAACATGATATTTTATCTCTAAGGATATGATTTTGGTCTTTTAAATATATTTATTTATCGACTTAACATGGTCAAACTTTCTGTAGCTTTTTGGCAATATAGAATAAAGTTATTTTAACTGCTTTAATGCCTTTAGGTACTAATTATGTCATCTATACTATTTCTGAATTAATTACAACTACTTTTTTTTTTCTTTTTGGTCTTACTCTTAAGTTGTGGTATGTGGGACCAGAGAAATATTTGCTCGAGAAAACTTTGGCTTACTGCTGACGCCAAACTATGGTGTTTATTCTACCTGATGCCTCATTAATTAAGAGGGTTTCCAACTGGCTGCTGGGACCAGTAACTTTTTCAAGCTACTAAGCTCTGGAGTTTTTTCATTCTTCTACCTCGTGCCTTGGGTATTTTTTTTTTTTTTTTGCATATATGCTTCAGTAAGTTTTCAATTAATATTAAGAGGGAGAAAAATTTTCAAATCTGTAAAAGATTCTCTCTGTGCAGTTTTCTCCCTCTATTACTCTTTGCATTAAGTTTTTTTCTCCTCAGCCTCTTCATACTCTCAGCAATGTCTTTTCAACTCAGGAATATTCCTAGACTCTGCCTAGTAAACTGGAGGCCAAAAATGGAGCAATCATAGTGCTCTCTTTGCTTGCTGTCTCTCAGCAATCATTGTTCTTTGTCTGATGTTAAATATTTTGGATATTGTTGCTTTACATATACTTTTATTTTACAATTTTTTCCAATAGAAGTGTAAATCAGTTTTCTGTTACTGCATCTTGTCAAGAAAAATAATATAAAGTTACATTTTAAAACGAATTACTCATTAAGTAACTAAAACCTTTTCTATCACATATATGTAATTTATTTTATCAGGAAGATGTTAATGAATATAAAATGACTTTCATTGATGTGTCTTGTTTGATTTTTATAAACTGTGTAGAATATCACACCTTCAACAATTTTTAAATGAAAGATAATCTTGAATAACAGTATATCACAAACTTTACACTTAACTATCCTAAGGAGGATTGATGCATTATTGCTGGCTCTGAACTGCAAAGATCAAGCTACAAAAATGGCAAGAAGGCTCTTGGTGCTAAGGATAGCCACATGAGGACAGTCAGCAAAGAAAAAAGGAACACTAAGTTTTAGGTAGTTAGTTATGGAAGAAATAAGAAAAAGAATGCACACCATTTCCCATTGTCTCTAGCTGCTCATAGAATACAATTTTAGATGTCATGTTTTGGTCTGGATTTTAATCTGGAAACTAAAACAAATTATAATTAAGTCCATTAGGGGTTGGAAACCACTCTTTTGCCTCATTACTCAGTGTTCTAAAGCTGATATGTAGATTTCATCAATGCATCCAACTCATGCTGACAGCAGTCTTGTTCCAGCTTTCTTAAACAATTTAGCAGGCTGTTATCTCTCATAACATAACATTGAAAAATCACCCACTTATCAATAGTCCCATTAAGTCTGCCACATGAAGTCATATATTCTCATAGAATGGACATATACAATAGGAGGTAATAGCAAGAAATCAAGAGAATGGTTATTTGGCACCCTTGTGATTCTGAAGCTGTTATGTATTTTTAGCTTATTTATTTGTAATAGGACATAAGATAAAATATTTTGTGGCAAAGTTTCATAGTCATAATAGAAATAGTAAATGGTTGAATTTTTCATCTCCTGCTTTAAATACCAAAATTAGAACTTTGCGTAATTGCTAACAAAAATACAATCATTTGTTATTTGTGTAAAGGTGCTATGTAATTCATGCAATGCATAATACAAATTAGTGAATAGTCCAAACGTTATTTAAATTAAATATTGTCATACATACAGGTGTCTCTAATTTTTTAGAGTAGATGTTATGGCATATACATTAAATTGTTCAAGCAAATTTATGGTTAAAAGAAAGTTTCTTCTGTAACTTCTCTGATTTTCCTGACCAATAATGCTATCTGTTGGACTTAAGGAGCACTATAATCTATACTCTGAAGATATCTTTTACTGGCTTTGGGCCATTTATCATGTAAAAGAGAACAGACTGGCTTATATTTTGCTTGAAAATGTATCATGTACTTTGTAAGTGTAAAGGATAATGTATGCTCATCTGGAAGTTATTTTACATCAGTAAGTCTATGAATATTTTTCAAAGCCGAAAATATTCTGACATTATAGTTTAAGTACAAATGTGTTGTGTACACACACATATTGTATTGTAAATATGTGCATTTGGTATTAAAAAGTTTGCCTTCCCAAATGTGCTTTTCCTTAAATTATATTTACTTTATCCAATATAAATCATATGATTTGGTGGAGTGAAGTGTATCTAAAATTTTGATCTCAAAAAGGAAAGCAATTTAGATGATGTGAAAGGAAGTTACTTGAAAGAACTAGTGAGAGCATTTTAAGCAGAATATTTAGGGAAAAACTCATAGTGCAGTGTGCTGAAGAGTGAACAGAAGATAAGAAATTTGAAACTGAATTAAGTATTACTTTTCCAGCAACTTGATTATGCATATAAAGGAGCTGTAAATTATATACTAAAAGTAGAAAGGAACACTTCTTATTATAAAAATATTTTAATAAAATAATACATAAATATTCCAGAAAACTTAATTACAAAACTTATACGACACTTGAATTGTCATCATAGTTTCACCTACAATCCACTCTTCCTTTTCTTTCCTAATCTATTACAAATTAATTTTGAAACAATATTTTATATTAGCAGAAAATTTGAAATAATATTCTGATACAGTATTGTATGATTTTAACCTGTTAATCAGTTCTTATTATAATATTTATATTATATTTATATTTATATAGAAATATATATTCATATAGAAATAGAATACATTTATATATTTATATAGAAATAGAATATATAATATCTTCTATATTTATATAGAAATAGAATATATAATATCAGGTAGTATATATCATATACCTCATATAATATATGTAATACATTAATATTAAGACATCTAGTGCATTATATAATTATGCAATGGTACATATGCTATGTATATGTTGATATATTTATATTCACATAGCATATTTGCTTTCTGTGTTATGTTTGTGTCTGTTTGTGTTTGTGTGTGTGTGTGTGTGTGTGTGTGCGCTAAATCATTGGAAAGTAAACTGCAGATGTCATGATTGTTAACCTATTTCAGCAGGTCTTTCCTAATAATAGAAGCATTCTCTCTCATTACCAACATTAATTTAAAAGTTCAGGGAATTTAACATCAATACATAGTAAATATTCAAATTCATCATTCATCCTGATGACACTCTAACACTTTATTTTCCTGCTTCCAAATCCCAAACTTAATTCAAAATTGCATTTAGTTATAACTTTTCACTCTCACTTAATCTAGAGCTGTTCTTCATTCTTTCTTCATCTCTCAAGACATTAGTATTTTTTAAGAATTGAGTCCAATTTCATCAATTTGGTTTTGATCAATTGCTTCTTTATAAAAAAATTCAGATAATGCATTCTGAGCAGGAATCTTATCTAAGTGATTGATATATTGCATTTCTCAGTGTGTCACACAAAGAAGCACGGAATGTCAGTTTGCCCCATTATTGATGATATTAACTTCAATCACTTGGTATGAGATTTACTTCAAGAAGGCCCAAATGGCTTTATAGAAAAGATTTTGTTAAATGTTTGTGATTAATACATAATCTACTTAGATTTTTAAACCATGTTAATTATTTGTTCTTCAGCAAACTAAGACAAAATGATTTTAGCATCCTTACAACAACCTTGCCTAAATCAAGTATCATTATGATTACAAAACAATGCAAAAACTTGATTATAAATAATCACTTTCTTTTCTGACCACTATCTATCTATCTACCTATCATGTACCTATTATCCATGTATGTATGTATATGTATATATATGTCTACATTCCTTCATATCTACCAACCTAATTATATTTTTGTATAGAAACGGATGTATAATTACAGTTTTTTCAAAAATCTACTACTATACATCATTATTGACTATATTCTTTTAGTTATTCAAAGTGTTCCTTTTTCACCATAGGCACATCTTCAAGCTTTTCTGTCTTTTTAAAATGCATTCAACATGTTTGAATACTTCCATACTTTGTGTCACCAGATATGTTACCAATTCATATATTTTCCATGTCCCAGCCTTGGGTTCAGTTATTTCTCCAAGGATGCTGATTTCTATTAGTAGAGAAAGACAGATACTTTTTTGAATTTATTGAAATGTTTTTCTCCTTCCATAAAAGTGCATCTCTCTGTAAAAATCTCAAAGGTAAAGTGCTATAATTCGTAGCGATTGTATTTCAGATAATTGTTTTGTTGTTGTTGTTGTTGTTTGAGATGGAGTCTTGCCCTTTCGCCCAGGCTGGAGTGCAATGGTGCAATCTCGGCTCACTGCAACCTCTGGCTCCTGGGTTCAAGCGATTCTCCTGCCTCAGCCTCCCAAGTAGCTTGAATTACAGGTGCCCGCCACCACGCTCAGCTAATGTTTTGTATCTTTAGTAGAGACTGGGTTTCTCCATGTTGGCCAGGCTGGTCTCGAACTCCTGACCGTGTGATCTGCCCACCTCAGCCTCCCAAAGTCCTGGGATTACAGGCATGAGCCACCCTGCCTGGCCAATCGTTTTATTAATATTTATTTTTCCAGTTATGTGAAGAAACTCTGACTTTTAAATTATTTAATTTTGATTGTTTTCTGTAAAATGATAGTTTGAGTGATTATCAGTCTGCACTCTGAGTTTGTAAAAGTACTCTGTGACAGTCTGTAAAAGTAAAAAAACAGTACTTTTACAAATAAATGAAGTAATCCGTACTTATTTTGTATGTTGAATCCTAAAAGTTGTGTGTATTGTATTTTTATTAAAAATAGATTTTGCTTGGATTTTGAATTTGCTGATATTATGAATGCTAATTCCTATTTGTACTTCTCGGGAATCTATAATTACATAATAACTCTATATACATATTAAAAGAAGCACTGTATTATGAAGTCATATATAAATTATAACAGCTATTTATAATACTAACTGCATGTTTTCAGTTTTTAGATAAATGTAAATATACATTTTTAGAGAAATTGCATATTTTTAGGGAAAACGTGTATTTACATATACATAAAAACACGCTAAAGATACATATCTATATATCCATATCTCTTTACATACATATATTAAGATAATTTCTTTTATTTATAAATTATCCAAAAATAAGCAAATAAAGTATATAAATATATGTATATATGTACATATGCAAATGTAAACATCTATATATTTTATATGTAATATATAAATTAACGTAATATATTCCATAGCTACTTGTGATTTATTACTTTGCTTTGTGGACAAGATTCTTCAATTAAAGACATATTCAGCTTTAGTTTTTAAATGTTTTTATATTTAAATATTTAACCTATTTGCATGCTTATTTACATTTGGATGTTTATTTGATTTGTTATGTGATAAGAGGATTTGTCCATCGAATTTTTTTTTGTATTTATCTTTCAACAAAACATATACCTATATTAGTTTTTCAAGCAACTACAATTTATGTCCATTTCAATAGTCCTTTCTTTGTCCAATAGTATTACACATAATATATATTTTTAAATGGACACTAGTATATGTTTATAAAAATTTTCATCCTTTTTTCTTGGACTCTTTTGTTACACATCATGCTTATTTTCCTACTAGAGCTATAAAATGTGCTTTAGTGTGTGGTGGCCTAATTCCTTGATCCAACCTATCATCATTTCTTTACTCCCACAGATTAATTTAGAATAGCAAAAATAAAAACAATGACACAGGACTAGTCTTATTCTAACCCATCATTAGCAGCAGCCCCTGCTATCACAGGCCTACAGGCCTAGGATAAATGAATGGTTTCATAGATTAGGCCCAGAGCCCTTCCACCCTTCTTTGCCTCAGGACACTTCCTTACGCATCCACCTGCCTGGCAGCTCCAGCTGTAGACCGAAAGGCCCCAAATACAGCTTAGTTAGCTCTGAAGCAGGGAGTGCAAGCCAAAATCCTTGATGGCTTCTACAGTGTTAAGCCTGAGGGTGCACAGAGTATAAGACTTGAGGCTTGGGAGCCTCTGCCTAGATTTCTGAGGACGTACGGAAAATCCTGGATGTGCAGTCAGAAGCTTGCTGCATGGACAGAGCCCTCAAGAACATCCTCTACTAGGGCAGTGCAAAGGGGGAATGTGGGGTTGGAATTTTCACTGGATTCCCTACTGGGGCAATGCCTAGTGCAGCTGTGAGAAGAGGGCCACCATCTTCCAGACCCCAGAATGATAGATCCACTGGCAGCTTACACCCTCAGCCTGGAAAAGCCACAGGCACCCAATGCCAGTGTGTGAGAGAAGCTGCAGGGGCTGAACTCTGCAAAACCATAGAGGTGATGCTGCCGAAGGCCTTGGGATCCCATCCCTCACAGCAATTTGCCCTGGATATGGGACAGGGTGTCAAAAATAAATTTTTTTGGAAATTTAAGATTTAAGGACTGCTAGGTATTGGATTTGTCGGCGGACTGTAGCCTTTTTCTTTTGGCTGATTTCTCCATTTGGGAAGAGAAGTATTTACCCAATGTTTGGGTGCTCTGGAAAAGAATTTGTTTCTTCAGTCAGGTGGTCAGCAGAATTCTTTTCATAGTAGTTGTAGGATTGAGATCCCTGTTTTCTCACTGATGTCTGCTGAGAGCTTTTTCACAGCTCTAAAGGTTTCATTATTCCCTGGCTTGTGACCCACCTTCCTTCTTCTTTAAAATATGCAAAAATAGGTTGAGTTTATCTCATGCTTCAAATCTCTCGTCTCATCTTTTATGGCTTCTTGTTGATAAATTCTTCTTTCTTTCTCTTTTAAAGGTCCATGCAATTACATTAGGCTTACCTCAAAATCCAGGGTAATAATGTAAATAACCTTAATTCCATCTTCAAACTCATTTTTGCAATTTAATATAAAATATACAAGTATAAAATCATGGTTAAGTTGAGGATATCCTGGTAGGGTGGAGTGGGCAGGCATTATTCTGAATACTACAATGAATATCTAATTGTTTCAGCATCATTTGTAAATATACTATCATTTTCTCTATTAAATTGTCTTACATTATTATCATAAAAGAGTTAAATAATTATTCTGGTCTATTTCTTAGCTTTCCATTCTGTTAATCCTTTTGATCAATGTATCATGGCATTGATACTCACCATGCTATCTTGATTATTGTACCTTTATAAAAAGTCTTAATATTGGAGAGTATGAATGCTAAAACTTTTTCTTCTTCCGTTCTGCCTTGCCATACACTTTAGAATCAATTTGTCAACATCTACAAAATAGCTTACAGAGATTTTGATTGGATTATGTTGTTTGAATAGATTGAGTTCTTAACAATATTGTCTTCAAATCTATAAACAAAGCATATTCTTCATTTATTTGGATCTTTGATTTTTTAAACGAGAATTTTGTTGTGTTACAAATATAGACCTTGTGGTAGGCTAAATAATTTCCTGCTTCCAAAGATGAACATGTTTATCTAAATATACACTGAATATTGGGCTGAACTGATGAAGTCACACTTGGGGGAAAGTACATGACATAAACATTATTTTTGATGAGAATTTCAGCTAGAGAATGATCAGAACGGTTTTTAAGGAATAACAAAATTTTGCAGCTGTCATCAAGTTAAGCTTCCCTGCAGTGAGCAGGAACTGCTAGTACAAAATGCTTATAAAACCAATCAGAAAAGATGTTCCTGGTGATCCATGGCTTTTTGTTGGCATAACAATGGACTGAAAAAAAAAAAAAAAACACTCCTTGCAAACAATGAGAACACCAGCTTTTTCCTATAACAGGAAGTTTACACTTATACATCCCTGCTGCCTGTCCCACCAGTTATTCCATTTTGGTATCTTTAATTTTTGTAGAAGCTATCTAATAAGCTGTATTTGATATTTTTCTGGAACAATAACACCAAAACAATAATTTTAAATTAGCATTGTAGACTTTTTCTGGTGTCAGGTTTTTATAAGTGATGACTTTGGCAACAAATTTCTCTGCTGCTTCAGGATCAACAGAGACTTTACCACTACAAATGTTTAAAAATTTAATTCCACACATTTTCTTAAATTTCTGCAACCAGTCTGTTAATCTTCACAGTTCCCATCAATTTACAATTTATTGTGATGAACTCCACTGGTTTCATAATACTCATGAATCTACTCTTTCAGTACATCATAAAGATCTTCATTTTTTTATTATACTTTAAGTTCTGGGACACATGTGTAGGACGTACAGGTTTGTTACGTAGGTATACATGTGCCATGCTGGTTTGCTGTATTCATCAACCCATCATCTACATTAATTATTTCTCCTAAAGCTATCCTTCCTCTAACCCCCACCCCAGGAGGCCCCTGTGTGTGATGCTCCCCTCCCTGTGTCCATGTGTTCTCATTGTTCAACTCCCACTTATGAGTAAGAACATACGGTGTTTGGTTTTCTGTTAGTTTGCTGAGAATTATGGTTTCCAGCTTCATCCATGTCCCTGCAAAGGACATGAACTCATCCTTTTTTGTGGCTGCATATTATTCTATAGTGTATATGAGCCACATTTTCTTTATCAAGTCGATCACTGATAGGCATTTGGGTTAGATCCAAGTCTTTGCTATTGTGAATATTTCTGCAATAAACACACATGTGCATGTGTCTTTACAGTAGAATGATTTGTAATTCTTTGGGTATATACCCAGTAATGGGATAACAAGTTCTGAAATTAAGGCAATAATTGATAGCCTAGCAACCAAAAAAAGCTCAGGACCAGACAGATTCACAGCTGAATTGTACTAGGGGTACAAAGAGGAGCTGGTACCATTCCTTCTGAAACTATTCCAAACAATAGAAAAAGAGGATCTCCTCTCTAACACATTTTATGAGGTCAGCATCATCCTGATACCAAAACCTAACAGAGACACAACAAAAAAAGAAAATTTCAAGCCAATATCCCTGACGAACATCTATGTGAAAATACTCCATAAAATACTGTCAAGTTGAATTCCAGCAGCACATCAAAAACTTATCCACCACGATCAAGCGGGGTTCATCCCTGGGATGCAAGGCTGGTACAACATATGCAAATCAATAAACGTAACCCATCACATAAACAGAACCGATGACAAAAACCACATGATTACCTCCATAGATGCAGAAATGGCCTTTGCTAAAATTCAACACCCCTTCATGCTAAAAACTCTCAATAAACTAGATATTGATGGAATGTATCTCAAAATATTAAGAACTATTTATGACAAACCCACAGCCAATATCATACTGAATCAGCAAAAGCTGGAAGCATTCCCTTTGAAAACCAGCACAAGACAAGGATGCCCTCTCTCACCACTCTTATTCAACATAGTATTGGAAGTCCTGGCCAGGGCAATCATGCAAGAGAAACAAATAAAGGGTATTCAAATAGGAAAAGATGAAGTCAAATTGTCTCTGTTTGCAGATAACGTGATTGCGTATTTAGAAAACCCCATCATCTCAGCCCAAAATCTCCTTAAGCTGATAAGCAATTTCAGCAAAGTCTCAGGATACAAAATCAATGTGCAAAAATCACAAGCATTCCTATACACAAATAATAGACAAACAGAGAGCCAAATCATGAGTTAACTCCCATGCACAATTGCTACAAAGAGAATAAAATACCTAGGAATGCAACTTACAAGGGATGTGAAGAACCTCTTCAAGGAGAACTACAAACCACTGCTCAGGGAAATAAGAGGGGACACAAACAAATGGAAAAACATTCCATGCTCATGGATAGGAAGAATCAATATCATGAAAATGGCCACACTGCCCAAAGTAATTTATAGATTCAATGCTATCCCCATCAGGCTACCTCAACTTTCTTCACAGAATTAGAAAAAAACTACTTTAAATTTCATTTGGAACCAAAAAAGAACCAATATAGCCAAGATGGTCCAAATAAAAACAACAAAGCTGGAGGCATCGCGCTACCTGACTTCAAACTATACTACAAGGCTACAATAAACAAAACACCATGGTACTGGTACCAAAACAGATATATAGACCAATGGAACAGAACAGAGGCTTCACAAATAATGCTACACATATACGACCATCTGACCTTTGACAAACCTGACAAAAACCAGCAATGGGGAAAGGATTTCCTATTTAATTTAATAAATGGTGTTGGGAAAACTGGCTAGCCATATGCAGAAAACTGAAACTGGACCCCTTCCTTACACTTTATAGAAAAATTAACTTAAGATGGATTAAAGACTTAAATGTAAGATCTAAAACCAGAAAAACCCTAGAAGAAAACCTAGGCAATACTATTCAGGACATAGGCATGGGAAAAGACCTCATGACTAGAATACCAAAAGCAATGGCAACAAAAGCCAAAACTGACAAATGGAATCTGATTAAACTAATGAGCTTCTGCAGAGCAAAAGATACTATTTTCAGAGTGAACAGGCAAAGTACAGAATGGGAGAAAAATTTTGCAATCTATCCCTCTGACAAAGGGCTAATACACAGAATCTACAAAGAACTTAAACTAATTTACAAGAAAAAAAAAAAAAGACCCCATCAAAAAGTGGGCAAAGGATATGAACAGACACTCCTCAAAATAAGACATTTATGCAGCCAACAAACATATGAAAAGAAAGCTTATCATCACTGGTCATTAGAGAAATGCAAATCAAAACCACAATGAGATACCATCTCCCGCCAGTTAGAATGGCAATCTTCAAAAAGTCAGGAAACAACAGATTCTGGAGAAGATGTGGAGAAATAAGAAGGCTTTTATATGCTTTTATACTGTTGGTGGGAGTGTAAATTAGTTCAACCATTGTGGAAGACAGTGTGGCGATTCCTCAAGGATCTAGAACCCGAAATACCATTTGACCTAAGATCTTCAGTTTAACCCTATGCAGTTTTTCTATCTTTGTTAACTTCTGCTAATTACTTTTAGTGTAAAATTTCAACAGTTTATGTTTCTGTTTCCTCAGATTATATATGGTGGTCACTCCAACACCACACTCTTCTATGAGATATTTCACACTTAAACCATTGTTCAGTTTCTCCAGCAGCATGACATGCTGTGCTATAGATAAACATAAATGCTTCCTCTTTTTCTAGTCACCGCTATCTATATAGTTATTTTCAGGCTTGTTTGACATTGTAAACAATATGTTTATACAACAGAGCAGAAATAAAGCAGAGTATCATAGTGAATATTGCACATCAATCTTGGTCTGAGGTGGGACATCATAGGGAATCTTCCATTGGCACATTCAACCTGTTCGTATGCCATTTTATCATCTTCCTTGGCATGCTTGTACAGGGAGCCTGGTTGTGCACAGAAAAGATATATCTCAGTTGAAAGAGGCTGGAAGGGTCTTTTATCCCTTGCGGATGCTAAATAAACTTTGTATTCTGTGCCTATATTTTGACTATGACATGTCACATGAGGTCAGGCGTAAAATTTTCCACTTAGGGCATCATTTCAATGTTCAAATGTTTCAATTTTGGCGTATTTCCAATTTTGAATTTTTGAATTAGACATGTTCAACCTGTATTGTGATGCTAGCCTTCTATTGAATAAGTTGGTATGTGTTTGTTTGGCTTTGCATTCCAGGAGAGATTGTGGAAAACTGAAATTACTTTTTCTTCATATGTGGGTAGAATTAACCAGTGAACCATCTAAACCTGGTTCTTCCTTTTTTGGAAAGTCTTACAATACTGATTTTATTCCTTAATAAATATGAGACTATTCATTTTATCAATTTATTTGTGTGAGTTGTATTAGTCTATTTTCACACTGCCGATAAAGATATACCCAAGACTCTTTGCAAAAGAAAGAGGTTTATCTGGCTCGGGAGGCCTCATAATCATAGGAGAAAGTGAAAGACATGTCTTACCTGATGGCAGACAAGAGAAGAGAGCTTGTGCAGGGAAACTCCCATTTTTAAAACCATCAGATCTTGTGAGACTTACTCACTCTCATGAGAATAGCACAGGAAAGGCCTGCCCCCAACAATTCAATCACCTCCCACTGGGTCCCTCCCACAACATGTGGGAATTCAAGATGAGATTTGGCTGGGGACACAGCCAAACTATATCAGAGTGATTAATAGTTTGTCATTTCAAACAAATAATTAAATTTGTGATTGCAGAGTTGTTTACAGTATTCCTTTATTATTTAATGTTCATGGGATCAGATGATCTCTCTTTCATTTCTGGTATATTTTTTCTGTTTCTTGTGATATGTACCCTGCTTGATGTTCTCTGAATTCTGTATCTTGGTGTTTGTCATTAATTTTGGAAACTTCTTGGGCGTTAATTTAAATTAGTTCTTCTCTGCTATTTTCTCTTTCTCCTTGTTTTGATATTTCAATTATGTGCATGTTACATTTATTAATATTTTTTCATAATTCCTGGATGTTCTGTTTTTGTTCTTGTTTTTTTTCTTCACCTCACTCTTCTTTCTGTTTGCATTTCCAACTGAGACATTTCTATTGATCTATATTTACACCATTGATTCTTTCCTCACTGTATTGAATCAAGTGATGAGATTATCAGAGACAACCTTCATTGCTGTTCATGCGATTTTCATTTAAAAAATCTTTCTTAGAGTGTCCAGCTCTCTGCTAAAAATATCCACCTGTTCTGGGATATTTTCTACTGTTTCCATACAGCCTTTAACATATTAATCACAGTTATTTTATTCCCTGTCTGATTATTCCACCATCTATGTTACAGTTCTGAATCTGATTGTGATTATTGTTTTGAGCCTTTAGACTGTGTTTTTATTTGTTGTTGTTATGCTTTAATGTTTTACATTTTTTTGTTGTGGCAGACAGTAGAAACTCAGTTAAACAGTCCTAAAATGTGAAGATTTATATTAATTGAGCTAAGAGTTCAGCTCTTCTTAATATTTTTTTGTACCTTTAGGTATCAGGGGCTTCAAATTCTTCTAGTGTCCTCATTTTTGTCTTTGTGCTGACTTTAGACTTAAGTTTTTTCTTCTTTTTTATATTAAATTGTTACAGATTCATAAAAGTTTTGTATATTTGTAGGGTTGTTGCAATGTTTTGAAATAGATACACAATGTGCAATGATCTATACCATAGAGGATGTCTGTATTTTCCACTACCATTCACTCTCATTACATTTGAACCCTGTGTGGTGGTAAAGTGATGAAGTTTTGGGAAAATATTATGGACTCCTGATTAAATCGCAATGTTTTACTAGGCCTGCCCCTCACAGCTGTGATTTTCAAAAGTGTTTCTGCAGTGGTATATTTCTGTTTCCTTTCCTACATTCCATACTTGCAATCAGTCTCCTTAAAACCCTGGTGCTTTTATTACTATGACTCTTAATTATGTTTTCATTTTTGTTTTCCCATAGGTGAGAAAGAGGGACTAGAGGAGGATGACGCTAGGGCAAGTTTCCTTTCTCCAGGTGGAATTAGTTTCACAATTGCCCTCTGGAAAGTTCCTTTTCCCCACATGGTAGGACTTTGCCATAAAGATTATGCCAGGCTTGATTTACAGTGATCATTTCCTCACTTCCCTTTACCTCTCTTGCTGCCAGAGCCCAAAGGCAATCTTCCTTGGAACATTACCATCCCATGCAACAACAAGGGAACTCATTCAGTAAGTTTGATATGGTGGATGCTGGCCCAGAAAATTTTATGCGTGTGTGGCACCATTTCCTGTAAATGCTCATGGGATGGTGTGCCTGAACTCCACTTCTAATAAGGTCCTGAAAAGATTGAAAAGGAAGAGTAGGCTGCTGCTGAAAATGCTGTGACCCAGGAGCAAATTTAGGGTGAATGAACTGCTGTAGCTCCTGAATTCATTGGTACTCAGCCCAAGGTTGCCTAATGGCCTGAAGGTGTGCAGGTGACGTATGTGCCTATACAACAGTTTCCCACTGAAGACTGGACTGCTCAGCCTTCCATGGAAGACTTCTCTGCAGCTCCCACTGTTCAGAACACTGAATAGATAGGAACAACCACTGAGTGGTCTTAAGCTCTTCTTCCACAGGCTCTTAAATAACATGGAAATAAGGCTAATGGAAAAATAAACATCAGTTTCTATAAAAAAAATTCTGTAAATTTTATTATAGAACTATTATATAGAATATGATAGTCATTATTTCAAAGTGGAGGATAACATTTGCATGTAATAAAATCCTGTGAAAAATACAAATTTAACTTGCATCAATATAACAAGTAGGCAAAATCATTTCCATTGAAATTTTTAGCTCAGTTATATTTAAGCCTTTAGGTTTTCCTTTTCTATCTTCAAAATAAGTGGCAACTATGGAAATGTCTAATCTGAGGACTTTCAGTACTCGGTAGCTTTATTAACATACTTGCATTTTCAACGTATACAAGTTTTTCAGATCTCTCTGCCAAATAAATAAATAAATAAATAAATAAATAGCATAATGAAACTCTTCGGAGTTTTAGTTTAAGAATCTATGAACACTGATTCAGAGGTCCTTAAAATCCTACTGTCTCAGTGTTATTCTGTTCTTCCCAGAATCTTTATCAAATAAATAAATTATCCTTGATAAAGTGCTAACATAAAGAGACTAACTTTTTAAAGTTAATATAGCTATGATAAATATAAATTAATTTTAAAATGTGTATTTTTTACATTTAACTGACATCAAAAGAATTACTTCCTAATATATTAATGATGTGATTTACATGAGAGATTCCTGAAATTATTGTTAAGAGATAAATGTGATATGCTTTATTTTACTAACTGTGCTAGTTAATTTTCAAAATGGTACAGTAATTCACAAATTCTCAAATTAGTAGTGACAAGTCAGGGTTTCCATATTTCTACACCTTACCAGAGTATTTTAAAAAATTTCTTTCATCTTGTGTGCTAGCATATTTTAAATTATTGAATGTGCACATGTGAATTCTAATGATATTGAACAGAAGTTACTTGATTTATTGGCCAATTGCATTTCAACTTTTGTGAATGACCTATGTATCATTTATAAATTATTTTATTTTTATTAATTTTATTAATTGAAATTATTAAAACAGAAAATAAACCATAATGTTATTATATTTATTATATGCAAATATTTCTGCCCATCCTATCATTTGTATTCTTATATATTTTTGAAATTCATAAAAAAAAAGTGCTTTTTATTATACTTAAAAATTGCCAGAATTTCTGTTTATCTCTTCTTGAATTTAGGCAAATAACTTAAAAATTTTCTCTTACTAGCTTCATGAATAGTAGCACCTGCCACCCTAGTATATTTTAATTGTTGTTTTTAAAATTGTGTTGTTTGTCTCTATATCCATTTAAACATTGTTGTTCTCAAAATTGTGCTAATTTACCTTAAAAAGACAGCTACAAGAGACAAGAAAGGACACTGTATACATTCAACACAGCAAGAAGATATAGCAATACTACATATTTATGCACATAATAACAGATAATCAAAATATATGGAGTAAAAATCAACAGAATTTAACAGAGAGAGAGCCTATTTTCTACAATAATAGTGGATGACTTTAATACTGCCTATTTTATAATGGATAAAAACAACCAGACAAAAATAAGTAAGGAAAGAGACAATGTGAACAATACCATAAACCAACTAGACCTAACAAATACACAGAACACTTAGCCCAACAACAGCAGAAAATATTTTTTTGTCTATACACCTTTGGCATTTTCCAGGATATACTATATGCTAGGCCACAAAACAAGTATTAATAGATTTTAAATATATATATATTATACAGATTATCTTCTCAAATCACAATGAGATGAAGTTAGAAATCAACACCAGAAGGAATACTGGAAAATCTACAAATATTTAGAAATTAAACAACAGTCTTTTTTATTATTATTTTGAGACAGGGTATCACTGTCATCAAGGCTGGAGTGTGGTTGCCTAATTACAGCTCACTGCAGTCTTGACCTCCTGGGCTCAAGTGATCCTCCAATCTCAGCCCCTTGAGTAGCTAAGACTACAGGCATATGCCACCATGCTCAGCTATTTATTTAGTTAGTTATTCATGTAGAGACAGGGTCTCACTATGTTGCCCGGGCTGATCTTGAACTTCTGGGCTCAAGCAATCATTCCTCCTTGACCTCCCAAACTGCTTAGATTACAGGTGTGAGCGACCACCCCCTGCCTGAACAATACAGTAATAAATAGCCAGTGGGCCAAATAATAAATCAAAAGGGACTTTAGAAGATACTTAGAAAAAGAGACAAGATGGCCAACTAGATAAGCCAGAAAACACTTATCCTACTGATAGGAAACAAAATGTAGAGTAAACCATCACACTTCAAACAGATCTTTTGAGAAACAACACTGGAAGCCAACAGAGAGGTGACACAGGCACCAAGGTGGAAGACAAAGAAACTTGGGAACTTGCACAGAGTTGCCACGTGGTAGGACTGGCTTCCAGTCCTAAATAAGTCCAAAGGAAGGTATGAGTGAAGGAACTCTGGGACACCACACTCCTACCACAAACCTCTGACATCCCAGCTACAAGAGATCCCGGAAACGTTTGAATCGGCAGAGGAAATTGCCCAAAGAGTAGGCAGAGGCAAAGCTGAAGCCAGCACAGTGCCCAGACGGTTTTGCACAAAGGGTAGTTTCAGCAAAATGTGACCATTGTTGTACACCCCCCCAAGGCTCTCTATCCTGCTCTGAGTGGGCCTAGCCTCCGCTAAACTTCAGACCAGAAAGAGCAGGGTTGCCTTTCCCATGTGACCAGGGAACATCCGATCTCCATGCTCCACTGTCCACTGATCCCTCCCAAAGCCACCTGTCTGGCCACTCCCACAAGAGGGTACACAGAGCAGAAACCCCACTGCCCCACTTGAGTATTTGACGAGTGATCTGGAAGCAATTTAGCACTCCAAGCACAGCTAGTGCTCAATCCTTAGGGGGCAGAGGAAAAAGCCACAGAACAGTCTCAAGCACCCAGGAATTGAGCACATCACCCAGCAATATCAGCTTAAGATCTGTGGCCTGAGCTTGAGCAGGGAAGGAGCCCCAATTCCCGGAACACTGAGAAGAGTGAGGCATGGGTTTGTGTGCTGGTGCAGGCGCTAGGTAACCCTCCTGCCACAAGACTCACCCAGAAGAGTGTAGTTTGTTGGCTAGCCAAACCTCCTGCCCAAGGGAGCATCATAGCCTGGAACACTTGGAACAGCCCACAATCTAGGTGCAGGGGGCTTGGGACAAAACTAGCTGACTGGGCCATGTCCTGCGGCAGCCTCTTGTCCTGGGGCTGATTGGACCTGTCCAGAGGGAGAGCTTGTCAGGGGAGTGTGAACTTGGCAGAATGCACAGCCATCTGCTAGGCAAAATAATCCCAGGGTGTGGCACCACACCAGCTGTACAACTGTAGCACTACTGCCCTGCCTAGGAATTTTCTACCCTTAGCCTACTTCCTCCACCACTAGAACACCTGCAGACATATCCCACACACCACTATGACTCTGCTAACCTCAGAGGTCTAGTGAGCCCCAAGCAGTTACAGGTCTCCTGATGACCTAACTATTGTCTCAGGTTGCCTCTGAGGGAAGGAAGAGTGCAGCCTGCCAGGGCACCCTTTAGAGCTAAGGAAATGTAGGTGTGGCACCAGTGATTGGAGGAGGCTCCCCTAAGGCCCAGGAATGGACATGGTCAGGGTGTCACCTCTCACCATCTCCTTTGCCTCTTCGTAGAGCACTGCTGTCAACTCACTAAAACATGAAAGAGGTATGTGACTAAGAGCCTACCTGCTGTTTCTTACTCCTAAGTATAACCTACTGGATCACAGACTGAATTATAGCATGAAATGAAAATGAACTGCTTTAGCATGCAATGGTGTGAAACCCAATGCAGGAGACCAGCCACAACTAAAAATCCCATGAAGAGACTTGGCCCTCAGAAAGCACCCATAAATGAATCCAGTTGACTATACACAACATACTCTACAATCAAACTCTCAGGGGAAAAAAGCAAAAAGCCCCATCTTAACAATGGCAACTTCAAAAAGATAAAGAAAACCAAGTGCCCTCAGATGAGAAGGAAACAACACAAGAACTCCAGAATTTTAAAAGTCAGAGTGTTTACTTACTTCCAAATGATATCACTAGCTCCCCAGCAACCGATTCTGACCAAATTGAAATGTCTGAAATGACAGACAAAGAATTCAAAATTTGGATGGAAAGGAAGTTCAATGAAATTCAAAAGAAAGTTGAAACCAAATCCAAGGAAGTCAGTAAACCTATCTAAATGATGTAAGACAACATAGTCATTTAAAGAAAAAAATCTAACTTCAAGAATTGGAAAATTCACTACACGAATTTTAAAATATGATTGGAAGCCTTAACAACAGACTAGAACAAGCTGAGGAAAGAATTTTAGAGCATGCAGACTGATCCTTTGAATCAACCTGGTCAGACTAAAATAAAGAAAAATAAATTAAAAATAAATAAAGCCTTCAAAACAATTAGGATTATATAAAGAGAGAAAAGCTGTGACTCATTGGCATTCCTGAGAAAAGAGGAGGCAGTAGAAGCAATTTAGAAAACATCTGAGGATAAAAGCCACAAAAATGTTTCCAATCTCACTAGAGAGGTTGACATACAAATTCAGAGAACTCCTGAGAGATACTATAAAAGACAATAATTCCCAAGACACATAGTCATCAAACTTTGACTTTTTTTGTCAATGTAGAAGAAAAAAATCTTAAAGGCAGCTAGTGAAAAGAATCAGATCATTTATAAAGGGAACTCTATTAGGCTAACAGTAGATTTTCAGCAGAAAGCCTATAAAGCAGAAGAGATTAGGGGCATATTTACAGCATTCTTAAAGAAAAGAAATTCTAAACAAGAATTTCACATCCTGCCAAACTAAACTTCATAAGCAAAAGAGAAGTAAAATCTTTCCCAGACAAGCAACAGCTAAGGAAATTTGCTACCACTACATTAGCTGTACAAGAGATTGTTAAAGAAGTTCTAAACATTGAGAAGAAAGAACAATACCTGATATCACGAAAATATACTTAAATACATAGCCCACAGACCACAAATAGCATTGGGATATGATTTAAATGCCCAAATTAAAAGTCACAGAGTAACGTGTTGAATTAAAAAACAAAACCCAACAGTCTTCTCTCTTCAAGAGATTCTCCTCACATACAATGACATCCATAGGCTCAAAGCAAAGAGAAAAAATCTATTGTGCAAATAAAAAACAAAAAAAGAGCAGAGGTCACAATTCTTTTTGCTGGGATTACCGGCATGAGCCACCGCGCCTGGCTCGAAGTAAGATTTTTTTTTTTTAAATTATTATTATACTTTAAGTTTTAGGGTACATGTGCAGAACGTGCAGGTTACATGTGTATACATGTGCCACGTTGGTGTGCTGCACCCGTTAACTCATCATTTACATTAGGTATATCTCCTAATGCTATCCCTCTC
Organism: Hylobates moloch; assembly: GCF_009828535.3. Lineage (NCBI taxonomy): Eukaryota > Metazoa > Chordata > Mammalia > Primates > Hylobatidae > Hylobates > Hylobates moloch. Next base: position 79,444,378 of record NW_026652291.1, read on the forward strand.
CTTCCCCCAACCCCACGACAGGCCCCAGTGTGTGATGTTCCCCACCCTGTGTCCAAGTGTTCTCATTGTTCAATTCCCACCTATGAGTGAGAACAAACAGTGTTTGGTTTTCTGTCCTTGTGATAGTTTGCTCAGAATGATGGTTCTTATATTAGATAAAGCGGACTTCAAACCATTTGGATTTGTGCCCCCACCCAAATCTCAGGTCAAATTGCAATCCCCAATGTTGAAGGAGGAGCCTGGTGGGAGATGATTGGATCATGGGGCCAGACTCCCTGCTTGCTGTTCTCATGATAGTGAGCAAGTTCTCATGAGATCTGGTTGCTTACAAATGTGGGCATCTCCTCCTTCTCTCTTTTCTTCTTCCTGTTCTGGTCATGTAAGACATAACCTCCTTCCTCTTCTCTTTCCACTATGATTATATGTGTCCTGAGGCCTCCGCAGCCATATTTCCTGTACAGCTTGTGGAGGCCTGAGCCAACTAAACCTGTTTTCATTATCATTACACAGTCTCAGGTAGTTCTTTGTGGCAATGTAAGAATAAAATACAGAAAATTTGTGTCTAGATGTGGGGCATTGCAATAAAAATACCTGAAAATGTGGACGCAGCTTTGGAACTGGGTAATAGGCAGAGGTTGGAAAGGTTTGAAGGGCACAGAGGAAGACAGAAAGACAGAAAGAAGAGTGAAAGTTTGGAACTTTTTTTTTTTTTTTGAGATGGAGTCTTGCTCTGTCACCCAGGCTGGTGTGCAGTGGCATGATCTTGGCTCACTGCAAGCCCCACCTCCAGGATTCATGCCATTTTCTCCTGCCTCAGCCTCCAGAGTAGCTGGGACTACAGGTGCCCGCCACCACACCTGGCTAATTTTTTTGTATTTTTAGTAGAGACGGGGTTTCACCGCGTTAGCCAGGATGGTCCCGATCTCCTGACCTTGTGATCCACCCGCCTTGGTCTCCCAAAGTGCTGGGATTACAGGCTTGAGCCACCATGTCCGGCCGAAAGTTTGGAACTTTCCAGAGACTTGTTGAATGGTTGTGACCAAAATGCTGATAGTGATAAGGACAGTGAAGTTCAAGCTGAAGTATTCTCAGATGGAGAAGAGGTACTTATTGACAACTGTAGTAAAGGTCACTCTTGTTGTGCCCCTGCTCTAGGGATCTATGGAACTTTGAACTTAAAACACATGATTTAGGGTATCTAGCAGAAGAAATTTCTAAGCAGCAAAGCATTCAAGATGTGACCTGGCTGCTTCCAAGAATGTATGCTTATACATGTGAGCAAAGAGAAAATCTGAACCTGGAACTTATATTCAAAAGAGAGGCAGAGCATAAAGCTTTGGAAAATTTGCAGCCTGACCAAATGGTGGAAAAGGAAAACTCATTTTCAGGGGAGGAACTTAATCCTGCCCCAGAAATTGGTGTAAACAAAGAGGAGCAAAAGTTAATAGCCAAGACAGTGGGTAAAAGGCCTCCAAGGTATTTTAGAGAACTTCACAGCATCACCTCCCAACACAGGCCCAGAGGCCAAAAGGGAAGAATGGTTTCATGGGCCAGGACCAGGGCCCTGCTGCCCTAAACAGTGCCAGGAAAATGCTCCCTGCATCCCAGCTACTTTAGCTGCAGTCTCGGCTAAAAGGCCCCAGATATATCTTAGGCTGTTGCTTCAGAGGGTGCAAGCCAGAAGCCACCAAAGCTTCCACATGGTGTTAAGCCTGCAGGTGTCCAAAGCACAAGATTTAAAACTTGGGAGCCTCCACCTAGACTTCAGAGGATGTATGCAAATACCTGAATGTCCAAGCAGAAGTCTGAAGCAGGGGCAGAGCCCTAATGTAGAATTTCTATTAGGGTATTTCAGAGTGGAAATGTGGGTTTGGAGCCCACCAACAGAGTCTCCACTGGGGCACTGCCTAGTGGAGCTGTGAGGAAAGGGGCCCCATTCGCCAGAGCCCCAAATGGTACCTCCAACAACAGCTTGCACTGTGCACCTGTAAAAGCCACAGGCACTCAACACCAGCCATGAAAGAAGCCGTGGGGGCTGTACCCTGGAGAGCTACAGGAGCAGAGTTGCTCAAGGCTTTGGGAGCCCACCTTTGGCATCACTGTAGCCTGGATGTGTGACATGGAGTCAAAAGAGATTATTTTGGAGCTTTAAAATTTAATGACTGCCCTGCTGGGTTTCAAACTTGCATGGGGTCTGCCATCCCTTTGTTTTGGCCAATTTCTCCATTTTGGAACAGGAAAATTACCCAATGCTTGCACCCCCATTATATCTTGGAAGTAAATAATTTGTTTTTGATTTTACAGGTTCATAGGTGAAAGGAACTTTCATTGTTTCATATGGGACTTTGAACTTGGACTTTTGAGTTAATGCTGGAATAAGTTAAGACTTTGCGGGGAGCTGTTGGGAAGGTGTGATTGTGTTTTAAAATGTGAGGACATGAGATTGGGGGGGGTAGAGGAGAAATAATACGGTTTATCTCTATGTCTCCACCCAAATCTCATTACAAATTGTAATCCCCAATGTTGAAGAAGGGGCCTGGTGGGAAGTGAGTAAATCATGCGGGCAGATTTCCCTGCTGCTGTTTTCATGATAGTGAATGAGTTCTTGTGAGATCTGGTTGTTTATAAGTGTGCAGCACTTCCTCCTTCCCTCTATTCCTCCTGCTCCAGTCATGTAGCATGTATCTGCTTTCCCTTCACCTTCCACTTTAGTTGTAATTTTCCTTAGGTCAACCTGGCCATGCTTTCTGTATAGCCTGTGGAACTGTGAACCAATTAAACCTCTTTTCTTCATAAATTACCCAGTCTCAGGCAGTTCTTTATAGCAATGCGAGAATGGACTAATACATAACATGCCATGTATATTTTGCCATAAGAAAATATAACATAAAAATTATATATTTGACTTTCATAAAACAGGAATGCAGGTTTAACTTCTATGAGAACCATCAAATGATTTGTATAAGACAATGTAATAAATAAATGGAAATATATTTTTAAATAATTCATATGAAATGAAGTTCAGAGGAAAAAGTGTTGCTTATCGAAATTGTTTTATTAATAATCTCCACAATACTATGGATCAAACGTCTCTGGTCTCTCCTTGGTTTGATGCTTATTTTTTAACTTTATCCAACTTCTCAGGATAGGTAAGTGCCATGTGACCTCTGTTTTACAGACTCTCAACATTCCCATTTCTGTCACTGAACCTATAATAGTTCTGTAAAGCCATCTGTCCTATAGGTGACAGACTCATTTAGTTTGTCAGTGAAGCTGATGCCCTCCTCAAGTACATTCTTTACTGCTTTGATAAACAGACTATTCTTAATAACCTAAAGAGTGTAGTTATTTGCAGGGCTTACAGCCTTACAGAGCACATCCATGACAAATTCCTAAGTCTATGATTTCTTTTTTTTAACTATATGTCATAGCAGTTCTGGTGTCTCTTTTTTACTTACCAGTTTCCATCATTTTCTCTAGGTTTCTAGGAGCAATTATAGCAAGAAATTTGTACCATTTCACATGGGCCTTGCCAGTGTGTTAGATTCTGAATCTGAGGAAAGAGGCTTCTTATCCATAAACCCTCCATTGTCTAACATTCCCCCAGATCCAGAGCTCTCATTATTGAATTCCATGCAAACTGTCCAACTGAGCTGCTCTTGCAATTCCTTCAGAGTATGTTTCCTTTCCTACCTTAGCAGGCCCAAGTTTTACTGGCTGGATTATAGTATGACTTATCCCTTTTTATTTGCCTGTGGCCTAGATGGAGAGAAGGAGACACATTCTTGAAGAATGTTTTCTAGCCGGAGACATGCTCCTGCATTTCCATAACTCATGGCAGTTTTGCGGTCTTTTACCTCTGTAGAAAGTTTCCTTCTGCAGATACAAAGCATTCAGAGAAGAATGGAGCTTCAAGGTTTTCAATTGCCTCATCCTATATTTTCTCATCCCATGTATTATGGTTTTATTTTTTCCCAGCCATGGGCTTGTATTTCACATAGGTAGCCTTGCTAGTTTGAAAATTTAAACTTCTCCAGAGGTTTGCTATTTCTATGATTAAGGCCTGGTATGAGTACTCAGCTTTCTCTCCATTTTTGGCTGTGGGAAATGAGACACACTTCATATGCTACCAAGGGGCTCTCTGGCTTTTACATTTAGTTTTACTGGATGAATAATCAACCTCAGCCTTTTAATTTTTTTCTCTGGAACATCAGGTGCCCCCAGCAACAGCCATATACCATTCTATTAAGCTTGTAATTACTATTTCCTTCATATTTCTAAAGCCCATAATATAGTACAGTTACTAGTGTTTTTTATTTTCACTAATGAAAGAGCTCATCTCACTACCTTGAGAGTTTAACAGTTGCATTCTTATTTCATGCCAAAGAGCAACCATCATTTATCTACTGCCAATAATAGTCTTTACCACAACTAAGCAGCAGGTGATCCACATCCAAAATTCCTTCTTAGTATCTACTTTCTCAGACCCCCTGGGATAAGAAGAAGACCCCCTTGGACTTGGTTTTCTCAGAAAGAAGACTCAAACATATATTAGTAGAAAGAAAGTTATTTTCACTGTTACCTTGCAGTCAACATCTGTGCTGAAAGGGAAGAGAGCAAAATCACCGGGAGGAGACATCAGACTGCAACGTAGTAACAAATCCTGAGCCGCGAGCAAAGGGAATTCTGAAGCAGGGATGCTGCTACACATTTGTCCTGAGTTGAGGCAATAAAATCAAGCATGGAATAGGCACTGGATGCAGGCTGACCTTAGAAAGGGTGGATGAAGTATGTATGAGGCAGTTCTCTTCAAGTGAGGGTAATATAAGAAGTCTAACAGCCGAGTGTTGACAGTCAAAAGCACTTGTGTGTCAAAAGGCAGTTGTGGAGGTAAGTCATTTGTCCTGAAGGGAGAGTGGCTGGGAAAGCACAGCATCTACTCTATGCTGAGTGCCCCTCTAGGTATTTAAAAGATTGCATTACTAAACACTTTTCTAGAAAGAAAATCTAGGTCCAGATTACTTCAATTATTCCAAAAAGTTAAAGAATAGAAAAACCTCCTGTCTTGCATGTTTCCAGGGAATAAATGAAATAAAGAATATATATGAAGCCATTTTACGAAGTCTGAGTCACAATGGTATCAAAACCGCAGGAACCCTACAGCAAAGAAGTGTCCAAATCTCCCTAATGAACATAGATATAATAATCTGAAACAAAATGTTAATAAGTCAAATCCAACAATATATAAACATGGCAATATTGCATTAACAACAGAAGTGATTCTGGGAATGCAAGACATATTTAATAATTTATTCTGGAAAAATAAGAATTTACCACTGATTTGTTACTCCTTCATATTAGTTGAGGAGGTAGTGACTAAATCATGAAGAAGCAAGAGAATGATATTTAAATACAAATGAATAGTTCAGGTTTTTAAAAGACCTATAATTTGTGCAAATATTAAATAAAGCTTAGTCGGATGGATTCCTGTTTCTACCCATAATAATACAACAGCAGACTTACTTTCCATGCATAAGCAACATGCATAAAAAAGTGTACAAAACATATAAGAAGACAGTTTTTGGAAACTAGGCAACAGACAGCAACACACTGTGATTATTAGGACAATATAAAAATAAATCAAATGATGTGAACCTCATTATTATCCCAGATGTCTTCTAGTAGTCACGTTTAATAATACAGTGCAGGGTAGAAGGCCCAAGCAAAAATTAGCCGTCATGGTGATTTGAGCAGACAAAGATTTGAATTACAAAGGTCTTAAGAGTCTGGAATATAAGGGACAAAGTGCAGAAAAGGGGGGAGCTATGTAGAGAAAACACTTCAGAAACCTGCATAGTATTTCTCTTGTGTCTGCTGTTAAATAGCAAAGCTGTGTACAATTTCACGGTGAATGAAGAAACAATGAAGGATCCATATGCTTAAAAATAGCCACATTTCACACAGGATTGGAGACATTGAAGGTTCATCCAGCCTGAGCTGGGACTCCTTAAATACTGAGGACATTCTACAACACTAAATCTTAGAGTTATTTGTAATCTGCCTTATACGCTTAAAACCCCAATTTGGAAGGACTAATTTGATCTCTAAGTAATGCATCTGCCAAACAAATTCTGAAACTCTTAAGAGAACAAAATCCAGCTTTCAAAAAAGTAAAATTTACAATTCCTAGCATTCATTTCACAAAAATGTGACAATATAAGGGAACATGGCCAGGCCTGGTGGCTCATGCCTGGAATCCCACTACTTCGGGAGGCCAAGGCCTGCAGATCACTTGAGGTCAGGAGTCCAAGAGCAGCCTGATCCACATGGCGAAACACTGTCCCTACCAAAAAATAACAGACATTAGCCGAACATGGTGGCACTCGCCTGTAACCCCAGCTATTTCGGAGGCTGAGGTGGGAGAATCACTTGAGTCCGGGAGGGGTAGGTGGCAATGAGGTGAGATCATGCCACTGCACTCCAGCCTGGGTGACAGAATGAGGCCGTTTCAAAAAACAGGGCAGGGGAAGAGGGATAGGGGAGGGAATATGTCTTGCATAACCAAGAGAAAAATTAGTCAACAGACACAAACATATATATAATATGAAATAAAATATAATGAAATATATAAAATTAACACAGTGGGGACTTTAAAGGAACTATTATAAATATGCTCAAGGATTTATTATAGAATTTGAAAATACAGTTCAAAGATCAAAATATGAAACTTCTAAAGATGAATACTAACATAATATAGGAAAATACATTAGATTATACAAATAGCAAATTTGACACTTTAGAAGAACAAAATCAGTTACCTTAAAGATGCAATACACACTATTAAGTAATAATTAAGTTTAATTTATAATTCCATTTTATCTGTACTATTGGGTAATTAGCTGTAAGTCTTATCTATTTTTAGTAATAAATAAGTTTAAGATAAACTTTTAAACTTTGATCACGATTTATTTTAAAATAATACCATATCATCTCACATGTAATATAAAACCCTTACATCAATGCACTTTGATTATTACAATCTAATTCTAATTCTTTATGCTATTATAATCATACACTTAACTTCTATATATGCAGAAATAAGTCAATATTATTTTTGACTTAATCAGTCAATAGTCTTTAAAATAAATTTAATAGTGAAGGGAAGTGTCTTTTATCTACATTTTCCAGCCCTGTTCATTTATTTGTAGTCATTTGTTTCCGGGTCATTTTCTTCTACCTGAAAACGTTCCTCCCTCCCTTCTTCCCTTCCTTCCTTCCTTCCTTCCCTCCTCCCTCCTCCTTTCTCTTTGTTTCTTTCTTTCTTCCTTTCTTTTTCTTTCTCTTTTTTCTTTCTTTCTTTCTTTTTCCTTTTTCTTTTTCTTTTTCTCTTTCTTTTCTCTCTTTTTTCTCTTTTCTTTTTTTAAGTACACATCTACTAGTAACAGAATCAATGTTTGTATAGTGTACAAAAAATTATTTATTTTACCTTCATTTTTCTAAAAATATCATATTATAAAGATATAAAATGCTTTTTATTTTATTTTATACATAGCCTTAATAAGGCATTTACAATAATTCTGTTTGTTCCTCTGGACTTCTAAGTAACATGTCTTTATTCTCTAGTTTCTTTTGATTTTCTCCTTATCTCTAGTTTTCAGGAATTTCATATTGATTTATTTTAATATGCTTTATTTTAAAACAATTATAAATTTGCAGCAAAATTGTGAAGGTAGTACAGAATTTCCACACATACTCACTTTTTATCTTATGTTAGTATGAGATATTGGTTACAATTAATTAACTATCTTGCTATTATTAGCTAATATTCAGATATTATTCAAATTTTAAAATGTTTACCAAATTTCCTTTTCCTGTGTCTGAATTCCACTTAATGGTATCGTGCATACTAATTTTCTTAGGCTTCACTTAGCTGTAACAGCTTCTTAGATGTTTCTTAGTTTTCAGTGGATTTGGTAGTTTTGAGGAGTACTCACCAGATATTCTGTAGAATTTTCCTCAGTTGAGCGTTTTATTTGTTTACTTATTTATTTATTTATTTATTTATTTTGTATTGTATTTTCTTCTTTGAGACAGAGTTTCTCTCTGTCCCCCAGGCTAGAGTGCAGTGGAGCAATCTTGGCTCACTGCAACCTCTGCCTCCCAGGTTCAAGTGATTCTCCTGCCCCAGCCTCCCAAGTATCTGGGGTTACAGGTGCGTGCTACCATGGCCAGCTAATTTTTTTATTATTAGAGATGGGGTTTCACCTTATTGACCAGGCTGGTCTCGAAATCCTCAGTTCAGGTGATCCACCCACCTCACCCTGCCAGAGTGCTGGGATTACAGGCATGAGCCACCATGCCCGGCCACTTCAACTGGGCTTTTTCTGATATTTTTGTAGAAATTAGACTGGGGATATAAATTTGCAGACGAAGGCCGCAGGGACAAAGTGTCATTCTGATCACATCATAACAAAGTTGCATACTATAACATGACTTATCCCTCTTGATGTTAATCTTGATCACTTAGGAAAAGTAATGTTGGCATTTCTCAATACTTAAGTTTCTTTTTATCCACTTTGCCATAACTTTACCTTTAAAAGAAAGTCCATGCTTGCTTCCACAGTTAAAGAACAGAGAATTATGCTCCTTGAAGGCAAAGGTATCTTCAAAAAGTATTTGTAATTCAAGTACTCAAGAGATTTGTCTCTGTCCCTTCGTTGCTGAAAAGGAGTTTTGATCTAGACCCCAAGAGAGGGTCCTTAGACATTGCACAGAAGGAATTCAAGGCTAGTCACAGAGTGCAGTGAGAAGGGATTGTTTATTGAAAGCTACTCTCTTACAGAGTAGAGCATTCTCAGAAAGCATTTAGAGGAACCAACTGTTTTTGTTTTAAGATTTTTTATATAGGGTTCTTGTCTATGTGAAGACTAAACTAAGCCATGCCTACACACAGGAGGGCTAAAAATATGATAAAATTTATTATTTTATTGATTTTAATTATTCTTGACATTTCATTGTGTAAGTACATCAAAGCATAACTATAATTACCTTAAAAGCGTATGTTGTTATGGATATTGGGGTGTCTGGACTTTCTGTTGCCGTAGAAATTTCTCCTTGCAGGGATTACCAAGCTGCCTTCTTAATTGTAAACATTTTAGTACCATGGGTTGTAACTGGCAAGGAATATGCCTTGCTAGTTTTAAGATGGAGTTGATTTTAACATAGTGTCATCCTAGCTCACCTGGGCCCCTGCTTTCCTAACACCTTCATTTATTTATTTATTTATTCAGTCATGTACTTGTATCAGCATGGATTGGTAAGTAATAAGGAGTCCGAATTTATTTTTGATATTTAGATGCTAATTGCTTTTAAGCCACACTCCTTTCTCTTCCTGTGTGTCTGGCATCAGCAATAGCTGATTAAAAAGAAAGAAAGAAAGAAAAAAAAGCAGTGCTACCTCTTTTGGCTCAAGTGGGCCATTCTAACCTTACAAGCCATAGTTCACCTGTAGGAACCCTCACCTGGCTTTGCCCTGTAACCACAATAAATGCCCAGAGCCAGTTTCCTCTCCTGTTTCTCTAAAGCCATGTTTGACCTTGGAGCTTGTTCTGCTCTCCCAGGCAATGTCCAAGATGTAAGTAACAAGACATGCCATAATCTCTTGGCCTGCATATGGCATTATCATTTACGACATCTGATACAAATTTCAGGCGAGAAACATTTTTGTTTGTTTAGGACAGGCAAAAAAGTAAAAATATTAAGTTCGATTTTGATGTTTATAATCCAATACTGTATTTTGTTGCTTGAATTGTTCCAGCTTTGGACATTTGGGAATTCCTGTCTCCCTTTGACCTATTTCCTTCATTCTTTTTTTTTTCTTATAGCACTTCCCTACCTTGTGGCACTACAAGACGCTGTGGGCACTAAATTCTGTTCAAGCTCCAGGAGCTAGTTCTTCAAGAATTCCAAATTCTTGTCAGTGGAGAATGGTGCAGATACCCATACTTCCCGTCCCTTAGTACTATCTCACAACAACTTTCTTTTGTTGGTTCCTGAATCAATTCCACCCACTTTGTAAATTGTTACTTAATGAAAGTCTACAGTTATTCTTTTGATTGTGCCATTTATGGGCCCCTGAACACAAGGATTATGAATAAAATATTTTTCACAGAGGTGAATAAGATTATTTTTAACTAGAGATGTACAGAAATTTCTTTCTACAAAACTAGGTCAGATCATAGAAATCAGTTATATGACACTTTATCTTTTTTTGTTGTTGTTTAGCAAATAACTAGGGGTATTTTTTAAAGTCATTCCACTCAATGAAATATTAAGTAAAAACAGGTTTGTTACACCCATTGAAGGAAAACATGCTATATGCCTTTTATCCTCTTTGTTGTATAAGAGCTATCTTTGGTAGTAAACTTCTGCTTCATTTATAGTTTCTGCATGTAGCCTGTATCCAATTTTACATACCCATATTACACTCAGTGAGTATAGTTTTTTTTTAAAAAAAAAAAAGCTCTGGGACAAAAAATTTTTTGTTGTTCTTAATTTTAAAGAAAAGTAAGTCAAAAACAAGTACAATCTAAAGAAGAAAAAATATATAAACTATACTAACATAGTTTTTAAAAATAATAAAGAAGGGTTTAGAAAATAATAAATTACAATGTCACTTTAAAAATACATTTTTCTTCTTGGAAGCCACATTTTCAGTGAAATAGAGCTGAGATGTTCATTGAGTTAACTTGCTATTCAGTCTTTAGAGATAAGACTGTTTTCTTATAGTATGTTTTCTGGGTACATCCAGATAAAAATAAGACTTCATCCCTGGCTGATCATTACACCTAGTAAAATAATTATTTATTTATTATTACTCTTACCCTTCAGTCATTTAGTTTTTGAAAATATATATTTTTTAATTTGAATGTTTCCATCTAGTTAATTTTTATAAAAATTTAAGGAAATAGAGGAAATATAAACATAATCTGATCAGATAAAATAATATCTCATCTGTGAGAACACATTTGACTAAATGTATTTCATTTCCTATGCAATTTCTAACATTTAAAAAGTGAGGACTTATTAGAAAACAAACAAAGGAAAATATTCCAATAAAAGCATTCCTCATTCTCCTCCTCTCTACTTCTGAGTTTGACTTTTTTATATTCCACATGTAAGTGACATCATGTTGTATTTGTTTCCCTGTACCTGTCTTATTTTACTTAGCATACTGTCATCTAGGTTCATTTATGTTATCACAAATGACAGAATGTCTTGCTTTTTAAGACTGAATATTATTCCATTGTGTATATATCCCACATTTTAAAAAATCAGTTCATCAGTTGATGGGTACTTTGGTTGTTTCAATATTTTTGCTATTGTGAATAATGCTGCAATGAACATGAGAGTGCAGATATTTCTTCAGCATTTTGCAGACATATTCAGCAAACCTCCACATTGTCCAAATCGCTATACTAATTTACAATACCACCACCAGCGTAGAGTGTTCTTTTTCTCAGTGTCCTGGCCAACAGGCTGGTGATGGGGTGCAAGGTGGATGGGGAAAGAAGATTCATTTGTAAAACACTATAAAGTCTCAGTTAGACAGGAGGAATAAGTTCCAATGACCTACTGCACAACATGTTTACTATTGCTAAGAATAATGTATTGTATGTTTCAAAATAGCTAAAAGAGTAAATTTTATATGTTCACACTACAAAGAGTAGTATTTGAGGTGATGGATATGTTAACTAGCCTGATTTGATCATTCCACAATGTATACATGTATAGCACCATCACATTGTACCCCATAAACATATACAAATATTATATGTCAAATAAAATAAAGTAAAATGTAAAACATTGCTCAGTTTCTCAAATAACACAAAAGCTATGAGAATAGACAAACCAAAAAAAAAAACCTCCTAATACAATTAAATTTTAAAATTGGTTTTACTTTATATTCAAAGTAATTTTCTAAATATTATTTATTATTTAACCTGGGCATAGGAAATTATAATTGCTATAAAATATTAAGCAGTTTTCTAAACAACTTCTTACATGTAAGAATGTGGAAAAACTAACTTTAAAGATAACTACAAGAACATGTTTGCTTTATCAATGTGTTTTCCATTCCTATTATGATGCCAGGTAAACATTAGTTTTATCCATATATTTACCATGCATTTTTACGACCACATGTAGGCTCTAATAAGACCTCGGTTATTAGCAAACTAAGGAATATTTGAAGCTTAAGAGTGTGTTTCTCAGTTCACTGGCAGAAAACATAAACCTAAGTAATGGGGTGAACATTAGTCCATTCTCACACTTCTATAAAGATACTATCCAAGACTGAGTAATTTATGAAGAAAAGAGGTTTAATTGACTCACAGTTCAGCATGGTGGGGTAGGCGTCAGGAAACTTACAATCATGGTGGAAGAGGAAGCAAGCATGTCTTACATGTCAGCAGACGAGAGATATGGTATGTAGAAGAAAATGTCAAACACTTATAAAACCAAAAGATCTCATGAGAACTCACTCCCTATCGTGAGAACAGCATCAAGGAAACCACCCCCATGACCTAATCACCTCTCACCAGGTCTCTACTTCAACACCTGGGGATTACAATTCAAGATGAGATGTGGGTGAGGACACAAAGCCTAACCATAACAGGGTGTATGATAAACATGTTCATTTGTATAAACTAGGCTAGAGGGAAAAGAATGCCTGAGGTGGAACGTTTCAGCATTTCTACAGCATCCAGAGGGCCATGATGCCTTAGACAAAAAAACTTTTTAAAAACTGACAGATACAAGAACAGTAAGAAAGTTTGTCCTACTTCACGTTTTCTTCAGATTTTTTTTAAATCAGCAATTCTTTTTTAAAGCAGTTTTAACATTCTTAATTGCATAATCCCACTTCTAAACAACTTATGTTAGAGAAACAAAACACACACTTGTGGAACCATACTGGATATAAATGGTAAGGTTATGGTAATACTGCCCTCACAGAATGAGTTTGGAAATATTCCGTCCTCTCCTATTTTTTAGCATAGTTTGAGGTGAATTCGTATTAGTTCTTTAAATGTTTAGTAAATTAAGCACTGAAGCCATCAGGTCTTGGGCTTTTCTTTGCTGTGAGACTTATTGTTATGGCTTCAATCTCATTACTTGTTACTGGTTTGTTGAGGTTTTGGATTTCTTCATGATTCTATCTTGACAGATTCAAGATTGATAGATTCAAGATCGATTCAACCTATCAAGATTCAATCTTGATAAGTTGTGTATGTCTAGGAATGTATCCACTTCTTCTAAGTTTTTCAAATTATTGGCAAATGGCTCATGGCAGCCTCTAATGATCTTTTGAATTTTTGTGGTGTCCGTTGTAAGCTCTCTTTTATTTATGTGGGTCTTCTGTCTTTTTTTCTAATTAGTCTGCCTAAAAGTTTGTTAATTTTATCTTTTCAGAAAGAAAAACTTTTTACTTCACTGACTTTTATTTATTATTTTGTTTCCATTTCACTTATTTCTACTCCAATCTATATTATTTATTTTCTTCTACTAATTTTGGGTTTTGTTTGTTTTTCCTTTTTAAGTTCTTTAGAATGTATAATTAGGTTGCTTATTTGAAGTTTTTTTTTTCTTTTTTGCTATAGGCACTTATTGCTATAAACATTTCTATTAGTAATGCTTTTTCTGTATCCTATGGGTCTTGGTATGTTTTGTTTCTTTTTCGTTGGTTTTAATAAACTTTTTAATTTTTTTTAAATTTCTTCACTGACCCACTGATTATTCAGGAGCATATATATTTTTTTGATTTCCATGGGTTTGTATATTTCAAAATTCCTCTTGTGGTTGATTTCTAATTTCAATACATTGTGGTCAGATAAAATATAATACCTATAATTTTTTTGAATTTTTTTCTGACTTATTTTATGGCCTAACACATGGTCCATCCTTGAGAATGATCTATGTGCTCAGGAGAAGAATGTGTATACCGCAGCCATTGCATGAAAAGTTCTTTTAATATTTATTAGGTCCATTTGGTCCAGAGTGCAGATTAAGTACAATATTGTTTGTTGATTTTCTGTCTTGAAGATCTGTCCAGTGCTCAAAGTGGAGTGTTCAGGTCTCCAACTATTATTGTATTAAAGTCTGTTGTTCTCCTTAGCTCTAATAATGTTTGCTTTATATATCTGAGTGCTCCAGTGATGTGTGCATAAATATAAAATTGTTATATCCTCTTGCTGATTTGACTAATTTATCATTATGTAATGACCTTCTTTGCCTCTTTTGATAGGTTTTATCTTGAAATCTATTTTGTCTGATATAAATACAGCTGTTCTTACTCTTTTTGGTTTCTATTTACTATTAACGTTAAATTGGCATTAATTGAGATTACTATATTTTAAGTTGTTAATTTTAGTGCCAGGGTAAACAGTAAGAAAATAACTGAACCCTACAGACAATGAAATATGATATGAATAAAATGATATACTAAAAACAATTAATTAAACACAAAAGAAGGCATTCACGGAGAAGGCATCCCTTATCAGTAAATAAGTGTAAATGAATTTAAATCTCTATTAATGTGAAAATTGTCAGGCTGAATAAAAAAAAATACAACTACTATCTACAAGACAATACATTTAGATATAAATGAGAGGTGACAACATGCTAGCAGCCCTCACTGAGAGGTGACAGCATTCTGGCCGTCCTCACAGCCCTCACTTGCTCTCGGCGCCTCCTCTGCCTGGGCTCCCACTTTGATGGCACTTGGGTAGCCCTTCAGCCCACCGCTGCACTGTGGGAGCCCCTTTCTGGGCTGGCCAAGGCAGAAGCCAGCTCCCTCAGCTTGCAGGGAGGTGCCGAGGGAGAGGCGCGAGCCGGAACCAGGGCTGCGCGGCGCTTGTGGGCCAGCTGGAGTTCCGGGTGGGCGTGGGCTTGGTGGGCCCCACTCAGAGCAGCCAGCTGGGCCTGCCAGCCCTGGGCAGTGAGGGGCTTAGCACCCAGGCCAGCGGCTGCAGTGGGTGTACTGGGTCCCCCAGCAGTGCCAACCCACAGGCACTGCGCTCAATTTCTCACCGGACCTTAGCTGCCTTCCCACGGGGCAGGGCTCGGGACCTGCAGCCCGCCATGCCTGAGCCTCCCACCCCCTCCATGGGCTCCTGTGCGGCGCGAGCCTCCCCGACGAGCGCCACCCCCTGCTCCACGGCGCCCAGTCCCATCAACCACCCAAGGGCTGAGGAGTGCGAGCGCGCGGCGCGGGACTGGCGGGCAGCTCCACCTGCAACCCTCTGTATCTGGCTGCTCTGGTGGGGCCTTGCAGAACCTTTGTGTCCATACTCTGTATCTAACTGATCTGATGGGGACGAGGAGAACATTTATGTCTAGCTCAGGGATGGTAAACGCACCAAACAACGCCCTGTCAGAAGAGACCACTCGACTTTACCAATCAGCAGGACGTGTGGGGGGGCCAGATAAGAGAATAAAAGCAGGCTGCCCGAGCCAGCAGCGGCAACCCACTCGGGTCCCCTTCCACACTGTGGAAGCTTTGTTCTTTCACTCTTTGCAATAAATCTTGCTGCTGCTCACTCTTTGGGTGCACACTGCTTTTATGAGCTGTAACACTCACCGCGAAGGTCTGCAGCTTCACTCCTGAAGCCAGCGAGACCATGAGCCCACCAGGAGGGACGAACAACTCCAGACGCGCCACCTTAAGAGCTGTAACACTCACCGCGAAGGTCTGCAGCTTCACTCCTGAGCCAGCGAGACCACGAACCCATCAGAAGAAAGAAACTCTGAACACATCTGAACACCAGAAGGAAGAAACTCTGGACACGCCACCTTTAAAACTGTAACACTCACCACGAGGGTCCGCGGCTTCATTCTTGAAGTCAGTGAGACCAAGAACCCACCAATTCCAGACACATCTTGGCGCCTCCTCAGCCTCAGCATCCACTCTGGCTGTGCTCAAGGAGCCCTTTGGCTCGCCACTGCACTGTGGGGGGCCCTCTCTGGGGCTAGCCAAGGACGGAGCCAGTTCCCTCTGCTTGCAGGGAGGTGTGGAGGGAGAGGCACGGGCAGGAGCCGGGGCTGCACGCGGCGCTCGTGTGGCTGGCCGGAGCCTGCTGGGCTTGATTGGGGGATGAGCTCCCTCTGGGCTGCCGGAGTGCCTGGGTTAGATGCCGCAAAGTCCCGTGGCAAATGCCATTGAGAGGTGAAGCTGGCTGGGCTTCTGGGTCTGGTGGGGACCTGGAGAACTTTTCTGTCTAGGCCTTTCAGCTGTTGGGTCCCGACAACAAGGTGGTTGACCCTGCGGCCATGAGCTGAACTCTGAAAGGCTCCTCGCCCAGGTGAGACTCGCCCATCTATCTTATCTATCCTGATCCTTCCCCCTGGGTCCTAATGCTTGCCAGACAAACTTCCTCTCGCCCCTCTTCTCAGAGGCTAGCCCCACTTCTAAAAACCACTCCCTGTCTCTGGTGCTTTTCTCGTTTCTCCTATAAGAATGATTTCTAGTATAAACTTCAGGACTCTGTTACCTTCTTTAGGCACCCAGGCTCACCAATCAGAAAGACATAATTTTTGCCCAAAGCCCTGTTGTAGGGGGTACTATCTGGAATTTTAGGATCCCTCCTCAGACAAGCAGGCCTAACAAAAGCTATTCTTGAAGCTAGGATATGGGGAGCCTCAGAAATTGTATCCTTCCTATTCATATGAGGACAAAAGGTGTCACTCTTCCAACCCTGGAGATCCCTTCCCTCCCTCAGGGTATGGCCCTGCACTTGATTTTCGGGGCATAACATCTTTACAGGACATGGGTAAGGTCCCAATACTGACAGGAGAATGCTTAGGACTCTAACAGGTTTTCAAGAATGCGTCAGCAAGGGCCACTAAATCTGATTTTTCTCAGTCCTCTTTGTGGTCTAAGAGGACAGGCAAGGGTGCAGGTTTTCAAGAATGCATCGGTAAGGGCCACTAAATCTGACTTTCCTCAGTCCTCCTTGTGGTCTGGGAGAAAAACTAGTTTCTGCTGCTGTGTTGGTGAGCGGAACTATTCTGATCAGCATGGTCCAGGGACCGTTGCGGGTTCTTGGGCAGGGGTTGTTTCTGCTGCTGCGTCAGTGAGCACAACTATTCCGATCAGCAGGGTCCAGGGACTGTTGCAGGTTCTTGGGCAGGGGGAGAAACAAAAAAAAACAAAACCATGGGCAGTTTTGTCTTTCAGATGGGAAACACTCAGGCATCAACAGGCTCACCCTTGAAATGCATCCTAAGGCACTGGGACCAATTTTACGCTCAAAGCCTGAAAAAGAGGTGGCTCATTTTTTCTGCACTGTAGCTTGGTCCCAATATTCTATCTCTGATGGAGAAAAATGGCCACCTGAGGGAAGCACAAATTACAATACTATCCTGCAGCTTGACCTTTTCTGTAAGAGCCAAGGCAAATGGAGTGAAATACTTTGTCCAAGCTTTCTTTTCATTGAGGGAGAATACACAACTATGCAAAGCTTGCAATTTACATCCCACAGGAGGACCTCTCAGCTTACCCCCATATCCTAGCCTCCCTATAGCTCCCCTTCCTATTAATGATAATCCTCCTCTAATCTCCCCTGCCCAGAAGAAAATAAGCAAAGAAATCTCTAAAGGTCCACAAAAACCCCCAGATTATCGGTTATGTCCCCTTCAACTGTGGGGGGAGAGGAATTTGGCCCAACCCAGGTCCATGTCCCCTTCTCAGTCTCTAATTTAAAGCAGATCAAGGCAGACCTGGGGAAGATTTCAGATGATCCTGATAGGTACATAGATGTCCTACAGGGTCTAGGGCAAACCTTCGACCTCGCTTGGAGAGATGTTATGCTACTGTTAGATCAAACGATGGCCTTTAATGAAAAGAATGCGGCTTTAGCTGCAGCCTGAGAGTTTGGAAATACGTGGTATCTTAGTCAAGTAAATGATAGAATGACAGCTGAAGAAAGGGACAAATTCCCTACCGGTCAGCAAGCCATCCCCAGTATGGATCCCCACTGAGACGTTGACTCAGATCATGGGGACTGGGTTCATAAACATCTGTTGACCTGTGTTCTAGAAGGACTAAGGAGAATTAGGAAAAAACCCATGAATTATTCAATGATGTCCACCATAACTCAGGGAAAGGAAGAAAATCCTTCTGCCTTCCTTGAGCAACTACAGGAGGCCTTAAGAAAATATACTCCCCTGTCACCCAAATCACTAGAGGGTCAGTTGATTCTAAAAGATAAGTTATTACCCAATAAGCCATAGATATCAGCAGAAAGCTCCAAAAGCAACCTCTGGGCCCTGAACAAAATTTGGAGGCATTATTAAACCTGGCAACCTTGGTGTTCTATAATAGGGACCAAGAGGAACAGGCACAAAAAGAAAAGTGAGATCAGAGAAAGGCCACAGACTTAGTCATGGCCCTCAGACAAACAAACCTTGGTGGTTCAGAGAGGACAGAAAATAGAGCAGGCCAATCACCTGGTAGGGCTTGTTACCAGTGTGGTTTGCAAAGACACTTTAAAAAAGATTGTCCATCGAGAAACAAACTGCCCCCTCATCCATGTGAAATATGCTGAGGCTATCACTGGAAGGTGCACTGCCCCAGAGGACAAAGGTTCTCTGGGTCAGAAGCCCCCAACCAGATGACCTAACAACAGGACTGAGGGTGCCTGGGGCAAGCGCCAGCTCATGTCATCACACTCACTGAGCCCTGAGTACGTTTAATCATTGAGGGCCAGGAAATTGACTTCCTCCTGGACACTGGCACGACATTCTCAGTATTAATCTCCTGTCCTGGACGACTGTCCTCAAGGTCCGTCACCATCCGAGGAATCCTGGGACAGCCTGTAACCAGGTATTTCTCCCACCTCCTCAGTTGTAACTGGGAGACTTTGCTCTTTTCACATGCCTTTCTTGTTATGGCTGAAAGCCCCACACCCTTATTAGGGAGGGATGTATTAGCCAAAGCTGGGGCTATTATCTACATGAATATTGGGAACAAGTTATCCGTTTGTTGTCCTCTACTTGAGGAGTGAATCAACCCTGAAGTCTGGGCATTGGAAGGACAATTTGGAAGGGCAAAAAATGCCCACCCAGTACAAATCAGGCTAAAAGACCCCACCAATTTTCCTTATCAAAAGCAATATCCCTTAAGGCCTGAAGCTCATAAAGGATTACAGAATATTGTTAAACATTTAAAACCTCAAGGTTTAGTAAGGAAATGCAGCAGTCCCTGCAACACCCCAATTCTAGGAGAACAAAAACTGAACTGTCAGTGGAGACTAGTGCAAGATCTTAGACTCATCGATGAGGTAGTAATTCTTCTATATCCCGTTGTACCGAACCCCTATACCTTGCTCTCTCAAATACCAGAGGAAGCAGAATGGTTCACTGTTCTGGACCTCAGGGATGCCTTCTTCTGTATTCCCCTGCACTCTGACTTCCAGCTTCTCTTTGCCTTTGAGGAACCCACAGAAAACATGTCCCAACTTACAACGAAGGTCTTGAACCAAGGGTTTAGGGATAGCCCTCAAATGTTTGGTCAGGTGCTGGCCCAAGATCTAGGCCACTTCTCAAGTCCAGGCAGTCTGTTCCTTCAGTATGTGGATGATTTACTTTTGGCTACCAGTTTGGAAGCTTCGTGCCAGCAGGCTACTCTAGATCTCTTGAACTTTCTAGCTAATTAAGGGTACAAGGTGTCTTGGTTGAAGGCCCAGCTTTGCCTACAGCAGGTCAAATATCTAGGCCTAATCTTAGCCAGAGGGACCAGGGCCCTCATCAAGGAACAAATACAGCATACACTGGCTTATTCTCATCATAAGACACTAAAACAGTTGCGGGGGTTCCTTGGAATCACCAGCTTTTGCCGACTATAGATCCCCAGATACAGCGAGATAGCCAGGCCCCTCTAAACTCTAATCAAGGAGACCCAGAGAGCAAATACTCATCTAATAGAATGGGAACCAGAAGCAGAAACAGCCTTCAAAACCTTAAAGCAGGCCCTAGTACAAGCTCCAGCTTTAAGCCTTCCCACAGGAAAAAGCTTCTCTTTATACGTTACAGAGAGAGCAGGGATAACTATTGGAGCCCTTACTCAGACTCGTGGGACAACCCCACAACCAGTGGCATACCCAAATAAGGAAATTGATGTAATAGCAAAAGGCTGGCCTTACTGTTTATGGGTAGTTGCGGCGGTGGCTGTCTTAGTGTCAGAGGTTATCAAAATAATACAAGGAAAGGATCTCACTGTCTGGACTGCTCATGATGTAAATGGCATACTAGGTGCCAAAGGAAGTTTATGGCTATCATGCAACCACCTACTTAGATACCAGGTACTACTCCTTGAGGGACTGGTGCTTCAAATATGTACGTGCATGGCCCTTATGCCACCCAAGATGATTTCTTAGAAGTCCCCTTAGCTAATCCTGACCTTAACCTATATACCGATGGAAGTTCATTTATGGAGAATGGCATACAAAGGGCAGGTTATGCCATAGTTAGTGAAGTAACAGTACTTGAAAGTAAGCCTCTTCCCCCAGGGACCAGTGCCCAGTTAGTGGAACTAGCGGCACTTACCCAAGCCTTAGAACTGGGAAAGGGAAAAAGAATACATGTGTATACAGATAGCAAGTATGCTTATCTAATCCTACAGGCCTATGCTGAAATATGGAAAGAAAGGAAGTCCCTAACCTCTGAGGGAACCCCCATTAAATATCACAAGGAAAATACAGAGTTATTGCACAAGTACAAAAACCCAAGGAGGTGGCAGTCTTACACTGCCAAAGCCATCAGAAAGGCGGAGGAGAGAAGGCAGAAGGAAGCCGCTGGGCAGATGCTGAGGCCAAGGTTGCTGCCAGCTGGAACCCCCCATTAGAAATACATAAGGAAGGACCCTTGGTATGGAACAACCCCCTCCAAGAGATTACGCCTCAGTATTCCCTGACTGAAGCAGAGTGGGGACTTTCATGGGGGCATAGTTTTCTCCCCTTGGGGTGATTGGTGACAGAAGAAGGAAAGATACTTATACCCAAAGCCAGCCACTGGAAAATACTTAAAACCCTCCACCAAACTTTTCATATGGGTATTGAAAACACTCATCAAATGGCCAAATCTGTATTTACAGGGCCAAATCTCCTCCAAACCATCCAACAGGTAGTCAAAGCCTATGACATGTGCCAAAGGAATAATCCCTTGGTCCATTGTAAGGCCCCTTTGGGGGAACAAAGAATAGGCCACTATCCTGGAGAGGACTGGGAGTTAGACTTCACCCATATGCCTAAGTCAAAGGGATTTCAATACTTGTTGGTCTGTGTTGATACCTTTACAAATTGGATAGAAGCTTTCTGCTGCAAGACAGAGAAGTCTTAGGAAGTGATTAAACTCCTAATTCATGAAATAATTCCTAGATTTGGGCTTCCCCAAAGCTTACAGAGTGACAATGGTCCGGCTTTTAAAGCCGCAATAACTGGGAATTTCCAGGGCTCTAGGGATACAATATCACCTTCACTGCGCCTGGAGCCCACAATCCTCAGGGAAGGCTGAGAAGGCAAATGAAACACTCAAGAGGCACTTAAGGAAACTAACACAAGAAACTCATCTCCTATGGTCTACTCTTTTGCCCGTGGCCTTGTTGAGAATCCGAAATTCTCTTCACAAAGTGCGGCTCAGTCCCTATGAAATGCTGTATGGATGACATTTTCTCACAAATCACCCACTACTTGATCAGGAAACGGCCAACATGGTCAAAGATACAAATTCTTTGGCAAAATATCAACGAAACCTTAAAAAACTATCTGAAGGATGTCACAGAGAAAAGGGAACAGAGTTGTTTCAACCAGGAGACCTAATGTTTGTCAAATCTCTCCCCTCTACCTCCCCATTGGAGAAAAAACTTTATTTTTTTTTGTATCCACTAGGAACATTGGAGAAAAAATGTTTTTTTCTCCAATGAGAAAATAGAACAGAGGGAGCCACTCAGTTTGCTGCCAACACCCCTTTCCAGCCGCTCACCTGAGCTACCTTGGCAAGTACTCTAGGAGTATGGGAAAATGAAAACAATGGACTCTTTGTGGGAAGGACCATACTCAGTAATCCTCTCGATCCCCGCTGCTGTTAAGGTGGCAGGAGTGGAATCTTGCATTCACCACACCCGAGTTAAACTTTGGACATCCCCTGAGGAACCTACAGGACCATCAGCTCAGGAGTCCCAAGATCAGCCAGAACAGCCTCGATACACCTGCAAACCATTGGAGGACTTGCACCTTCTATTTTGGAAGGAAACGTCCCAGACTAAAAAGTCTCCTACCACTGACCCTGAGGAAAGACCCCTTCCCCCTTAAAAAAGATAAGTGAAAACAGCATACTAACAATACTCTTTGCAATAGGACTATATACTGTAGCTCCTGCCAGGATGAACATCCTAATCACATCAACCTTCTTTCTATCTTCCTTCCTTTTGATAGCAATTTACTCCTAAGTTTAACTCAGACTGGATGAAATGATCTCATCTTCCGGAGCACCATCTTTTCCTTCCTATTTACTCTTTGCCTATGTATTCCTCCTGCTTCCTTGGATACCTCATACAATCACCCATCCCTTCCACTAACTCCTAATTACCTCTACAAGACTCTCAACTTAACCCACTCTCTGTTAAACCAGTCCAATCCTTCCCTGGCAAATGACTATTGGCTTTGTATCTCTCTATCAAACTCTGCTTACATTGCCACTCCCATTCCCGCAAAAAACTGGGTCTTTACCAACTTAATCTACCACCCTCATTATGAAGGAAAAGACCCTTTCCAGCTTCTAAATATGCAATCATTAGCTGACTTCCCCATCTCTGATAGGACCAAGAATACCCTAAAAGGACGTGCAATCCAACTTTTATGTTCTTACATTTCCAACCTCACCTATTACACAAGCAATGAAAAGCCCATACATGGCTCTGTAACTATGAATATCATCTTAACTTTTCAAGCCCCTTTATGCATCCAACACAACCTGTTATCAGGCCTGCCCCTGGGGCACCTACTACTGCATCAGTGTAATTATGCCCTACAACTTCAAGCCCCAACTGATCATAGTAACTTCCAAGTCACCCAAACAGCTCCATTCAGATGGCTTGTCTGCTTCTCAGGGCCCCAAAAATCATCACCTCCTCCCTGCTTAACAAACAGTCCAGGTTTTGTAATGGCAAACATACTCCCTGCATGACCATTCACCCCTGGACCCCTTGCAGCGGCGCCCCCACCACTAGTGAATGCCTTCTCATCCCCTCTTTCAATAACTCTCTCAAATGGTTCCTAGTGGATACAAAACATTTTTTTCTCCAATGGGAAAATAGGACACAGGGAGCCACTCAGTTTGCTCCCAACATCCCTTTTCAGCCGCTCACTGGAGCTACCTTAGCAAGTACTCTAGGAGTACGGGGAAATGTAAACAACAAACTCACGCACCTTTTTAACATACACAACCACTTAGGTCTACCCAGCCAAGGCATATTCTTATGTGGAAGGTCGACCTATATCTGCCTCCCCACTAACTAGACAGGCACCTGCACCTTAGTCTTTCTAAGTCCCAACATTAACATTGCCCCAGTAAATCAGACCATATCAGTACCGCTCAAAGCTCAAGTCCATCAGTGCAGAGCCATACAACTAATACCCCTACTTATAGGGTTAGGAATGGCTACTGCCACAGGAACTGGAATAACAGTTTATCTACTTCATTATCCTACAACCACACACTCTCAAAGGATTTTTCAGACAGTTTGCAAGAAATAACGAAATCTATCCTTACTCTATAATCCCAAATAGACTCTTTAGCAGCAGTGACTCTCCAAAACCGCTGAGGCCTAGACATCCTCACTGCTAAGAAAGGAGGACTTTGCACCTTCTTAGGGGAAGAGTGTTGCTTTTACACTAACCAGTCAGGGATAGTACAAGACGCCACTGAGCATTTACAGGAAAAGGCTTCTGAAATCAGACAATGCCTTTCAAACTCTTATACCAACCTCTGGAGTTGGGGAACATGGTCCTCCCCTTTCTAGGTCCTGTGGCAGCCGTCTTGCTGTTACTTACCTTTGGACCCTGTATTTTTTTTTTCTTTTTTTTTTTTGAGACGGAGTCTCGCTGTCGCCCAGGCTGAAGTGCAGTGGCACGATTTCAGCTCACTGTAGGCTCTGCCCCCCAGGGTTCATGCCATTCTCCTGCCTCAGCCTCCCAAGTAGCTGGGACTACAGGCGTCCGCCACCTCGCCCGCCTAATTTTTTGTATTTTTAGTAGAGACGGGGTTTCACCGTGTTAGCCAGGATGGTCTTGATCTCCTGACCTCGTGATCCACCCGCCTCGGCCTCCCAAAGTGATGGGATTACAGGCGTGAGCCACCGCGCCCAGCCTGGACCCTGTATTTTTAACCTTCTTGTCAAATTTGTTTTCTCTAGAATAGAAGCCATCAAGCTACAGATGGTCTTACAAATGGAAGCCCAAATGAGCTCAACTAAAAACTTCTACCGAGGAACCCTGGACTGACCTGCTGGCCCTTCCACTGGCCTAAAGAGTTCCCCTCTGGAGGACACTACAACTGCAGGGCCCCTTCTTTGCCCCTATCCAGTAGGAATTAGTTAGAGTGGTCACTGGCCAAATTCCCAACAGTAGTTGGGGTGTCCTGTTTAGAGGGGGGATTGAGAGGTGACAACATGCTAACAGCCCTCGTTAGCTCTTGGAGCCTCCTCGGCCTCGGCATTCACTCCGGCCATGCTTGAGTAGCCCTTCAGCCCACCGCTGCATTGTAGGGGCCCCTCTCTGGGGCTGGCTGAGGCCGGAGCCAGCTCCCTCTGCTCACAGGGAAGTGTGGAGGGATAGGCATGCGTGGGAGCCAGGGCTGCACATGGCATTTGCAGCCCAGCGTGGGTTCTGGGTGGGCATGGGCTCCGCGGGCTCCACACTCGCGCGGCCAGCCGGAGCCTGCTGGGCTCGACCAGGGGATGAGCTCCCTCTGGGCTGCTGGAGTGCCCGGGATAGGTGCTGCAAAGTCCCACAGCAAGTGCCATTGAGAGGTGAAGCCAGCTGGGCTTCTGGGTCTGTAGGGACCTGGAGAACTTTTCCATCTAGCTAAAGGTTTGTAAATGCACCAATCAGCACTCTGTGTCTAGCTAAAGGTTTGCAAATGCACCAGTCAGCACTCTGTGTCTAGCTAAAGGTTTGTAAATGCACCAATCAGTGCTCTGTGTCCAGCTAATCAGGTAGGGGACTTGGAGAACTTTTGAATCTAGCTAAAAGATTGTAAATGCACCAGTCAGTGCTCTGTGTCTAGCTAAAGATTTGCAAATGCACGAATCAGTGCGCTGTCAAAATGGACCAATCAGCTCTCTGTAAAATGAACCAGTCAGCTCTCTGTCAATTGGACCAATCAGCAGGATGTGGGTGGGAACAGATAAGGGAATAAAAGCAGGCCACCCAAGCCAGCAGCTGCAACTCGCTTGGGTCTCCTACCACGCTGTGGAAGCTTTGTTCTTTCGCTCTTCACAATAAATCTTGCTGCTGCTCACTCTTTGGGTCTGTGTCACCTTTAAGAGCTGTAACACTCACTGTGAAGGTCTGCTGCTTCACTCCTGAAGCCAGCGAGACCATGAACCCACTGGAAGGAATGAACAACTCCAGATGCACCACCTTTAATAGCTGTAGCACTCACCGCGAGGGTCTGCGGCTTCACTCCTGAAATCAGTGAGACCACGAACCCACCAGAAGGAAGAAACTCCAGACACATCTGAGCATCTGAAGGAATAAACTCTGGACACACCATCTTTAAGAACTGTAACACTCACCACTAGGGTCCACAGCTTCATTCTTGAAGTCAGCGAGACCAAGAACCCACCAATTCCAGACACATAAAGACAAACATAGGTTTGGGAGAGGATAGCAAACAGCATTCTATAAAAATTGGAACCAAAGAAATTTTTGGAGGCTATAATATTAGACAAAATAGACGTAGATGTTGTGGTAAACATTGTTACGAAATGCAAAAATACATTATATATTAATGAATTTTAAACTCACGAAGAAATAAAATTATAAACTTATATACATCTAAGAACAGAGCCCTAAACATCTGACACAGAAACTAACAGAATCAAAGACAGAAATAGATGGCTCTAAAATAATAATTAAAAACTTTAATTATGGCTGGGCATGGTGGCTCACGCAGGTAATCCCAGCACTTTGGGAGGCTGAGGCAGGTGGATCACGAGGTCAGGAATTCGAGACCAGCCTGGCCAACATCGTGAAACCCCGTCTCTACTAAAAATACAAAAAAATTAGCTGGGTGCAGTGGTGGGCACCTGTAGTCCCAGCTATTCAGGATGGCTGAAGCAGGTGACTCGCTTGAACCCAGGAGGCGGAGTTTGCAGTGAGCCGAGATCGCGCCACTGCACTCTAGCCTGGGGAACAGAGTGAGACGCCATCAGAAGAAAAAAAAAAAAACCTTTAATTACTTAAATTATTTAATCGCTTTAAGTGATGAATAGAGCACTCAAAAAAAAGTCAAAGGACCTGAACTACATTATGAACCAATTAAATCTAAAATATATACAATGCATTTTACCCAACAATAGCATAATATTTATTCTTCTCAAATGTACATGAAGCAGTGTCCGAATTAATTACATACTAGAGCAAAAAAATCTCAATTAGATTTGAAAAATTGAAATTATACAAAATATCTTCTCTGACAACACCATGATGCAACTAGAAATTAGCAATAAAAGAAAATTGTAAAATTTTAAAACATATATAAATTAAATGCCCTCTTATCCAGTGAAACAAACAAACAACAACAACAACAACAAAGAGTAATTTAAAACTACTTTGAAACAAATGAAAACAAAAACACAACTAACCACAATGTGTGGGATGCAGTGAAAGCAAAAGCAATGCTCAGAAGTAAATTTATAGCTGTAAACACTTACATTGAAAAATAAATACCTCAAATTAATAACCTAACTCTACACTCCAGGAATTTAAACAATTTTTAAAATAACAAAACTAAATAAAGCAATATTGCCAGAAAGAAGAATATAATAAATATTAGAGGAAAGTAAAATAAAGAATTTTAAAAATAGAAAAAAAAAGTGCAAGATAAAATGTTTCCTGTTGAAAAAATCAACAAGTAGACAAACTTTTATTTATACTGACAAGAAAATAAATAGAGATGTCTCAATTTATTAAAACCAGAAATAAATGTTAGGACATTATTACTGAACTAACAGAAATAGAAAGGTTTATAATAGAATGGTACAAATGAATTTTAACCCTAAAATTAGATAACACAATGAAATGGACAAATTCCTAAAAGCAGAAAATATACCAAAACTGACTGAAATAAAAAAATAGGAAAGGTGAACAGAACTATAACAAATGTACAGATTGAATCAGTAATTAAAAGCCTCCCAAAAAAAGAAAAGAACAAGACTCAATGTCTACTTTGATGAATTCTAACATATCAAGAAGAATTAATGCCAATTTTTCCCTATGTCTTCCAATAAATATATAAAAGAAAACACTTCCTAATTTATTCTACAAGACCATCATTACCCTTTAACAGCCAAAGAAGTCACTAAAAAATTAAACTAGAAAACAATGCTACTTATTAATATGAATGAAAAATCTTAAACAAAATTCTACACACCCATTCTGGCAGCATACCGAAAGAATTACATACCATAACAAGTGGGATTTAACCAAGGAATGTGAAGTCAGTTTAACATGAAAACCAATATAATATACATCAATAAAATAAAGAGAAAAACCCCAAATAATCCTTTGAATGGATGCATAAATTGTATGTGGCAAAAATTCAGACCTTTTCATGACAAAAACACCAACAAAGTAGAAATAGCAGGGAATTTTCTCAACATGCCAAAGGACATTTATTAAAACCTTACAACTAACATTATACCCATAGTGATAGACCGAAAATGTTCTGCCTAAGAACAAGACAAGGGCATCTATCTTTATCATTTCTATTCAACATTGTAAGTACTATCCAAAGTAATTAGGCCAGAAAAATAGAAAAGGCATCCTACTTCGAATGAAAAAAGTAAAACTATTTATATTAGCATATGACATTGTCTTCTATCCAAAAAATCCTAAATAATAATGTATTTTTTTAAAAAATTGTTATAACTAATAACAAATTGAGATGAATTGTAGTATATAAGATCAATATGTGAAAACAAATTGCATTTCTATACACTAACAATGAATCATCACAAGAAGAAATTAACTATTTCATTTATAATAGTATCAGATAGTTAAAATACTCATGAATAAATTTAACCAAGAAGGAGAAAGGCTTGTATACTGAACACTACAAAGCACTGCTGCAAGAAGCCCTACATAAATTAATGAAAAAGCATTCCATGTTCATAAATTAAAAGTCTTTTTTTTGAGACAGAGTTTCGCTCTGTCGCCCAGGCTGGAGTGCAATGGAGAGATCTCAGCTCACTGCAAACTCTGCCTCCCAGGTTCAAGCTATTCTCCCAAGTAGCTGGGATTACACACATGCACCACCACACCCGACTAGTTTTGTACTTTTAGTAGAGATGGTGTTTCACCATGTTGGTCAGGCTGGTCTCAAACTCCTGACCTCAGATGATACACCTACCTCGGCCTTCTAAAGTGCTGGGATTACAGGCATGAGTCACAGTGCCTGGCCGAAAGTCTTAACATTGTCAAGATGGCAATTTTCTCCAAAGTAATCTACAGATTCAATGCTACCTATAAAGATCCAATGGTTTTATTTGCAGAGGTGGAAAAGCTAATACTAAGAATATATGGAATTTAATGGAGCCTAGAATCACCAAAATAATATTGGAAAGGAAAAGAATAAAGTTGAACTTCTATGTTTGGAGTGTGTCCACCCGAGTATGGAGGTGTTGCTAATGTGACAGTACTAAGAGATGAGGCCATTAAGAGACAATTAGGCCACAGGAGTTCCTCCCTTGTGAATGGTACTAGGTGCCATTATAAAAGGGCTTACCTGAAGAGGTTTTTGTTTTGTTTTGTTTTGTTTCTTACCTTCTGCCTTCTGCCATTTGAGGACACGACATTTCTCCTCTCCAGAGAATGCAGTATTCAAGGTGCCATCTTGGAAGCACAGACAGGATCCTCATCAGAAAATGAGGCTACTGGTGTCTTGGTCTTGAACTTCCCAGAACTGAAATAAATAAATGTTTGTTCTTTATAAATTTCCCAGTCTGTCATATTTAATTATAGCAGCACAACTTGAACTAAGTCAAGGACTCTCACTTCTCAATATAAAAATTTCCTGCAAAGAAACAGTATCAAGAAAGTGTGGTACTGACAAAAGATAACATATACACCACTGAAATCTAACTGAGAATACAGAAATAAAGCCACACATACATGGTCTTTTAAAATAACGCACAAAAAATTTCACTACTAAACTACTGCTTTTTGACTTTTTGGACTGTGCATTTAGGATGCTAAGTCATTTTGAAAAAATTACGCAGCCCTGCATATCAATCCCTACCTGCATGTTTTTTTTGTTGGTTTGTTTTTATCTCAGCTTAGTTTGTAAGGCTACCAGGCAAATGTTATGTGGCTCCACCTTAGCATACTTCATTATTTTTTGTAATGATTGTTTGAAAATCCAAGCATCCCATTAAGATTACTCTGCCTATCATTTGACAGTAAATTAAAAGCCATAATGCTGAACTTCTGCATCTCTCCATGTAAACATGTCATTACATACACTCATACTATATCCAAATTCTTATAACACTATGTGTTCTCCTAGTACTTTCACACACTTCCTCTGCAAAAATAGCCCAAAGTACCTGTTTCCATTTCTATTATTTCCGTTTATTTCTTTGTTGACAACACAATATGTTCTAGATAACTCCAAAGAAATTATTTTTTCCAAAATGACTAATAGTCCTCTAAATACTAAACTAGTTTCTCACTTAACTATTTTTTGACCTTGACCTTGTTGCATGAATTTATACTGTTATTTCCATCCTTCTTATTATAATTTTACCTTGTTTTTTTTTTTTTTTTTTTGAGACGGAGTCCTGCTCTGTCCTCCAGGCTGGAGTGCAGTGGCGCGATCTCGGCTCACTGCAACCTATGCCTTCTGGGTTCAAGCGCTTCTCCTGCCTCAGCCTCCTGAGTAGCTGGGATTACAGGTGCGTGCCACTACATGCACCAGCTAATTTTTGTACTTTTAGTAGGGACAGGGTTTCACCATGTTGCTCAGGCTGGTCTCTAACTCCTGATCTCATGATCTGCCCACCTTGGTCTCCTAAAGTGCTGAGATTACAGGCATGAACCACCACACTAGGCCATAATTTTACTTTTTAAGGCATTTTTTTTTTTTTTGCCTTCAAGAGTGGGTGCTTTTTCCCATTTTATGTGCTCAATATTCTCTTATTTTGGAATTTTTTTCTCCATTTATGTCTTCAATTTGGTGCTTTCTGAGGTTCTTTGTTCTTTATTTCCTTTCCATCCTGTCACAGAATAATTAATGAATGCCCTTGTTTTCAACCACCTGTGGGTGATTGTTAATTCTCTGTTTTCAGTCTACTCCTATTCTGAACTTCAGACCTACAATTTGCCTATAAGACATTCCACTTATTATTATACATTTTAATTGAATCTAAAATGCGAAAACGTAAGACTTACATGGCACCAAGAGAAGGAGGTAGAAACAACACTTTCATTCTTTTGCCTAAAACCTGATAGTTAAGTGTGACTCCTCAATTCTCCTTAATTATCATACGTAACTGATGATGATTTCTCTTATTTTTATACCTCACTATCTCTTAAAGTTGACTAATCTTTTCAATTCCAATTTCAAATTAAGTTGCTCTAGATCCTCTCTCACTAGTATTATTAGCATAAGGCATTCTAATTGGTCTTCCAGCCCTCTAAGTAGTTTTCCTTAACCCTTCTTCACACCAGTCGATCTTTTTTACTGCTTCCAGAGTGGAAGATAATACAAATAAAATCATCATTAAAATTTGAAAAAATGTATTTAATGTCTCTGCTTCACTCAGGAGCAAGTTAATCTATTTCAGTATTGACAAATTGTATTCCAGGTAACAAAGTGGATCTTCTGCTACTCGAAAGTAAAATTAGAACCAAAAGACCATGACATGGTGAGAAAGAATTCATGCTACCTGTGTCCTTAGAACGAGTTTCAAAACCTGTTCTTCTGCAACCAAGTCAAAGCACAGTTCCTGCAAACAATTACAGCTGGTAATATCCCAACAAACCACCAATAAGCAACCTGGTGCCAATTGACGGACTACCTAAAAACCAACCAATTAATAGAGACTCATGATTTTGGGCTTAAAGGTTATCCAGTCAAGACTCTGTTATCACTTCCTAGGCTCCTTCTCATACCCTGCAGTTTTTGCATTTATGATCTTTAACTCTCTACTCCCCGACTCAAAATGCACTTTCATTTTATACCAGAGTGCCTCTTTCCAGTCTGAAGAATGCTTTTAGAAAATGAAGTTCTCCTCCTGCCTTCACAGATCTTTTATGAACAGCGTCCACCACAAATACCTCATTGTTAGAGACTTTTTTCTACATTTATGTTCTTACCTTTTCTCTCCCTATAACATATGATTCAGTTTATCTAAATTACTTGTACTTAAAAATCTATCTCCTTTCTCCCATGGAGTGTTTGCCCTCTTCCTATCTTGCCCCAGAATACATTTTTCTTCAACAGCCATCTTCACTTGGCTAAGTAATATAGATACTTAAAAGTTTAACTCAGAGGTGGCTTCTTAAAGAATGCTTTATTTGGCATTTCTGGACTAAGTTATGTGTGTATGTTTTACACTTCCTTCTAAAAATCGAAAAGGTTTTTCAGAAAAATGTGAGGACCATGAACATGACACACCACATGATACTCGAGGAAAAAAAATTATTACCAGGCATGTCTAACATGGAGGCTCCATCTTCCCTTTTTTTTGTTGTTACCCTGTGTACAGTAAAGGAGTGGGCAACATGGCACCGGCCAGGCAGAGAACCCGTCTGCCTGAAAAAAGATTAAGTTGGGGTCAGCAAGTTCCTCACACCCTATGCAAATGGCACACATGGTCCAACCAATCTTTTGCACCCTATGTAAATCAGACACCATTCCCTTAAGCTCATCTATAAAACCCCCTGCATTTCATTGCAGAAACAGCAACCCATTTCTCCAGGACCCCTGTCTGTAGCAAGAGAGCTCTTCTCTTTTTTTTGCCTGTTAAACTTCTGCTTTTAACCTCACTCTTCTGTGTCCACATCCTCATTTTCTGTGGCCATGAGACAATTAATCTCAGGTATCACCCCAGACAAATGAGGCCATTTTATCAGGAGGTCCTGAGGACATGTGCCCAAGATGGTTGGGTTACAGGTTGATTTTATACATTTTCAGGAGACATAAAATGTCAATCAATAGATGTAAGATATACTTTGGTCTGGAAAGGCAGGGCATCTTGAAGCAGGAACTGAACAGAGGTGGATTAAAAAACTTTCTGATTGCCAGTTGGTTGAATGAGTTAAATTACTATCTAAAACCTGAAATGAATAGAAAGGAGTGTCTGGGTTAAGATAAGGGGTTCTGGAGACTAAGGTTTTTATTATATAGATAATGTCTCATAGGTGACTGCCCTTAGAGGCAATAGATGGCAAATGTTTTCTATTCAGATCTTTAAAATGTGCAAGATTCTCAGCTAATTTCTTCAGGGTCTGAAAAATAATTGGAAAGGGAAGGGGATTCTCTATAGTATGTAAATTTCCCCCACAAGAGACAGTTTTGCAGGGCCATTTAAAAATATGTCAGATAAATATGTTTTGGGGTAAAATAGCTTAATTTCTTTCAGAGCCTGCTATTTGATACTGTACTAGAGTCAGGTTGGACTTTGGTTCCTATTGCTACAAGGATTCTGTTTTGTCAGTCCTAAGAGTTCTGTTGTAATGTTAATGCTGGGCAGTTGTACCTGAATTCCAAAGGGAGGAGACTATACTGACCTATGACCGAATACCCCTTCTCATCATGGTCTAAACTAGTTTTTCTGGTTTCTTTGGAATCCCCTTGGATGAGAAGGAAGATCCATTTAGTTGGTTGTAGGGCTTAGAATTTTATTTTTTTTTACACTTCCATTGCACTCATCTAATACTTATTTTATAACTGGTAAACTGGTCTGTGATCTCTAGGAGTGCAGAAATTAAGTCTGATATCTCCATGCCTAATATTATACCTGAATTTTACTGAATAGTTGTTGGAAAAAATTAATGAATAAAGACAAATGCATAGCAGAAAAAAAGTTAGCCTTAAAAATATTCATAGAAAAATCTACTGGAGGATGCCATATCTAATCTCTAGTTGTTTTTCCAGTGTATCAAGGTGTCAGGCCTCTGAGCCCAAGCTAAGCCCCTGTGACCTGCACGTATACATCCAGATGGCCCGAAGTAACTGAAGAATCACAAAAGAAGTGAAAATGGCCTCTTTCTGCCTTAACTGATGACATTACCTTGTGAAATTGCTTCTCTGGCTCATCCTGGCTCAAAAGCTCCCCCACTGAGCACCTTGTGACCACCCCCCTTTGCCCCTGCCTGCCAAAGAACAACCCCCTTTGACTAATTTTCATTTACCCACTCAAATCTTAGAGAATGGCCCCACCCCTATCTCCCTTGGCTGACTCACTTTTCCGACTCAGCCCAACTGCACCCAGGTGAAATAAACAGCCTTGTTGCTGACACAGAGCCAGTTTTGTGGTCTCTTCACACGAAAGTGAGTGAAACACGGTAAATATAGAGATGCTTTTAAATGCACGAATGTCTATTTTTTTGTTAACTGCCCATATTTTAACACAGTTCTTAATTTCAAGTTTACTTTGTGTCATTTTAATACTGAAAAATCAAATTGTAACCCATCTATGGTGGTCAGTCTTAAAATTCTCTACTAGCTCCTCTTTAGGCCACTATAAAATATTTACCACATTTGTTTTCTCTTTTTGGCTCCATTGATAGTTTCCATTACATAGTAAGATTATCTAATATTGTCTTACAGACACCCTCCCCTTGATCATTGCAGAGATGGACTTAAAGCAAATTTGACCAACTTTTGTTTTTCAAGGTCATTATATTTTATTTAAATAACAATTTGATGAAAATTCTCACATTTTGTGATACATAGACAGTTTAAGTTGTATATAAGAAACACTGATAACATTCTCAATCAGAAAAGAAGACAATTAACCAAATTATAATTTTTTTTTTTCGAGACGGAGTCTTGCTCTGTCACCCAGGCTGGAGTGCAGTGGCACCATCTCAGCTCACTGCAACCTTTGCCTCCTGGGTTCAAGCAATTCTCCTGCCTCAGCCTCCTGAATAGCTGGGACTACAGGCACACACTACCACGCTCGGGTAATTTTTGTATTTTTTTAGGAGAGACAGGGTTTCACCATGTTGGCCAAGCTGTTCTTGAACTCCTGACTTTGTGATCTGCCAGCCTCGGCCTCCCAAAGTGTTGGGATTACAGGCATGAGCCACCAAGCCTGGCACCAAATTACAATTTTACTGGCAATATTTCATGTCAGCAATTGTCAACATCCCCATGTTATTTTCTCAATTTTTCAGGAATTAAGCATATTTTTATAGATAGTATGGTATATAAGAAAAAACTGTCTCTTTCTAAAAGGTACCAAACAATTTTTTGAGTATTTAAGAAATAATTATTAAAATATAAACTAATATCTGGCTAGTGATCCGTACTGCTGCTCAGTTGTTACGTGTAGATTCTGCATGCAATCTACATGGGTTTGAATCAAGTTTTTTCCACTTACAGCTATGGAATTTGGGACAAATTTTTTAATTTTTTAATATCAGTTTCCTCATCAATAAAATATCATAACACCTACCTCACAAGATTATTGTATTATATGAGTTATAGAAAGAGATCAGGAAAACACCTGACATTAAAACTTGGGAGCCTTTTTAAAGGGTAACAATTCTTATTATTTTCGTAATTTCATATTACAAGTATACGTCATTGTATCACAATTCACTTTATTGTGCTTTGTAGACATTGCATGTTTACAGATTGAAAGTTTGTGGCAGGCCTGTGTCAAGCCTACCAGTGCCAGTTTTACAACTTGTGCTCACTTCATGTCTTATGTCACATTTTGTTAATTCTGATAATACTTTTTTTTATAGTTATATCTGTTGAGGTGATTTGTAAAGAGTGATCTTTGATATTACTGTCATAACTGCTTTGAGGAACTATGAATTGCCACCATATAAAATGGCTAATTTACTTGGTAAATATTGTATGTGTTTTGATTGTTCTACCAGCTGACTGTTCTCTTATTTCTCTTCTTCTCCTCAGGCTTCCTTATTCCCTGAGAAACAACAATATTAAAATTAGGCAAATTAACAACCTTACAATGACCTCTAAGTGTTCAAGTAAACAAATAATTAAACCTATCTCACCTTTAAATCAAAAGCTAGGTATAATTAATTTTAATGGGGAAGGCAAGTCAAGGCCAAAATAAGATGAAAGCTACGCCTCTCATGTCAGATAGTTGGCCAAGTTGCAAATACAAAGAAAAGTTATTGAAAACAATTAAATTGACTACTCCAATAAACACATGAATGATAAGAAAGCCAAACCACCTTATTGCTGATTTCGAGAGAGTTTTGGTGATATCAAACAACATTCACTTAAACCAAAGCCTAATTCTTATTAAGGCCCTAAATCTATTCCATTTTATGAAGGCTGAGACAGGTGAGAAAGCTGCAGAAGAAAAGTTTGAAATTAGCAGAAGTTGCTTCATAATATTTAAGGAAAAAAGTCATTTTCATAATATAAAATTTCAAAGCAAAGCAGCAAATACTGATGTAGAAGCTACAGCATGTTATCCAGAAGATCTAGCTAAGACAAATGATGAAGCTTCCTATCCTAAACAAGAGATTTTCAGTGTAGACAAAATAGTCTTATATTGGGAGAAGATGCCATCTAAGACTTTCAAAGCTCAAGAGAAGAAGTCAATACCTGGCCTCAAAACTTCAAAAGACAGGCTGACTTGATTTTAGGGGCTAAGGTAGCTGGTGATTTTAAGTTGAAACCAATGCTCATTTAGCATTCTAAAAGTTCTAGGGCCCTCTCGAATTATGCCATCTATTCTGCCTGGGCTCCATACATAAGACAATAAAGTCTGGATTTTCCTACTACTGAAGAAACACATTGCAAAGTTATAGCTGTCAAATGTAGTAATTCCTCTGATGCATCTGAGAAGATTAAAAACATGGAAAGAATTCACTACTCTAGATGTTAGCAGTGGCTAATCCACATGGGTCTGCAGCAACCTCATTTCTTCCCCCCTGAAAAGAAAGAATTTGACCAAGGGGCATAAGAGTAAGAGACTGAGGAAAGTCTTAGAGCTGGAGTGAAAGTTTATTAAAAAGTTTTAGAGCAGGAACAAAAGGAATTAAAATACACTTGGAAGAGGGCCATGTGAGCAATTTGAGATACCAAGCGCAGGGTTTGACATTTTGGCTTGAGGTTTTATACATAGGCATACTTCCATGGTCTTGCACCCCTCTCCCCTGATTCTTTCCTTGGAGTGGGCTGTTTGCATGTGTAGTAGCCTGCCAGCACTGGGGTGGGGCTGCATGTGCAGTGCGTTTACTAGAGTTTTAAATATCCTCACTTGAGGTGTTCTTTCCTTAGCAGCCAAAATTTTTTTAGACGACCTTATACCAGTTACGCTCCACCATTATACCTCCTAGTGAGTATGACTGAGCCTATTCACCCAACTCCTGAGCTCTTATCAGGAAGCTACTGATCACCAGTTTCTGCTCAGTAGAAATCTAGTAGGAGACTGCCTTTCCCTGGCGCTGGGTGGAACCAATTATTATTTTAGAGAGACAGTTAACAACCACCTCTGACTACCTACTGTTACATGGATGCCATTAAGAACACTCATGATTCATGAGAGGAGGTCTAAAAACAACATGAATAGGAGTTTGGAAGAAGTTGATTTCAATCCTCATGGATGACTTTGAGTGGTTTAAGACTTCAGTGGATAAAGTAACTAGGGATGTGTCGGAACTAGTAAGAGAACTAGAAGGAGAAGTAAAACCTAAAGATATGATGGGTTACTGAAATCTCATGATAAAACTTTAAGACCTAAGTAGTTGCTTCTCATGGATGAGCAATGAAAGTACTTTCTTGAAATGGAATCTACTCCTGAAGTGTTGTGAACATTGTTATAATGACAACAAATAATTCAAAATATTACACAAAATTAGTAGATAAAGCAGTTGCAGAGTTTGAGAAGATTGAATTAAATTTTTAAAGAAGTTCTTCTTTGGGTAAAGTGTCATCAAATAGCATTATGCTACAAATCACATGAAATGAGGAGTCAATTGATGTGGCAAACTTCATTATTTTTAATTTTAAAAATTTCCACAGCCATACGAAATTTCAGCAACTCTCACTCTGATCAGTCAGCAGCCAGCAACATCTAGGCAGTATCTTCTACCAGTAGAAAAATTATATTTCACCAAAGGCTCAGTTGATTGTTAACATTTTTAAAGAATAAAGTATTTTTAATTAAGATATGCATATTTTTATTTAGGCATAATTCTATTGCACACTTTATAGACCAAAATATAGTATAAACATAACATTTATATGCACTGATAAACAAAAAAAAGGTGTGACTCACTTTAATGTGATAATCGATTTATTGCTGTATTGGTCCATTCTCACACTGTTATAAGGAACTGCCTGAGACTGAGTAATTTATAAAGAAAAGAGGTTTAATTGACTCACAGTTCCACATGGCTGGGGAAGCCTCAGGAAACTTAACAATCATGACATAACCAGAAGCAGGCACATCTTACATGGCGGCAGCAAGAGAGAGCATGTGAAAGAGGAACTGTTGAACACTTATAAAACCATCAGATCTCCTGAGAACTCATGATCCTGAGAACAACAGGGGGAACTGTCCCCGTAATTCAATCACCTCCCACCAGGTCCCTCTCTCAACATGTGGGGATTATGGGGATTAAAATTTAAGATGAGATTTGGGTGAAGACACAGAACCAAACTATATCATTCTGCTCCTGGCCCCTCAAAAATCTCAGATTTTTAAAAAATTTTAAAACCAATCACGCCTTTTCTTAAGGGACTCTTAAGAAAATACAAACCATGGATACAATAGCGTATGCTTGTCTGTGGAAAACTACAGAAGATATTGGTCAAGAGAAACCTTAATGGTGATTAAGAGACAGAAATATGACTATCAGATGTAAGAGCAGAACAGGTACAGAGAGTACAAATGCAAATTATTGAGATAGAAACAATCTTTATATGTTTCAGGGACAGTTCAGCCAGGATAGGAGTAGTAGAAGTCAAAGAAAACAGTGTTCACAAACCATAAAGTTTAACTGAATGATTAATAGGTATATTTGTTTTAGTTTACCTACCCAGACTAATTTTTTTTTTTAATTTATGGAAGAGGAGGGGCCTAGGAGAATTGGCTTTGCAGTTCGCTCCCTGCCCTTTCAGCCTAATCTTTAAATATATGCCACTTAATGCAATTAACATTATAGCAGTTTGAGAAATAAGGAAATTTATTTGATAACGTCAAGCCATTGTATAAGCATCTCTCCTTCATAGGGATTCCAACTTGATAAAGCAGCTGTTCATGCTCTTCATGAATTTTCACTTCAAGTCTTAACTCAAAATCCATTGCTTTTGTAAAGTCTGATATAAACTCCCACAGAAACTTTAAGGGTTTTTTTCCCCACATTTATACTGTAATTTTTATATATTTTTATTATAACACATATAATTTTATAGTTATAATTTAGTTAGATGTCAGTCTCCCTGTTAAATTACATCTCTCTAGTGGGTAACAATATCTTGTTTACTTTGAACCGCATGACTGCCAAGCATAGTAGATGTTCAGTATATTTCAGCTTAGCTGAATAACGTAATTGCAACACTGTTTTTGAATCAAGAACAATATAGAGTGATTATAGGTTATGAGAAAAAAAATTAAATGGTGTTCCACACTGCAAATTTTGAGTATCATGTCAAGTACTTTGAAACTGAAGAAAGTAGGGTGTTATTTCAAAAGGGAACATGCAGGCCCAGCGTACCATGAAAGCACTACCTTTACTTATCTATTTCCTAGACAACGTCAAGCATACTCTTTCACTTATGGAAATAATAAATGCCATTACCTTCTTAGTAGAAATGAACATTTATAGCTTGCAATAGTGGAATGAAATTATGTAGAAATGTCTTTGTTGAAAATAAATTATGCGTGACTTATTTATAAGCTTTACTACTTACAGAGGTATTAAATATCAGTGTGTAGTATTCAAATAGGTTATAACATCTTCCCTGGTATCTCATTTTCTATGTACTAATATAATTTAATGGCATGCATATTTTCTTGTTAACATACATTTTGATGTGTTGGTCTTTGTTTTTGAAATTAATTATAAATCAAGGACTTGTCTTTATATAACTTAAGGTAGAAAAATATAAATAGAGGGAGCAACTTTTTAAATGTTAGCATTTCTATTCACCTTCCCCACTATCTTTTAAATTTTAATAAGCTAAGATTCTGCATTAATTATGCAATTATCTTAAATCCACAAATGGGACAGTGATTCTTATGCTACATTACAATTATCTGCACCTATTTCACTGTGGCAAACTTGCACAATGGGGACAAAACAAGTTCCTCTAAAAAAAACTATTTTCACCAGTATACAAACATTATGACAAAGCAATACTTGAGAGAGCACCGTTGAACATGCCTGTGAGAAACGCAAGCTGTTAATTTTTTTTTTATTTTAGAAAACTTTTCCATGAACTTTCATTTCATTATCTTAGAAGAAGTGACAAGGCATTTTAAGTTACTTTTTTTCTTACAACAATATAAATCTACATTCAGTTTTGTAGTCAGGTTATTATATCAAAAAGAACTCATCTTATTTTTAAAGACCAAACAAATTCAAAAGTCTGCATTCTTTTAAGAATAAACATTTTTCTTAAAGTGTATTCAAAGTTTTTTGAGTTTGTTTGTTTGTTTCTTCTTTGAAAAGATTATAAAGATTGCAAGGACTTCTGAGATGGAACAGCACCAAAGAAGCCTGCTGAAGTAAAAAAAAATTTGTAAAAGCAGAGATACTTGAAGTAGCTACTTAGACTCACTGCTGTGTTATAGAAATGAAGTGTGGTGCTTTATAAAACAAAAACAACAGATAGGTATAGTTAGCAGTTAGTTCATGATAGTCAGATTTAAACAAAAATAAGATCAGAGAGACCAAATGAAAAAGCAGCCAAACTGGGAATTACACCAAATTTTGTTTATCTGCATAGCATTATTATTTTATATTGTATGCCACATCCCATATCTTGATCACAGGATCTGAAATGATTTCTAAAGAGAAGTGAAATATTTATATTATTTTAATCTATCGGCTTTTAATACAGTGAGAATTCCTTACAAGGATGAAGATTTATGATTCTCATTTACAGTTGTTTCTATTATATGGAATATTGTCTGACAATATGTTCCTGAAAGAAAATGAATAATTGTAATTTAAATTTTTCAATGTTTCACTTATTTTTGTGATAAAATGTTGGAGATTATGATAAAACATCCTCTATGCTATAAACACAAGTCATATTATTTTATCCTTCTACTAAGGGCTGAGGCATAGCTTTAATTTTGTTACGATGTCTTCACTCTATCTTTTTACACATTAAATTTGCACATGAAATTATATTTGTTCCAATAATTATTGTATCAAATTATTAAAAATAATTTAGAACTTTATTTTATATTTCAAAATAAACTAAAAATGAAATTCTGTGCTTTATTATCCTTTTGACCATGTACATCTCTTAAATATGTGGACTGCTGGAAAATTTTTTAAACTAGTTTTTGGAGTGGGAGTTGGAGCCTTGGAAAGTTAACAGAGAAA
This sequence comes from Hylobates moloch, assembly GCF_009828535.3. Taxonomy (NCBI): domain Eukaryota; kingdom Metazoa; phylum Chordata; class Mammalia; order Primates; family Hylobatidae; genus Hylobates; species Hylobates moloch. The sequence continues at coordinate 79,485,432 of NW_026652291.1, forward strand.
GTGACATCTGAGTGAATGTGAGAGTTATAACTGGTAAATCAAAGAAGCAGGAGCATATTGCATAAGGAAATAGCAAGGTTTGAAATTGTATTAGTGCACAGCAATTCCATAGAATATAAAACAGTTCTTGTTTGGTTATAATAAACACAGTAGCTGGGCTTTTGGGGAGTGAGTTATTATAAGATTAGAAATGTAGACTGGGGCCACGTTGAGAAGATCATGAATACTTGGGAATTTGAGTTGTATATTATAATCAATAGGAGGCCATAAAAAATCTTCTTTAGCATGAGACAAACACCTCAACATCAATGTCTAGAAATTTTATTTTCACAGTCATATATTGCAAGGATTGAATATTGAGGAGTCTATCGGAAAGCAAGTAATAATTTCAATAATCTGATCAGTATCTCTGGAAGAGAAAAGGAGGGGAAATGTAAGGAACATTGGTAAGATCATTTTGACAGAGCTTGACTTTCCATTAATGTGAGTGCTTAAAAATAATTAAACATGACAGCAATTCTAGGACAGTTGGCAAAGAAGATAATCAAGCCCATAGCATTACATACTGTGCATGGTATGTTGATAATAGTTTAGCCATCACATATGGTCTCCATATTTATGAAAGAAGAAGAAGAAAGGAACTGAACTATACACAGGGGGTTTTATAGTTTTACCCTCCAAAAGACATGCAGCACTTCCAATACATTTCCTTGTCTGGAGAAAAATAAATTAGCACCATCTAATTTTAACAAAGCTAAGAAGTTTGCCTTTTGCATAGGAAGAAAAGGAGAACCAGATATAGGTGTTCGTTAGTGAACCTGGCTACAACTCACAGGTTTTCATGAATAAAGACAAAAGACATACTGAAACATACGAGGAGCCATGATATACTTGTTAAAAAAAAGAATTATTTGAAAAGAATATCAAGGACACTTGATGAGGGCTGCACTATGGGGATAAAAAGCAAGTCAAACTAGAGCATATGCATGTACATGTACGTATAAATTCCCATATACCTATAAATAAAATGTGTATATATTTTATACATTCAGTTGCAGGATACAGAGATATACAATGGAAATATGTATGGAAATATATAACTTATTTAAAAATTTGTAATAAGTAATATTAACAATGTTTCAGTCATTGAATGCAAGGGACAAATACTAATAGTGTAGGTCTTCTTAAATTATTTTCTAGGGACTCTATTTTTCTTGGAATTTATGTTTTTTACTTGCATATACAGCCTTCTTTCCTTCTGGACATATATTTATATTATGTATTTTTTTGTGATGCATCTGGTAGGAGGATAAATCATAGCCTATATTCAATGTCAATGAACTGGATTCATATTTAAAGAAAACAAACCTTTAGATATCAATCTATCTACCTATATTTATGTCTATCTCTGTGTCCAGCTATCATTTAGTTATTTATGAATTAGCCAGTGGTGTGTGAATCACATGGCTTACTTTGATATCTTAACTGAAAGATTATCTTTTTATATTAATATGTGGTTTAGAATACTTATGCCTTAGAACACTTTTACATATTATCAAAGGTAAAGTGAAATACTATATATCAATTGTTTAAATAAAGCTTAATTTTATTAGCTTGTTTTTGAACATATAAAAGTTATACATAATTATTACTAACATGCTAATTAAAAATTATTTATCTTTTTGTTTCTGTTTAGTGATTATATACATTAAATTCCTAGAATATAAAATTAATAATCAAAAGTATATGTAGTCACTGGATTTGTCAGCCAGTTTATTTCTAGCCCTATGTGAAGTTGCCAGTCTCTGATCATACCTATTACTATTGTTTATTTTTATTTCTTTCTTAACATTTTAAGATCTTATTTGTATTTATTATTTTATTAACAATAACATTTTAAAATTTCACTTATTTTTTACTCTTTTTATTTCTCTGAGAATTAAACTTTTCACATATTTGGTAAACTACAGCTTTTTGTTAGAACTGTTTTATATCACACTTTTTTGTCATAGAATTCTTTCTTTCCCAAGTAATTATTCTTTTTTATATTATTAATGATATTTTTGTATATTAACAACAAAAGTTTCTCTAGGCCAGCCTGGCCAATATGGTGAAACCTCGTCTCTACTAAAAATAAAAAAATTAGCCAGGCGTGGCGGCACGCACCTGTAATCCTAGGTACTTGGGAGGCTAAAGTAGGAGAATTGCTTTAACCCGGGAGGTGGAGGTTGCAGGGAGCCAAGATTGCACCGTTGCACTCTAGTTCTGGGCAACAGAGCAAGACTCTGTCTCAGAAAAAAAAATAAAATAAATAATAATAATAATAATAATAATGAAAAGTTGTACCGTATGTGCATACAAGCACAAATACTCAAACACTCGTTTTGCTATACACATTTTGAACCATTTTCCCAACTTATGTGCACTTCATATTCTGGCCTTTTATTGTCTCTTAGATAATACCATTGTGTTCTGAAACTTATTCCGATATATACATTAGAGATGGGGGTCTGACTTTGTTGCCTAGACTGGAGTGCAGTGGTGAAATCATTGCTCACTGCTGGCTCCAACTCCTGGGCTCAAGTGACCTTCCTGCCCCAGCCCCCTTAGTAGCTGGCTAATTTCTAAATTTTTCATAGAGATGGGGTCTCACCATACTTTCTAGGCTGGTCTTCAAACATATTCATTTTTTTCTTATTAGTTGTGGAATTTGAAAAAAATTACTTATATGTGCTTTAATATAACATACATAAAACAGAAGTCTAAATTTTCCCACCATATGCAATGTATTAAACTAATTGATACACTTTACATGCTTAGCACAGTGCCTAACGGAAATTAATCGCTCAATGTATTTACGACCATCATCATCATTTATGTTTTCGCTATTGTTTTTGTGCTTAAATCTTTTTTTGGCTCAGATAAGTGCTAGATAATGACAAGAGAATTTCTACATTCATATATCACTTTACAACTTTGACAAATTTTGTGACTTTCTAGACATTGTCCTTTGAAAATAAAGCAATAAAATAAGATTGCTGTCATAATTTCAACTATAATAACAGAAATAGCAGGTTTTTACATGAATTTTCTTAATCAATCTATCATATATCTGTAAAACAAAGGAACGCTAATCAACATTCTTTATTCTCTTACAGAAATGTAACCTTTTAAAAACAACTAAAAATATCTTCATTCATTATTTTAAAAAAAGACTTGATATTCAAATGGTTTTGTATAGTAATGTTATTTTAAAAGTACTACTTTCAAAAAACAGATTTATACAAATATATGAAAGGAAAGATTGCCATTATATAAGTATTTCCCTATTTTAAAGAGTAAGTACAGAAAATAAAATGCAGAAGTAAAATGAAATACAGACATAGAGGAAATTGATAATTTCAAGATTAAGAGAAAATAACTAGTAAATTCTAAGTATGTATACCACTTATCAGCTTAGTCAAAGAAAAACATAGGTCCATCCACAGAAGAAAATACAAGGAATAAATATCTTTAGTTTTTTGCATAGTATATGAAAATTCTTTTTGTTAATTAATATCTTATAAAAACCTTCACACTTTTCAGAAATTAAAACTTGATGTTTTGATTTTCCTGCCTCTAAGAATTTGATCCTGCATTTTCTACTAATTTATGATTAATAGTAATGGAGATTGCTTTTTTCTTAAGTATCTGTTTCTACCTCTGCATAATTATAGAAATTTTAGCCAACAATATGTTTACAAAACCCTTTTGCTTCTTGATTTGGTCATGTGACAAGACAGTGAACAATGGGATGAAAAGGAAATGTCATATATCAGTTTGAATAGACTTTCTTAAAATCTAGTTGGCATTCATACCTTTCTCTCTATTACTCTGTTCCTTTCTCCACCATGTTGGTGATTTTGGTCACATAATAAGGATAATTGTGCAGTAAACTGAAAGAAGCCTGGATCCCAAAGAACTGTGAGAAACATCATGATAGTATCATCCTTGTATTACAAGGATATGAAATATTTGGCTGAGACTGTCAGTTCCATATAGGGTTTAACCAAGTTATGAATAAAATTTATGTATTAGCAAATTTTAAACTGGTTTTAAACTGACAGTAAAATAGCATTGTTTTAAAGAAAATATTGATCTCATTTGTATATGTGTTCATGTATTTAATACAAGTTTCATTAAAAAATAGGTAGTTTCTTCTCATTTATTTTATCTGAGTGGATTCTAGGAGATAGTGAGTTTCTAAACTAAGGTAAATTCTCATATTTCTATTGGAATTCCGAGGTAAAAATAAATTGAAGCAAATTTTTCCCTTTTTTTAATTCATACTTCTTATGTATAAGATTATGAAGGTATAAATATAACATGTATGCCTACAATAAAAGTCACTAAAACATGTTTTTAAGTTATCCATAATTTTAAAATATCAATAGAATGATAAAAATTGAGGAACAAATCACATAATATATTCTATATTAGAAAGAATTATACTCATAATAGTAATAGGAATTATCCATAAATGTAAAACAATGTAAAGGAATTATATGTAATTATCACATCCCTTTGATGTATAAAAATGGTGTACACATAACCAAACCTATTTATTCAAATAAAAACAGATCAGTTGTTGCTCTTTCTTAAACTATTCATCTTTTTCCTGTAATTCGTATAGTGGTTTGTTTTTCCTCCTTGTTTTTAATGTCATTTTGCAGAACTCTCTCCCTTTTTTTCTCTTTTCTGTGCCCTGCACTATAAACTTTGTCTCTCTCCCTGTCAATTATGTTGTGGAAGGCTATTTATTTTTCCTTAGCGAAGTATTATTTTGATGAGAAAGGTCTAGTTTCCACAGAGTACTGCCATAACCCTAGAGTCTCCAGAAAATTATATTAAATAAATTGTTCAGATAGTACTAAAAAAAAGTGTTTGTATTGCTTTTAATTTAACCAGATTCAGCTATTTGAAAAGCTCAGAGCATGTGTATATGAGAGCCATGTATATCGGTGTGTAGAATTTTGGACTGCAAAATAGGGTTGGGGGAGTCATGAAATAGAAGGAAGGGATTAAAAACATTACCACAGGTAGGAGATAATATAAAAGGGGTGTTGAAAATGATATAGAGAAGTTGGAACAAACTATCCATATCCTACTGATTTTATTTTGTTAATCAACAAGCTTTAGGATATATTATTAAATTCAAGTAAACAGATCAAGTTCCCAGAGATTCATAGATATCAAACATTTAAATAAACCATATTTGCATCAAAGTGAGTTGGAAGTAAATAAAATAAGTGTGTAGATATTATACTTTTCAAATATATAACAGAAAAGAAATTTGGGAGTTCAGATTTGAAATTAGAATCTATTTCACTTTAGATAATGTGTAAAGCATGGAGAAATAAAGAAGAAAATTAAGTGCAAATTACTTGCACTGCAATTTGTAATATGATCTTGAACAGTGTGTTTTAAAGCAGTTTGAAAAACAGATGGCAACAAGAGCCAATTTCATTAAAATATACTTTTCTACTCTTTAATTTTGTGTCAAAGAGGAGTTTATCATATGCATTAAGTATTCTGCACTTCTTACATTTTAGCTCTCTACATTTTAACAGGAGCCAAAAAATAGTCTTTTTCTATTTCCAAACTAGTACTCAGGAATAATATGGCTACTTCCCCAGAGGCTCCAAACAACCAAATGCTGATGCAAAATCTTTTCTATTCTTTTTAGAAAATAAAAGTTAATCTTATAGAAAAAAGAAAATAATTCTTGATTAATTGAAAGGCTTTAAGTCTATTTTATCTTTATGATATATTTAAAGAAGATGATTCATTACATTAGTTGGTAACTGGTATTGACCAGTGAAATTTAATCTTCAGCAATTCACTTTTTTTTTAAGAAAAGCAAACTAATTCTACATTGAATCTATAACATGACCAAAAATCTCTATAAAAAACTAGCAACTTTCAAGACAATTCATTAATTCATACATTAATTCATTTATTCATTTTTACACACACACACACACACACACGATACTACTTTAGTCAGTAGGAAAGAGGCAAGATTTTGAATGGCTACAAAATTGTAATTTCACCATAGTTACTGTTTTAAATAGTGTTTTATATACATATTTATTTTGCATGCTAACTTAATCTAGTGGATCAAGGTACAATATATGTCACTAATGGTTCATTGCATATCTTAAACAATGAGATATTCTTAGAGAAAAAATACATTAATTTTAATATATTCTAATGTTAAAACATTTAAAAATTAGTACATAAATTATTATTTAATTTTAATTACATATATTACTCTCCTATCGTACTTTTAGTATTACGCACTGGAATGCATTTTCCTCACACTAGAAATTATGATGAATTTAAACTGTTCATCATTTTTGCAATTTAAATGGCATTATTTAATGACGAACAAAATGTACATAGATAATGAGAAAAGAAGAAATGTTGAATTCTAGGCAACTATCAGTGTAAAACTGCCTAACATACAACAAATCTCAACTTATTACTCTCCTGAACAGAAATGCTAGATTTATTGACTACATGAAAAATGCATCCTTTATAGAATATGATTTTAAAATTATTCTCATTTTGTTAACAAAAAATGCCTATCTTAACATTTTTTACATACTGTTTTAACTTATAAATATTACTTCATTTACGGTTTAACACTGAACACTATGAGGAAGTAATGTTATTTTCTCATATTTACAAATGGGGAAAGTGAAGTATAGGAAGTCTTTGCTGACTTCTAATCACATTTTTGTTGCTTACAGCCTCTTTGCATTATGTATTCCAGTAATATTTAAGCATTTGTAACAAACAAAATATTCCATCTCTGTAGATTCTGTGCCCTGAACTTGATACTTCCACTATCTGAATTATGCAGACGCTACTTGTCTGAAGCTAAAGTACATTCTTATTTTTAAATCTCATATCAATATTGATATCTCCTTGGCAGTTTAAACGAGCTCTCCAGACAGATTCAGGAAGCTCTTCAACTTTCCATTGTACATTATTTATACTAAAATTATAGAAACAATTGTAAATGAATATGGTTTTAATTTCTCTATTACATAACATGTTTGTTTAGTACAAGCAGTAGGAAACTTCCATTTTGGGGCCAATATATTTATGACATTTAGCTAATCCAGGGTAGAAAAAAGATGACTGGGAATGTAAAGCAATAAGAATCACAGAGCACCTGCCAGATTTTTTTCTATTCCCACTTAGGAATAGGGATTTCTGATTTCCACTGGAGAAGATTCACCATAAGTAAATTGTGCATCCCTTTACCTGTTTTATCTGCAGCCAGATTCTGAACTGTTAGTCCCTTGAATAGGGTGCGGTGGTAAAAGCTATTTATTTCCTCCTTAAAAGGTCTTTTTTTCTTCATTTATTTTTACCACCCATGTTGTCACCCAGTTTTTTCTTAGGGACTATCTGTTGCACTGATGGAAAGTATCAGACTGTTGCTAACCCCATGCCTAAATTAAGCTTGTAAATAATCTCTTTGTATTGCCATGTGTTTATAATTAATAGAATGGATGGATTCTAGGTTATTTTGTTATTTGTACAATCCTTTCTTGATCTGTTTTATTTGTGTTCTGTTAATTGTGAGCAAACTATTTGTTTTTTCTGCTCAACACTACGAAAATAATCAGACATTGACTTTCCAATATATCTCCTTGATGTTAAATGTACTTATCTCTATCTGTGTTTATGTACTTTGACTCTGCTTTTTTGATGTGAGCATGCTCTTATTTAGATTGCACTTCAGTCACTTCAGCTGCTATAAAAAATTAACATAGACATTGTGGCTTATAAACAACAGAAATCTACTTCTCATTGTTTTGGAGGATGGAAGTCTGAGATCAAGGTGCCAGCATGGTAGAGTTCTGGTTAGGGCCCTCTTCCATGTTACAGACTGCCAACATTTTGAGTCCTCACATGATTAAAAAGCAGGGCAAGGCAGAGCTCTTCAGAATTTTTTTTTTTTTTTTTTTTTTTTCGGGGTCTCTCTCTGTCGCCCAG
>NW_026652291.1:79493583-79539685 GCF_009828535.3 Hylobates moloch
CAGGCGCCCGCCACCACGCCCGGTTAATTTTTTGTATTTTTAGTAGACATGGGGTTTCACCGTGGTCTCGATCTCCTGACCTCGTGATCCGCCCGCCTTGGCCTCCCAAAGTGCTGGGATTACAAGCATGAGCCACCGCGCCCAGCCCGTTTTTGTTTTTGTTTTTGTTTTTGAGATGGAGTCTCACTCTGTAGCCCAGGCTGGAATGCAGTGGGGCGATCTCGGCTCACTGCAAGCTCCACCTCCCGGGTTCACGCCATTCTCCTGCCTCAGCCTCCCTGGGACTACAGGCGCCTGCGACGATGCCTGGGAATTTTTTTTCTTATTTTTAGTAGAGATGGGGTTTCACCTCATTAGCCAGGATGGTGTCGATCTCCTGACCTCGTGATATGCCCGCCTTGGCCTCCCAAAGTACAGGTGTGAGCCACTGCATCCGGCCCAGAATATTTTTTATAAAGGTACTAATCTCATTCATGAGGGCTGCACTTTTATGACCTAATTACTTCCTAAAATCCCACCTCCTAATATCAGCATATTGTGGAGTTAGGATTTCAACGTAATCCTGGGTGGAAAAAAATATCCACTGTGTTATATTATGTTTACTTGTTTCAAAAACACTTTGAATTTGAACATAATAATATATTTATTACAATTTTATTTTCAATCTCTTTGCTACCTAACCATTTTAGCATATTTTGTGTATTATAGAATATTGTCAGATTAATACTTATATTGTACTCTTTTATAGTATGAAGACCTTGTGAAGAATTTTCTCTGTTCCTTTCAGTTATGCTTTATTGCAGAATTTAAAAAGCTATCTGTATTTTGAATGGTATATTCCTTATTGTGTTCTCCAATTATCACAGGTATTAAAGTTGTGTGTTAAAGTTAAGCTATGTCACTAAATGCTTTGGTAGATTACACTCACGACCCCATATTTTCAGACTTCTCTGTATCCTCACAATGCCGTAGTGCTCTCCCACAGTGACTCGGCTTGGCCATCACTTACCCAATGGGTATTTAGCAAACATGACATAAGCAGGAGCTTAAAAATGTTGTGCTTTTTTTCTTCCTCATTTGGTCCCCTGAAACAACCATGACCATATACATTAACTAGCATGCTGGAAGGACGTCAGGGATGCATGGAGAAGAGCTGAGTTGACTCAGCAGAGTCCACTCTATACCATTAGGCCCCCTCAACTTTACCACAAAGACATTAGTAAGCCCACTAGAGATGAGTTGACCCAGCCAAGTACTCATAACCACCAGCCAATACACGGAGTCAAAAGAAATTATTGGTGTTTTATTTTGCTTTGTGCCACTACGTTTTTGGTTGTTTCACAACATTATTGAAGCCATAAGTGATTGATCCTGGTGTCTGAATATTTAAAAATGTTATACCTTGGTGGTATGTAGACCATTTTATCATAACATGCTATCTATTTGTATTAAATTTTCTTACCATAAAGTTTACCTTACCTGATACAAATATATCAACACTATGTTAGCCTCTTTTTTTCTGATACAACTTTTTTTACCCTTGTATTCTTAATCTTTTTGTGTCTGTTTGAACAGTTTGTCCATTATAAATAATATAATTTTAAAACTTTTATCAGATACTTTTGCACATATTAGCTTAGTCTATTTATATTTAATATATTCATTGATACATTAGGCTTATATCTACCTTTTTACCATTTGTTTTCTGTTTATCTTACCTATCTTGGTTTGAAGGACTGACACCAGCAAACTTCAAGAGTTACTGAAAAGGTATAATAATCAATAGAGCATGATATTAGCATAAGAATAGACAGGTCAAAGAAACCAATCTGGTGCCAGAAATGGATTCACACATAACATATATGGCTCATTGATGTTCAACAATGATGCCAAAGCAATTTGATGCATAGGGATAATGTTCTTTAAAAACAACATAGAAAAAATTGGACATCTACATAAAAAGTATGTCCGACCTTATTTTTGACCACATAATAAATTAACTTGAAAGAGTCAGGAGCACAAATGTAAAACAAAAGTATAAAACTATAAAACTTATAGAAATGTTTCTAATTAGCAATCTTTGTGATCTTGAGTTACACATGCATTATTTTTAGAAAAGAGCCAAAACTACAAATAATAAAGGGAAATTATGATAAGTTAGACTTCATTAAAGTTAAAATTGTTATTTGAAAGACATTTTTATAAAATGAAAATATATGCCTAGATTTAGTAAAAATATTTGCAAAACAAATATATTCTAAAAAACTGTGTTGCAAATATATAAAGACATAGTATATAAGTTAATAATGAGGTGATAATAAAAATAGGAATCAATAATTTAAACAGACACTTCACTAAAAAAAGCTAAGGATAGCAAACAAAACATAAAAATAAGCTAAACTTCCCTAGTCATTAAAAATACAGACTACAGGCTGGGTGCAGTGGCTCACGCCTGTAATCGCAGAACTTTAGGAGGCCAAGGCAGGTGTATCACCTGGTCAGGAGTTCAAGACCAGCCTGGCCAACATAGTGAAACCCTGTCTCTACTAAAATTACAAGATTAGCCGGGTGCTGTGGCACACGTCTGTAATCCCAGCTGCTCTGGTGGCTGAGGTGGGAGAATCCCTTGAACCCAAAAGGCAGAGTTTGCAGTGAGCTAAGATTGCTCCATTGTACTTCATCCTGGGCAAGAAAGTGAGTCTCAAAAAAAAACCAAAAACCAAAAAACAACAACAACAAAAAATGCAGACTACATTAGTTTGTGATTAATAATGCTAATCAGAATGGCTAAAAACAAGAAATATTTAACAAACAAAAAAGAAATTTGGCAATATCAACAGGATGAAAAGCATTAAAAACTTGCATTTTTTGTTGGTGGGAAGGCTAAATGGTATAGCCATTTTGTACGACAAATTATAAATTTCTTGTAAAAATGTATACGTGCTCATCATATGACCCAACAATCCCCCATCTAGATGTTTACCCAAGAGAATTGAAAGCACATTTTCTCACAAATACCTTAGTCAGTGTTTATCACAAGTTTCTAAATGATAATAAAAACAAAAACCAAATATCTATTAACTGGCTAATAGGCTAAAAGCTATGTTACCTTCACATCAACAATAAAAATGAAAGGATTATTCATATGTCCAAAAATATAAATCTCAAAGCTTTATGCTGAGTAAAATATAATGGCTAGAAAAGCCAATATAACCTAATTTTGATACCATTTTATAATATTCTCTAAAAGCAAACTTTATAAAGATAAATAAGATTAGTTGTTGCCAGAGACTAGAGCTGGGAAAAGGGAACAGATTGCAAAATGGAATGGGGTTGTTTTTGCAGGATATAATCTACAAGTTAAACATAGTGGTGGTCACATGACTTTATAGATCTGTGAAAGGTCATAAAACTGTATACTTTTATTACAGTTAAATTTATTATATGGAAATTATACTTCCATTAATTATATATAGATTATATGAATATATTTTGAATGCTAATTCAAACATAAAAATAAATAAAAATAAATAAGTGGGTGAAAGATTGAAACAGGAAATTTACTACAAAACATATGGATGGTAAATTAGCATATAAAAATGCTCAAAAATTTCATCTTTAGGAAAAGACAAATTTAAATCATAGGGTAATACAGGTACACTCTTCTCACAGATAGCTACACTTTAAATTATGAAAATTATCAAGTATAGGGATAATTCTGAAGCAACTAAAATTTCTATATGCATATGGTGGGATGCAAAATCGTAGGGCCACTTTAAAAGGTATTTTGGCAGTTTTGTACTAAGTTAAACCTACATTTACCATTGGCCTTAGTCATCTCACTCCTAGATATTTATTCATTAAAAATAGAAATTGTTTGTCACATGAAGATCTGCACAAGAAAGATTATTGCAGTTTTATTTACAAAAGTGGGATCAGCCCAAATGTTCACCAACTGATAAATATACTGTGATATATCTATGTGATGAAATTGTTTTCTGCAACAAAATCAAATGAACTACATATATGAGCAAGAACACTTGTTAATCTAAATGAAAAGGTACAGAAACAAGAAGTCTAAATACTGAATTATTCTATTGAATTCCATTCATTGAAAGACAAATTTATACAAATACTTCCAAAAAGTGACTGTTAGGAGCTTGGTGTGAGTTAACAGTTCCAAAAGGGAAGTTTTGAAATTATCCAAATGTTGGACAGTAGTGATGATTGTTACATGATTATGTACCTCATCAAAAATCAGTGTACAGTACAGATACAAAGTATGCAATTTATGCCTCCATAAATCTGACTTTAAAAAGAAGTTCCAAGGGTCGGGTGCGGTGGGTCACATCTGTAATCCCAGCACTTCAGGAGGCCTAGGTGGGCGGATCACTTAAGGTCAGGAGTTTGAAACCAGTCTGGCCAACATGGTGAAACCCCATCTCTACTAAAAAAATACCAAAAACATTAGCTGGGGGTGGTGGTGGGCACCTGTAATCCTAGCTACTCAAGAGTCTGAGGCAGGAGAATCGCCTGAACCTGGGAGGCAGAGGTTGCAGTGAGCCAAGATTGAGCCACTGCACTCTAGGCTGGGCTACAGAGTGAGACGTCATCTCTAAATAAATAAATAAATAAATAAATAAAGTGCTACCCCTCAACACATACAAGCAAATGAGTGAAATATAATTTATGCAAGACTATTATAAATGTTTCAGAAAAATGAGGTGGATTAAACGATTCTGTGGGCAAGTGAATATGTGTTTCTGTTTGTCAAAGGAAGTATATTTGCAATTTAAAAACTATGAGCTGGAAAGTCATCTCTGAGAATGTAATTTACAAATAATATACACAGCTAAATAAACATCTGACTGTAGATGTTGGGTATTATTCTGGGTAGAGAGAAAAACAAATGCAAATTCCCCGAGGTGAAAGGGTTAGAGAACATATCAGTGTTATTGGTGCAGAGTGAGAAAATAGGAAAGTTACATCATACTAGTACAGACATAGGGAGCTAGATTATATAAAACTTGGAGACTGTTGTAAGGTTTTGGCTTTTTATTTCTGATTGAAGTGAGATGCTACTGGAAATGGGAAGAAGTAATGGTTAAAAGGAAAATTTTAGACAAATAAAAGTTAGCAGTTTATGTGAGGAAATAATGATTCATGGGTCAGGCCACACTTAGAACCAGGAGTGGGCCAGGTGGGGTAGCTCACACCTGTAATCCCAGCACTTTGGGAGGCTGAGGTGAGCAGATCCCCTAAGATTAGGAATTCAAAACCAGCCTGGCCAACGTGGCGAAACCCTGTCTCTATTAATAATACAAAAATTAGCAAGGCATGGTGGCGTGCGCCTGTATTCCCAACTACTCGGGAGAATGAGGCAAGAGAATCGCTTGAACCCGGGAAGTGGAGACTGTGGAGAGCCAAGACTGCACCACTGTACTTTAGCCTGATCAACACAGTGAATGTGTCAAAAAACAAACAAGCAAACAAACAAACAAAACACCAGGAGAGGTTCAGAGATCTTCACCCAACAGAAAAAGAAACTGACATACAGAAACAGCATCATTGGTTACAGCTCCAGCTCAGGATTTGTCTTATATGGAAATGATCTGATCAATTGGCTGCCTGAGACAGGCTGAATCTCCATTGCTCTGATTGTTACAAATAATATACTCTTAAATTAGGTAACAGCTTGTTTACATACCAAGTTAGTTTGTCATTATTATGTATGGAGACAGCTTTAAGCTAAATTAGTTTAACATAGTTGAACTAAAAGAATTGTTTAAAAAATATATATTTTAGCTGTAGTTTAGGAAATTGGTTGCAGGGATGAAAGGGCAGAAAAGGAAAAATTGTATATAAGAATATTGCTATAATTCAGTGATTATGAAAGCATAGACCAAAATAATTTTCTAATAAAAATATAGGATTCTTGATTTTTTATTGTTGTTGTTTCTTGTTTTGTTGTGAGTTATTTTTTTATTGTTGTTATTTGTTTTGTAATACTGACAGGATTGGCTGCTGCATAAGAAAACAAGGATTGGTGGTAATTTCAAAGCTCTTAACCTACGGAACATGAAGGAAAAATAGTGAAGATGAAAGAATGAGTAGATTGAGGATAGGATTAGAGGGTAGCATAAGAAAACAAGGACTGGTGGTAATTTCTTCAAAGCTCTTAACCTATGGAACATGAAGGAAAAATAGTGAAGATGAAAGAACGAGTAGATTGAGGATAGGATTAGAGGGTAGAGTGTAGATGTGTGAGTTAAAATTTGAAAAACATATTAGGCTTCCAAGAGAAGATGCGAAATAGGTAATTGAGACTTTTGATTTGGGTTCAGTGAAAAATACATAGCTGGAGCAATAAATTTGAAAGATTTCAGTATCAGACATCACTGAGAAAAGCTGGTCACTAAGCAATAAATAATAAAACATTTAGAGACTAAATGCTGGGATTTGCCCATATTTGGTACAATAGATAAGGAGAAAAAAGCAAAAGTTATTGAGAAATGGCAACAGCAGAAAAAATAGAAAAACAAGGTCTTCTAATACATGGAAAAAAAGTTGAAGAGTATTTCAGAAAAAGACAATTGTTCAACTTTAATATATTTTCCTGATAATTGGTGAGAATAATTTTGTAACATGGAGATTCTATACATATACCAGTGTTAACAAAAATGCTTAAGATTTTGTAATGGATGGTCAATAAAGTATTTGTATTTTTAGAAACAAAAATTGAAACTATCTCAAATTTTTATCAGTGATAAAATGGATAAAGGAGTATAAACATTGGGAAATTCAGCTACACTTTATAGGACCTAAGTATAAAGTAAATCTTGATGCCCTGATGTGAAAGTATGCCTGTGAACACTCAATAAAAAATTAAATAATTAAAAAATAGGTTTAGTTAAAAACAAAAGTACACAAAGACAAATGAGAAATATTGTTACCTCAAGAGGTTAATATGAAGTGGGCTGGTTAATAACACAGCAGCCTTAACGTAAACACTTCTAAAATACAACAATATTCAAAATAAAAACTGATAATGAGTTTCTATTTGCAAAAAAATTAAAGGCAAAGACTAAGATACTTACAAATTAAAAAGCGGAATTGTAAACATAGAAAGCTTGACCAAAGAAAATACTAATTTTTTTAAAAATTACAATTTTTAATTGATGTTTGGTATTTTCATGCATGAAAACATAAGCCAATTTTGACAACATCAATCTTGAGCAGGAATGAAAAATATCAATGTAATGACCCTATAAAGTTTTTAATATGGATAATATGAGGTAAAACCCTTTGGAAAGAAATAATGCTGCATATCTACAACTATGTGATCTTTGACAAACCTGACAAAAACAAGCAATGGGGAAAGGATTCCCTACTTAATAAATGGTGCTGGGAAAACCGGCTAGCCATATGTAGAAAGCTGAAACTGGATCACTTCCTTACACCTTATACAACAACTAATTCAAGATGGATTAAAGACTTACAGGTTAGACCTAAAACCATAAAAACCTTAGAAGAAAACCTAGGCAATACCATTCAGGACATAGGCATGGGCAAGAACTTCATCTCTAAAACACCAAAAGCAATGGCAACAAAAGCCAAAATTGACAAATGGGATCTCATTAAACTAAAGAGCTTCTGCACAGCAAAAGAAACTACCATCAGAGTGAACAGGCAACCTACAGAATGGGAGAAAATTTTCGCAACCTACTCATCTGACAAAGGGCTAATATCCAGAATCTACAATGAACTCAAACAAATTTACAAGAAAAAAAGCAAACAACCTCATCAAAAAGTGGGCAAAGGACATGAACAGACACTTCTCAAAAGAAGACATTTATGCAGCCAAAAAACACATGAAGAAATGCTCATCATCACTGGCCATGAGAGAAATGCAAATCAAAACCACAATGAGATACTATCTCACACCAGTTAGAATGGCCATCATTCAAAAGTAAGGAAACAACAGGTGCTGGAGAGGATGTGGGGAAATAGGAACACTTTTACACTGTTGGTGGGACTGCAAACTAGTTCAACCATTGTGGAAGTCGGTGTGGCGATTCCTCAGGGATCTAGAACTAGAAATACCATTGGACCCAGCCATCCCATTACTGGGTATATACCCAAAGGAGTATAAATCATGCTGCTATAAAGACACATGCACACGTATGTTTATTGCAGCACTATTCACAACAGCAAAGACTTGGAACCAACCCAAATGTCCAACAATGATAGACTGGATTAAGAAAATGTGGCACATACACACCATGGAATACTAGGCAGCCATAAAAAATGATGAGTTAATTTCCTTCGTAGGGACATGGATGAAACTGGAAACCATCATTCTCAGCAAACTATCGCAAGGACAAAAAACTGAACACCGCATGTTCTCACTCATAGGTGGGAATTGAACAAAGAGAACACGTGGACACAGGAAGGGGAACATCACACACTGGAGACTATTGTGGGGTGAGGGGAGGGGAGAGGGATAGCATTAGGAGATATACCTAATGCTAAATGATGAGTTAATGGGTGCAGCACACCAACATGGCACATGTATACATAAGTAATAAACCTGCACATTGTGCACATGTACCCTAAAACTTAAAGTATAATAAAAAAAATCATAAATAAAAGGTTATAAAAAAGATTGAGATAGAAGCAATTTCAAGACCCAGTCAAAGGACAAGAAAACACAGAAGGCACAATTACTTTTTCAATAATATAGCCTTCAGGACATTTATTTTTGAAGTTTTTTGTGAATGTTCTTAAGTCTTAATACTAAGCATTTGCACTTCATTTATATGTAGGTGGGAGTATTTAATTTTCCTCAATATAAAAAATTATAATTTTAAAAACATTTTACATACTAGTTTTACAACGACAGTTCAACTTGAAATAAAGTTTAGCATTTTAAAATTAAGGAGTGTGGCTGAAAGAAAATTATTAAAATTAAATTTATGATACTACTCTACAGCATTAAGTACATTTATATAATTTTACACATGTATGACAATTTACAAAATTTAAACAATTACAGATGTTTTCAAAGGAATCTATCTTATTACATTAAAGAAGTTCCGATTTTACCATATTCAATTAGATTTCTACTCTGTTATTGGCAAACTAAGACTGCTAGAAAATGTCCTCCAGTAAAATGATAATAAAGTTTAACACAATGAAAAAACCTCCTAGAGGCACCGAAGAGTAAACAGAGTAGAAACAGACACACAGTCATTGGAGGTACACACAGGAGGAAGCAAAAAGGGGCTGTAAAATATGAATTTGTTTTTTGTCTTTTAATCTTGGGCTAAGGACAATTGGTATACTGTGTGCATTAGGCAATTGGGGTGACAATAAAGCAAAAAAAATAGAGTAATTCTGGTCTAGTAATAAAAAAACAAAACACACACACACAAAAGAAGAAAGAAAATAGGAAAAGAGAACCGAAGAAACTGAGCATGCTGAAGAAAGTCAGGAAATCTTGGAATTTAGAGAGGGAATACCCCCAACATTTCTGACTGACGCATGAACCATGAATTCAGGAATCATTTGCACTTACAATGTTCAGGAATCAATCTGAATTACTCAGTACAAAAAATGAAGAAAACGGAATGCATGTCTTAGATTAAAGACAAAAGCTGGGTTTAATCAGAAATAAACTAGGTGTTAGAAGTGGCACTCAAAAATTTTAAAGTATTAAAAAATTTTTAAGTATTATTTTAATAACTAATTAATTAATTTAAAAGTGATGCACAGTGAATAAGAAGATTCCACAATGAATAAGAAATTTTAGTCACGGAACAGAAAAGATTTAAAGGAATCAAGTGAAAATTCTAGAATTGAAAAATATTTCAAATTTAAAAACAAATGTAAACGCTATCTGGATAACATCCAAGGAGAAGATAAGAAAAAAAAAAAGAGAGAGAGAAAACGAATTTGAAGACAGATAATTAGAAATTGTCCACAGTGAAGAATAAAAAAAGACAGAAAAAAATGAACAGAGACACAGAGAATTGTTAGATAATATGTGGCCTAAAATCAGTGTGATTAGAATCTCAGGAAGATAGAAAATAAAGAATGAAAAATACAAAGAAAAAATTATAAGAACTAATGACTCACAGTTCTCCAGATTTCATAAAAAAGAAACGAAATACTACAAAGTATTAAACATCAATCAGAATAAGACCAAAGAGGCCCACCCTGAAATACATTATAATACACTGTGGAAATCTAAAAGTAAGAATAAATTTTAAAAGGAACATATGAAAAATAACATATTAACATTCCAGTTAAATTACAATCTGAATGAGAAGTTGAGTTTTGGCAGAAACCATGGAGGCCAGAAACAAAGTGTGGCAACACATTTACAATGCTGAAAGAGAAAAAAAAAAAAAGTTGATCCAAAATTCTATACTCAGTTAGTGGAATCATACGTTTAAAAATGACTAAGATGTTTTAAAATGTTTTTAAAAATGTTATCTTACCAAATATTTACAAATTTCAGTTTTTTTAATAATTCAAGAATGTAGACATTATACAATATTTTAAATGAAGAACTAACAGAACTTTCTGATAGAGAACTTTTATTGTGGGAAATGCTAAAAGCATTTTTTGAGGCTACATGGAAATAACACTAAATACAAATGTAAATTCTTACATAAGAATAGAAGAGTATCAGACATTGTAAATATCTAGGTAAATTTAAAAAATTATTTCCTTACTGCTTTCTTAATTGCTTTTAAAACACATAACTTATTAAAGTGAAGATTAAAATACTGTCTTCTGGGATGAGCAATACAGATTGGCCATCCATAATCAGAAAATCATAAATCTGAAATGCTCCAAAATAGAACGTTTTTGAGTGCCAATGTCATGCCACAAGTGAAAAATTTCACAACTGACCTCATATGACGGGTTTCAGTAAAAACGCAGTCAAAACTTTCTTTAAAACCATACAAATACACAGAAATTAAGCAATCTCCTCCTGAATGATCTTTGGATCAATTAATTTAAGACAGAAATTTAAAAATAAATGTTTGAGACAATTAAAAAGGTAAAACAACATATCAAAACCTGTGA
Source organism: Hylobates moloch (assembly GCF_009828535.3). NCBI lineage: Eukaryota > Metazoa > Chordata > Mammalia > Primates > Hylobatidae > Hylobates > Hylobates moloch. The sequence continues at coordinate 79,504,681 of NW_026652291.1, forward strand.
TATACAGAGGGAAATTTATATTGTTAAGTGCCTATATAAAAAAAGATTATAAATTAACAACGTAAGGTTGCACCTCAAGAAATTTGAGAAAGAAGAAATTATCTAATGGGAAATCAATTCCAAAGCCAGCAGAAGAGAAATAACAAAGATCAGACTAAATAAAATTGTGACCCTCCCCCCCCCAAAAAAAAGATATGAAGGATCAATGAAACGAAGTGTTGGTTTTTTGAAAAGATAAATAAAAGTGATAGACCACGAGCTAGAATAACGGAGAAGAGGGAAGATCCAAATAAGCCCAATAAAAAATAAAAACCGAGACATTTCAAATGATACCACAAAAATATAAAAGATTATAAGACACTGCTATGAGACATATCTCTACACTTACAAACTAGAAAAGCTTGAGGAAATGTATAAATTACTGGAAACATAAAAGCTCCCAAGATTCAACCAAGAAGAAATCAAAATCCTGAACAGACAGTAATGAGAAATGGTATTGAATAAGTAATAGAAGTATCTCAACAAAAAATAAGCCGAGAACTGGATGAACTCACAGGATAATTCTACCAAACATACAAAGAAGAGCTAGTATCAATCCTGTTGAAACCATCCAACAAAAATCAAGGGGGAGGGAATTCTCCCTGACGCACTCTAAAATGCCAGCCTCATCCTGATACAAAAGCCAGGCAAAATGAAACAAAAAGAAAATTACAAATATTCTTGATTAACAAAGATGCAAAATCCTCAACAAAATACCAGCAAACTGATTATAACAGCAGATTGATAAGGTAATTCACCATGATCCAGAGAGTTTTATTCTAGAGAGGCAAGGAGAGTTCCCAATACACAAATCAGTGTGATTCACCAAATAAGCAGAATTAAAAACAATATGATTATCTCAATAAATACAGAAAAACTTTTGATAAAATTTAACATTTCTTCGTGATAAAAACTATCAACAAAGCATGAAAGGAACATCTCAAAATAATAGGAGTCATATATGATGAGCTCACAGCCAACATCATATGTGACAATGGAAAGTTGAAAGTATTCCTTCCAGTAATGTATCAAGACAAGGATGCCCAATTTTTTTAGTCTTGTTCAACGTAGCATGGGTAGTCCTAGCAAGAGCAATCAGGCAAAAGAAGAAATTAAAGCCATCCAAATTGGACAAAAGAAAGTCAAATTGAATCCTCCGTGGTGGAAATTTCAGAGGAGGAGCCCTTGGGAACCGTCGCGGATGTAATAGGATGGGCAACATGCCACAGAGAGGTGGTGGTGGCGGCGGAAGTGGTGGAATCAGCTATCCATACCCTCGTGCCCCTGTTTTTCCTGGCCGTGGTAGTTATTCAAACAGAGAGAACTACAACAGAGGTGGAATACCCAACAGAGGGAACTACAGCCAGAACTTCAGAGGACGAGGAAACAATCGTGGCTACAAAAATCAATCTCAGGGCTACACCCAGTGGCAGCAGGGTCAATTCTGGGGTCAGAAGCCATGGAGTCAGCATTATCCCCAAGGATATTATTGAATACCCAAATAAAACGAACTGATACATATTTCTCCAAAACCTTCACAAGAAGTCGACTGTTTTCTTTAGTAGGCTAACTTTTTAAACATTCCACAAGAGGAATTGCCTGCGGGTTCCTTTTTTAGAAGCTTTGTGGGTTGATTTTTTTGTTTTCTTTTTTGTACATTTTTAATTGCAGTTTAAAAGTGAATCATAAGAGAACCTCAGCATTGTGCACAATAAGAGAATGTGTCAGTATTTCAGGGTTCTACATTTTATCTGTAAAATTTGACTTTTTTTTTAATTGCAACAGAAGTAAAATGTTGCTTTGTAAAAAAAAGAAAGTCAAATTGTCTCTGCTGATGTGAAAGTCTCCTCCAAAAGAAGCCTAGATTTGACAAATGACTTCAGTACAGTTTCAGGTTACAATATCAACATACAAAAATCAGTAGCATTTAATACAACAGTAACAATCACACTGAAAACCAAATCAAAAGTAAATCCCATTTACGATAACCACATTCACAAAAATACCTTGGTATACATTTAACCAAAAATATGGATTCAACCTAAATATCCATCAATGGATTATTGGAAAAAGGAAATGTAATATAGCACATACATAAACACACATACACCACGGAATACCACTCAGGGGCATAAAATAATGAAATCATGCCTTCTGCAGAAATGTTGATGAAACTGGAGACAATTACCTTAAATGAAATAACTCAGAAACAAAAAATCGAATACTACATGTTCTCACTTGTAAGTGGGAGCTAAATAATGTGTACATGGACATAAAGAGTGGCATAATAGATACTGGCGAGTCTGAAAGGTGGTAGGGTGGGAGAGGGGAGAAAGAATAATAAATCATCTAATGGGTACAAAGTACACTATTTGGGTGATGATTACACCAAAATCCCAGACTTCACCACTACGGAAAATATCCTCATGTAATAAAATTGCACTAATACTTCTTATATCTGTAAAACACACACACACACACAAATTACACAAACATACTCTAGAAGAAATATGAATACCTTCTATTACTCAAAAGGAATTGAATCAACAATAAGAAACTTTCAAAGACAACTCTAGGCCCAGATGGCTTCACTGGTGAATTGTCGAATGTTTAGGGAAGAAAAACTACCAACCATATATTTTTTATTTTCAGAAAATAATATAGGTTGGAACATTTCCCAACTCAATTCATAAGACCAGTGTTACAGTAATATCGAATCTAGAAAACTATATCAGATTTAAAAAGAACTGCAGACCAATATGCCTCACTGGCAGAGATGAAAGCATTCCTAATAAAGTGTTAGCAACTTGAGCTAACACTTTATTCACGTATTTAAAGAAATACACAATGACCAACTGGGATACCAGGGTGGATCAGTTGGAAAGACAATGAGGATAATTAATTGTATAATTTTTATGGTGTAAGAACTGGTAACAAAATGTGAAGACTAAATGTAAAGATTTATCTTTTTCAGATATAGTAAAGGAAATATGGTATAACAACAGGAGCCATAGGGAATAAATTCAAGGCAATAATATTTCAAAAAAATTATTGTTTGTGTGTTCATTGCTACAAGCTCTGAAATATTCCTGAGTAAATTTTTATATCATAATGCATAGAATAAAGGGTTTGAAATCACTTGCCAGTGTCTGCAATCATGTTTATTCTATTTCTTAAAATTATATGGTATACTTATTGTCTTATTTGATCATTTAGGGCATTGATATTATTCTCAATAATATTTTTACCTTATTTGTTTTGACTGTTGGAACTTTATTCTTTCATGCCAAATAAGCATTTAAGTATTTTTAAATCAAGAAGCAAATGTCTTAAACTATTTTTATTGGGATAGGGGTTATATTCTTTTGAAAGACTTGTTATTGGTTCAATAGGCTGAATAATATCTCTTCTTTTTAAGTTCTCATAAAAAGCACATTTTATATAAGCTAATAGCCTTAAAAGTATAATCAAAAAAAATAATTATTCTCCTATATGCATGCTTTTCAATAGTTGATTTTAATTGTTACAAATTTTAAAATGTATATGAAATTCTGGTACAGTGATTCTCAAGTGTGTCATATTTTCAAATAAACTATTATTTCTGAAAAATAAAAATCAAACTGTATTATTCAGGTAAAACATTCTTTTTGAACTATGCATTAATTTTTGTGGCATCAACAATTTCTTAGGTTAAGATATTTTAAACTTACATGTTATTTATTTTAACAGATTTATATGACATGGACTCTTTTAAGGTAGCCCAGAAGCTTTACACTGCCAATCTAGGATGATAGATGTGTTATATTTATTGGTCAAGAATCTATTCTTATTAATGTTGATTTAGTGAATATGAACAAATTTTAACAAACCTCATGTTCTATTTCTCTATAGATGTATAACAATTGATGATCTTTCACATATTCTGATTCACATATTTACTATATCTGCCTATCACTTTTGGTCATTTGTGTTTGCTCTTTATACACTAGAATGCAAATTTCAGGATCACAAGGACATTAATATATTTTTCATAATAATAACTCCAAAATGTAATTAGCAACTAACTCAGTAACTTTTATACACACACACGTACACACAGACACAAACACATATATTCTCCATGTATATTGTAAGTTTAAATATTTCCATCCCATATTCTTTGCTAATGCTTTGCAAAAGGATGACATTATTTTATAAAATTTCCTTTTATTTTTCTAGAGGAATTGGCTAATAGCTGATGCCTTTATAACAACAACCTCAGTTTACATAGCAGATAACTATTTTCAAAGTTTACAAAAGATTTTTCATTTCTTGATTCTTACAACAGTCCAATACTAAGAAGTGTAAAAATAGTGTTAAAAATCTAAGAATCTAGAAGAAGTCATATTTTTATTTCAAATACTGTTCAACCATTTATTAGTATGTGACCTTTGTTTAGTATTTCAACTCTGCACCTCAGCTACTCCATCTGTAAAAAAGGTAGTTTTTAATTTCACAAACTTAATGTGAGTATTAAATGAATTCATCTGTATATAACACTTAACACAATGTCTAGCAAACAGTAAGTTTTTAATAAATGTTAAAGAGCAGTAGGAGGATTATTAATTTACTTTTAGAGGTAAAAAAAGTTTCAGACAATTTAAGTGACTTTTTAAAATTAACACAGTAAGTTTAAGACCAAAGAATAGAATTAAATTATGAAAATAATGTATTAGTTTTTTTTCTAGGTTAATATATTCCAGATAAAAAACTACAGTTGACTCTTGAACAATACAGGGTTAAGGAACGCCAACCCCCACACAGTCTAATCTCTGCGTAGAACATTTAACTCCTCCAATACTTTACTAATAACCTACTGTTGACCAGAAGACTTACCGATAATATAAACAGTAAATTAACACATATGGTGTATATGTTTTTAAACTATATTCTTACAATAAAATAATCTAGATAAAAGAAAATGCTACTAAGAAAATCACATGGAAGATAAAATACATTTACTATTGAATAAGTAGATGTGGATGATCATAAAGATCTTCCTCTCATCTTCACATTCAGTAGGCTGAGAAGAAGGAAGAGGAGGGGCTGTTCCTGCTGTTTCAGGTCTTGGGGATAGCAGAGGTGGAAGAAACTCTCTATATAAATATACTTGGCCAGTTCAAATCTATGTTGTTCAAGGGCCAACTCTATACATATATTACATAAAAGCTATCAGATAAAGACTTATAACTCTCAAGATTTTTAGAGTAGTCCGTACATTGACTGGGTCAGAAATCCAGCAAGTACAATTTCAAACTCTGCTTTCTTTAAAATACAGGAAATACAATACTATAAAAGTGATGTACTAAGCATGTTTGGAACTCCAATAAAGTAATAGGAAAAGTTTAGGGTCAAAACTTATTTTGTCTAGGACTGTTTTATCTATCTTTTGTGGATCTTTTAAAATATATATATGGTTCAAGGATCAGATATTGTGCTTGGAGTTGTCCTCTTCTAAAATCTAAATTTTAGTTTCATTCTTTCACAAGTATGACAAGCCTGACTTTTGTTACATTTATTATGTAGGGTCATAGGAACTAAAGTGTACCATTATTTTATGCTTAAACTGACTTATCCAGATTATTGCATTTTGGTTGTAGTATGACCTTTTCAAAATTAAGTTCACTTTGGTTTTACTTTTCTAAAGAAGTAAGATAAAAAAAAGGCAGTGGTTTAATCTCCATGCCAGATGAATCCACGGGCTAAAATGAGATAAGGGTAAGTTTTTATTATCTGTCATGTTTTTTTATTACACACAGAATAGCCATAATGCCTAATACTTGTGATTTCTCCTCTGTTCCCCTCAGAACATTTTAAATCCTTTCTGTGATTTAAATAAAGATTAATTACTGGGAAAATTTTTTTTTATCTTATGCTGGCACAATCTGCTTCAGATCTAAGAACTCAGGTCTTATCAGTTTAAACCCACAGCTGTAAGTCTCTACATCTCTATATAAAAACACAGTATTCTACATCTCTTTCAACACTTTCTCACTCCAAAAATTATTGTCATTTGGCTGGGCTCCACAGATATACCAGCAATAATTTATATTTTTCCTGTAGCCTCTTCCCTATCTTAACTTTTTTTTTCTTATCTATATATCGTCTCCTCTGTAGTGGAGACACCAAGGATTAATCTCATGCACAAGAAAGAGAAGCTCATGTGTGTGCTTTCTCTTGTTCTCATTCCATGAAACCACATATTTTTAGCTATATTTAGACACAGTAAAGCCTTCACACTAGAATTCTTACAATTTGTAAAAACTCATCAAGATATATGTTATAATTAATACTACAAAACTGATCCAATATTACAGAACGAGGAATAAACTGAAAGGATTAATTCACCTGGAAAACTTTTTACAGAGAGTTTAGAACATGAAACTTTCCAAACAGAATATATTTGCTAATGGGTTGAAAATAAATAGAAGTGGGTAGTGGCAAGCTACTAGGTCATTATCATGCTAGTTTTCATCATAGTCTCCTTAGCTATTACCAAACTTTTTTGTATGCAATGGTTGCATTTAGCTGAACTAAGGAAAAGTCCTGCAACGACAAAAATTTAGACTCGCAGATGGTTTGAAAGGTGAGTAAAGCAGGGTTTTATTGGGTGAAGAGGAAGAAAAGGGGGAAACAGGGACTCTCGCTAGGCCAGAGTCCTGCAAGAGCCCTTCCCGCCTGGCCATTCAAATCCCCAGTTCCACACAGGAAGAGGAGGGGCCAGGCTCCTCCCGACCGCAAAGTGCATGAACTTCCAGAACTTTGCTTTAACCTGTGGCTTATAATTAACAGAAAAATGGCTTATATTTAGAATATATTATATAAAGTGTCTTTACAAATCAATAAGGGAAGCAAAAAAAAAATCTGCTTAGGAAAAACACGACAAGCAGAACTGTAAGAAGACAAAGTCCCAATAAACATGAAACATGAAAAGATGATGTGCCACCACATTCATAAAAAAGGGTACACAAATTCTGTGAGTCACTATTTTGGAATGATAATTAGTTTGACAAAAAGAAAAATCATTACTTTTTTGTTTGACAGGGATACAGAAAATTGGCCACTCTTGCAAAATCTTTATGTTTTATATGCTGACAAATTTTGCTACAGAAATATTATTCATTTATGCTAAAATATATGTATAGGGGTTCATGATAGCATAAAACCTACTTTGAATCTGTTAAAGAGATTATTCCAGATGGTAATGATAAATCAGTCATGTATTATGCAACAGCAGTATCATCTACAGAATAGACCTTTGGTAAGCAAGTTAACAGTAACCATCCCTTTGCTGTTATAATTGGTGTTTAGGATATCCACATCTATAACCATGACTGTACTTTAAAAATGTGTACTAATTTTAGAATTCTTCTAAGGATTTCCACGACCATAATTAAATCATAGCACATACCACATGGGTATCTGTTGTTCAGTATTTATGATCACACTCTTCTTGTCAAATCTGGAAGAGCAATATCATATCCTAATACAAAAAACCATCTGGTGCTGCAGATGCCAGGTTATGGTATCTTGACAGTTTTGATGGTAATACCACTGAGTTAATTCTTTGCTAGGGGCAATGAAAAATGAGTACATTTGATTCTTTGATGTATAATTAAAGTAACATGGTTTGTGTCATAAAGGTTTATAAAGTACTTGGGCCAGTCTAGCAAAGCCACATTGATCAGATATGGGGCTATGTACCAAAAGGAAACTCCTTCCTGCAGGGCAAACGCTATGATTTGTCTGAACACAACATGGTACATCAGAACAACTTTGTTTCATACTCCCTGGCCTGACTTATTTTGTTAGTCCCACAAGCCATGACCTCAGACTAGCTCTTTGACTTTAGTGTCCATGCTTTCTTCTGATTTTATTTAATGACATCTCCAATTAATTAGGTTATTGAATTTGATCTGTGACCAGCTCTGCTTCCATTATGGGGCCTAATTCCCTTTATGTTATGTAATTAAATAGATATATATTTAATATAATGTGTATGTTTATTATCACTATTATTATTTTGCCTTTAAATGTTTCTATCAGCCCTTATGTTTTCAAGGAATCTTAATGCACTGTACCTGTGTGGTAAATACTGTAGGCTTTAAAATCATACCACATGTGTTTAAATACTAGCACCATCACTCATGAGCCAGGTGGTCTTACCAAAGTTAACTTTTATGACTCAGTTTCTTCAAAAAATATAGATGCAATATTGCCTACATATAGGGTTGTTATAAAGATTTAATTAAAAACTGAATTTAAAATGCTTAACACAGAGACAATTATAATATAAATGTTATATTTATTGTTCACTATAAACACTTTCTTCCCAAGATAATTCAATTGGAGTATTGGACATTCTAGTTAGTATAGACATTGCTTTAACTGGATATAGTCAATCCTCATTATTCATGGATTCTGTGAATTGGCCCACGCACTAAAATGTACGTGTAACTTCAGAATCAATACTCATGAATTTTCTCCATCCTTTGCAGACATGCCCAAAACCTCAAAAATTGTGAATCAGTAAATGTGCTTATTCTCAACTGAAATTGAACAAGGCAACACTCTACCTTCTTATTTTAGTTTCCATACTTTAAACAAGTGTCCTTTTTACAGTCTATTTGGTGCTACATTTTGTGCTTTTTGTTGGTGATTTTGCTGTTTAAAATGGTCCCCAAGCATAGTGCTAAAGTGCTGTTTAATGTTCATGTATATCCATGTGTGCCATATGGAGAAAATATATGTTAGATAATTTTCATTCACGCATGAGTTATAAGCTGTTGACAGTTATCTCAATGTTAGTAAATCAACACTATGTATACCCAGAAAAATAAAGAGGAAATTTGCTGATCTGTACATGAGGCTGCTCCGCAAAGTGCTAAAACAACATCTACAACGCATGAGAAAGACATGGAAAAGATGGAAAACCTGCCAAATTTGTAAATTCGTGAGATGACACATATAAAAATGTGTAATGAACAGCATTGTTGTCACTCTTAAAGCCAAATATATATATATGTATATACAGTCATGTTAATCAGGGTCAAGAAAACGCTAAATCCTTCTTGGCCAGTGCTGACTGTCTTACATGTTTTGAAGGCAGCATGCTCTGAAAAATGTTAAACTTGAAGGTTTAACAGACAGGGTGGTTTCTACAGATCTGGAGACTTCAGAAAATAATTTAGAATGCCTGATAAATATTATACAGGAGGAAGATTAGGTGGAAGAGCAGGTTTTCAGTGCTGATGATTAAATACTGCCTTGTTTAATAAGGACATAGGCAAATTAACCTATATAACACAAATGACATTTTGGTTGAGGAACATGTTGTGACTCAAGGCTTGCATAAACTTAACCCTGCTTTTTCCCAGAAGCAGTCATTCAATATTTTTAAATTCCATGTTCATGGTGACTTCATAAAACATAACTACCATGAGCACTGAGAGCTGACTACATCTTGAGGTGTTACCAGATCTACTGAGAGAAGGACGCAGTAATTTACACTGAAAGATAGTAGACCTGTACTAAGGCCCTAAGTTTTAATCACACTCTCACATAAGTGGGAACCTAACCAAATGGGGAGAATTTTTAAACAAAATAGTGGGAGCCCATTGTTTTGGACTAAGCACATGTACTAGACCCCAATAGACCAAACCAAACCAAAATGGAGTCAGTCATGCTAAATGTGACATAATCAAACTAAAACTTTAAGGAAACATGTAGATCCTAGAACAAACTAGGTTTTGTTTTCTCCTGTAAACAGGCCATTCTAGCATAATGAGCTACCCTTTACTGTAACGCTTACAAAAAAATAACCTGAAGTCCTTGTTCCCCTTACCAAACCCCCTGATCTGCTTGCTATTTCTCTGTGGGTTTCAAGATTGAATAAGTACATTTACAATGGTGAGAGTGACATTACTGATTAAAGTTTTGGTCAATCTCTCATAGTTGAAAAAATTGACCAAAGGGGGGGAATTATTAAATCAAGTATAGCCTAAAGCTGCCTCCTTACATATTTTAAGTTCAGCCTAAATGTTTCTCTTTGCATCGTGAACTATAACCTAAATAGAGTTGTAAGCACACTGCAGCCTACTCTTGTGCTAATCACTGAGTTTTGTCCAATCAAAGGTGGCCAACTGTTCAAACTGTGTTCAAATAAGGCAAACATCAAGCTGTAACCAATCCAGCTGTTTCCGTTCCTCATTTCCATTTTCTGTATGTCCCTTTCCTTGTTCTGTCCATAAATCTTCCACCATGTGGCTGTGCCGAAGTCTCTGAGTCTAATCTGGCTTGGGAGGCTGCCCGATTCACAAATTTTTCTTTGCTCCATTTAACCCTTTTAAATTTAATTTAGCCAATGTTTTCCTTTAATAGGAGAAAAACATGATGGACATGAAAATATATCCCTAAAAGTGTTGGAACATACGTAAATATATCAGGAGAACCTTACAGATTCGTGAACTAGTGACAAGGGAATAATTCCTATAAAATAATAGAACTCTGATTTTCAATGTGTATACCTGTAAAACAATTTTAACTATCCCTTAGATATGATACATCTACTTCCTTCCTTAAATTCCTAAGATCTACATGTCAAGTATAATACTAAATTTGAACATATATTTGCATAACAGATAAAAGATTTCATATAATATTGTCAGGCTTTTTTTAATACTTAAATGATGAAGTTCAATGTTCAGAATGTTAAACTTTCTAATTCTGGTAAAACTAAATTAATATTCCTCTTCCTATACTTTATCATTTAGGGTTAGAAACAGTTTCATGGGCAATTTCACCATACCTTACTGCACCCTAAATAACCCCATACCTTCAGATGAAACTAATAAGGAGCCAGTGAAGCTTCAATGCAGATTATGATATAACTTAATGTCTACTTAGAATTTCATCTTGCAATTTTTTTATCAGAAGAAACTGAAAAAAAGCTATTCTGGACAAAGCAATTTCACTTTTGCTAAATATTTCAGAAATATGACACTTAGAGCTTTACGGTAATTTATAGAATTTGGAAAGAATATTTAAAAGAGCTTTTAAATTGATAGTGACTTCTAAGGAAAATTTAGTTTTCAATCTGCATTTTGATTGCAGGTTTTATAGGAAAAGAAAACACATAACTCCAACTACTCTAAACTTCTGGGAGGTCTGTCCCCAGGCATGGTTCAATTATCAGAGCCATCTCCATATGGAGAAGAGGAGCAGCTCACTTAGTGTTTAATTCTTGTTAATTCTTGCTCTTCCTTTGAGAGTGTCATGGCTACAACTTTGTCAAGCTGTAGAGAGTAACATCATCAATGAAAAAAGCATAAAAATGACTATTTCCAGCTATTAAAAAAATGGTAAACTGTAGCATGGAAAGAAAATGAGAAAACAAAACAAAATAAAACAAAATTTAATATATTTTTTGGAAAGCTCTAGACTTCTGAAAAAATTATACTTCTTTTTAATAAACAGTGGGTTCTTTATTATGAAGTCTTATATATCACAGATTTTTATAGTGCATGACTGCTGTGAAAATATGAAAGGCACTTTTATGCTTTCTGCTCTATTCCATCCTTTTTCTTCTTCAAAGATGAAAATATAGTAAGGTTTATATTATTTTTCCTATCTTAAAACCTAAACCAGAAGAAATCTAATGGAATTTGAAGTTTTATAACAGAGGTAAGATTTTTGGATTGTCTTTCATCGAATGAAAAAATTAGCTATCTAATAGTATAATCCTATTGATTTCCTAGCCTAGTATTTAAATATTATGCTATTCATGGGTAGCTATTACTTCTCTGATAATGTATATCATAATTATGATTTTGCCTAAATTTTATAACTAGAATAAAGTTTTTTTTGCTTTTCGTCTGTCTTATCTTTTACCTCTTCATTATTTTACGGTTATGCAATTATTTAGAATGTCTAACAATACAAAGAAATGAAATCAAAATGGCATGCATAATTATTATTTGATAAATGATGACACATATCTACATTATTACTATAAATATCAATGTGCATTACAGTAATATAGGTAGTAGCCTTTATATGTAAACATTTTATGTAAACGCTGAATCTTCCTGTTAAAAATACCAAGTAATGATCTTCAAGAGTATGGTTTTTAAAAACTTTTGTCAACATATGCTTTCTACTAAAATCAGTAGTAATGAATTACTTATTAAATATATAGAAAGAAAATTTTGTTCTTTTAATTTTATTTGGTTCAAAATTTCTCTAATATAAAATTATTTCTGCCCTCCTTACTATTCAAGCATTTGAATAGAAAGAAATAGATACATTGATTGTGATCCCTCAATATTGAGTCAGTTCTCTTCCTTATTATGTTGATAACTACTAAAAAATTCTCAGGGTTTTTAGATACCAAATATAATAAAAAGTAGAATGAAACGCCTACTGCCTTTTTTTCCCCAAACTACTGTCATGATCATTAAAACTGTGTTTACACAATTGCACACACAAATATATGTGTAGATCGATAGATAAATAGATAGAGATATATCTGCAGTAGATTTTTTTTTTTTTATTTTTGAGGTAAGGTCTTAATCTGTACCCAGGCTATAGTGCAGTGGCACAATCACAGCTTACTGCAGCCTTTACTTCCCAGGCTCAAGCAAACATCCCACCTCAGCCTTTCAAGTAGCCGAGACCACAGGTGCACAACACTATGCCTGGCTTACTTTTAATTTTTTTTTTTTTTTTAGAGAGACAAAATATTTTCTATGTTGCTCAAACTCCTGGTCTCCAGGGATCCTCCTGCAACTCCTTTATGGAGAAAAAGAAACCTTTATATACTACTGGTTGGCATGTAAATTGTTATAGCTATTATGATGGAGAGTTAAAATTAAAAAAAAAAACTATAACTATCATATGATTCAGCAATTCCATTTCTCCGTATTAACCCAAAGGAAATAAAATCAGTACATCAAAGAAATATCTATACTCCCATGTTCATTGTGGTGTGATTTACAATAGCCAAAACATAGAAGCAATCTAAATGTTTACCAATGGATGAATGGATGAAGAAATTGTGGTATTTACATACAATAGAATACTATTGAACCTTACAAGAAGAAGACAATCTTGCCATTTGTAACAATGTGGATGAACCTGGATGACCTTATACTAAGTGAAATAAGCTAAATCCAGCAGAACAACCACATGATGCCATTTATATGTGCAGTATACAATAGTCAAACTCATAGAAGCAGAGAGTGAAATGGTACTTGCCAGGATCTGGTGAAAGAGAGAAACGGAGGGATTAGTCACAGCATATGAGATTTCGGTTGTACAAGACGAATTAAGTCCTAGAGATCTACTGTATATCATAAAGCCTACGGTTAATAATATTATTTTATATTCTTAAAATGTACTAAGAAGGTATATCTTATGTTAGGTGTACCTATCATAAACCAAAAAGTATCTGATGCAGCTCTCAATCAATTTTGATGTTTTTCTGCCAAGGTTAAAGACCACGGCCTGTGACCCAGCCTCAGTAGATCCTGAGAAGATGTGCTCAAGTTGGTTTGGTTACAGCTTGATTCTATACATTTTAGAGAGATAGAACTTATGCACAAAGACATAAAATCAACACATGTATAGTATATTATTTGTCTGGCAGGGGTGGGTTTCCAGGTCATAGGTGAATATTGGCAATTGATTGAAAGACTTTATCTCTGCCTGAAGTGTTGAAATGAGCTTGAGTTAAGGTAAGGGGGAGGATGTCCAATTAGTTGTTCACCGGCTTAGCATTTTATTTGTGGTTTTCAGTATCATAAATCAATAATAATGACAATAAATTTAATAAATAGGGTCGGAGGAAACTTTTGAAAGTGATTGACAGGTTTATGGCATAGATTGTGGTGGTGGTTTTATACGTATATACTTATCACCCAATTAATCATACTGTATACATTAAATATGTACAACTTTTTAAAAAATCATTCATACCTCAACAAAATAGTTTCAAATAAAAGGCTACAAACTGTACATTTATATTTATGTGGCCTCTTGAAAGTCAAAACTATGCAGGCAGAAAACAAAAAGAGTTTTTAGGAGCTGCAATTGGATAAGGAGGTGTTGACTACAGTGAGACATAGGGAATTTCTGGGAATAATGCAGCAGTTCCTATCTCGATTATGGTGACTGTTACATAAATGTGTGAATTTGTCAGAACTCATAATATTTTAGTAAAAGATGTATATTTAAGGTCAATAAAAATGCTAGTTTGCATACACAATCAAAGCTAATCTGCTCATGGTGTTGTCTCCTGAGATCTTTCACTCAGGCATAAACATAAATAAATACTTACATAGGGAAAGGTACCAATATATAGAAAAGTTACTATAGAAAACAGATATGGGTACTGAAGGCTCAGCTCTATGCCAAATATTGCCTTTATGGTCCTTACATATTATATTATTAAAACAGAACTGTAGCTATTTTCCTGGTAAGAAATTGACATCTTAAATAGGTTAAAGTAACTTTATACCGTCAAGGGTTAGACAGTGGCAAGACAGAGACTGATTCCAGCCTTACTGACAGGCTGGTTTTTATCTCCTTTACATAGCACATTTTCAGAAAATATCTCGCATGTTGTAGCTAATAGTTGAGAGAATGAAACGATCCTTTAATTTGGGAGGACTCCACTAAAATTGTGTTCATAAATAAACTGTTAGAACAAGGCCTCAAATAAATTTTTGAAATTGTCTTAATATGAAAAACAGAAGAGAGAATAATTAACAACATGGAATAAGTACATACTTATCTTTTTTGTGTAAAAAAAATAAGATTTTGCAGTGTGATCAATGTTGGCTTTTCATGGAATTCACATAATATTTCCAATGGTTCATTAAATGCAAAACACGTGCAAAGATTTTGCACTTATCAGTTAGATTAGGGTAATGATAATATGTCAAGTTGATAAGCTCTTGAATAATGAGGGTGAAGTAGAGTGGATAGAGCAAATCAAATTGCAAGAATAACAGAAGCACATATATTCAAATGAAACACTGGCAGATACTATAAGTGGATCAATAATCTAAATTTCCAAATTTTATTTTTAACATGTCAGAAGCTATTTTTTTCTGAAAGATCAGGATTTGTTATTCATTGTTTGTAAACATATGCTTACATTATAATTAAAAGCATGCAAGACTGGCCATGAAAAGTCAAGGTTATCATTACAAATTACTACTATTAAATGACGTTTATGATGCTGGAATGTAAGGTTTACATATCTTCATTTTCATTAGTAACTACTGTTAGTTTTATTATTAAATAGATACTAAAATAAAATTTATACACATGCCTGGAGATAAATGAAATACATTTATTTTCATGACTAATATTTTATAATGTTTATATCTTCCTTTACTAAACATTAAAGAAATTATCTACATTGACATTTTCTCAGCCTATCATACATATGATAAAAAATAAAAAACGTGGCTGGGCGCAGTGGCTCACGCCTGTAATCCCAGCACTTTGGGAGGCTGAGGCAGGTGGATCAGGAGGTCAGGAGATCGAGATCATCCTGGCTAACACGGTGAAACTCTGTCTCTACTAAAAATACAAAAAAATTAGCTGGGCATGGTGGCAGGTGCCTGTAGTCCCAGCTACTCGGGAAGCCGAGGCAGGAGAATGGCATGAACCCTGGAGGCAGAGTTTGCAGTGAGCCAAGATCACGCCACTGCACTCCAGCCTGGGCGACAGAGTGAGACTCCGTCTCAAAAAAATAAAATAAAATAAAATAAAAAAATTTGTCAAATAAATAAATATTGTAGGGTAGTGAAGTGACCTAAGCTATTACAGCCTTGTACAACTTTGTATTTTTCCTAAAAATTATAGCAACAGAAAATTTTGAAGACATTAATAATTAGCTACTTTCCTCTAAATGTTTTCCTAATTATAGTAAAAATAAATCTCAGAGTATTCTGACATTATCATACATTAAATTAACTAAATTTACTAGCAGGCAAGCACAATACTTCATGCAGCCTCTTCACTAACCTCAAGCAAATGCCAGCTCCTTGTCCTTTCAGGTAATTACTACCACTCACGTAAATGGTTACTCCACACCAACCCAATTTCCTAAGGCAGAGTTTGGCTACTCTTCCTAATAAGAATCAGACATCTAACAGGTGTGAAGTGAAAGCTTACTGTGATTTTTATTTACACTTCCATCATGATTAGTGATGTTGAGCACCATTCCATATACTAGTTGCCATTTTCATATCTTTTTGGAAAAGTGTCTATTAATGCCCTTTGCTGATACTGTGATTAGATTATTTGTTTCCTGTTTTTGTTTTGCCACTGACTTGTGTGAGTTCTTTATGTACTTTGAATATTAACTGCCTTTACATTTGATTGTTTCCTTTACTGTGCAGAAGCTTTTTTATTTGATGCAATCCAATTTGTGTATCTTAAATTTTGTTTCCTGAGCTTTTTGTGTAACATCAAAAATATAATTACAAAGACCAATATTAAAGATCTTTTCTACTATGTTTGCTTGTGGTAGTTTTCCAGTTTCAAGTCTTGTGTTTGGGTCTTTAATCCATTTTGACTTCAATTATATATATAAGGGTTTCGTTTTATTCTTTTGCATGCATATATGCAGTTTTTCCATCATCTGAAAAGGCTATGCTTTCTCCATTCTGTCTTCTTGGTACCCTTGTGGAAACTTAGGTCTGTACACACTTGAGTTTATTTCTTGGCTCTCTATTCTGCTCCATTTGTGCATTTGTCTATTTGTCTCTCTATTTCTTGGCTTTCTATTCTGTTCCATTTGTGTATGTGGCTATTTTTATGTAAGTACCATATTGTTTTAATTACTATAGCCTATAGCTTTGCAATATAATTTGAGATCAGTAATTGTGATACTCCAATTTTGTATTTTCTTTTTCAAGATTGTTTTGGCTATTAGGGGTCCTTTTGTAGTTTCATACAAATGTTAGAAGTTTTTTCTATTTCTGTGAAGAGTACCATTAGAATTTCATAGGACTTTTATTGAATGTGTGTATCACTGGGTAATAGTAACATTTTGACAAGGTTAAATCTTTTAATTTATGAATATGGGATATATTTCCATTTTCTTTTGCAATCTTCAATGTTCTTCATCAACGTTTTATAGTTTTCAGTGAAAAGATCATTCAGTTACTTGGTTAAATTTACCTGTAAGAATTTTGTTTCTTTTCCATACCTTTTAAGATAGCAGCAAAAGACAACAAATGTTGGTGAGGGTGTGGTGAAAAAGGAACAGTGTACACTGTTGGTGGGATGTAAATTGGTACAGTGATCATAAAAACAGTATTGTGAGTCCTTGAAAAATTAAAAATAGAATTATAATATGACCCCAAATTCTCACTTTTGGGTATGTACCCAGCCATAAAATAAAATCAATATATTAAACAGATATCTGCACTCTCATGTTCACTAGGTATGGAAACAACCTAGGTGTTCAGTGTTCATCTCAGGAGAATGGCTAAACAAATTGTGGTACGCACATGCACACACACACACACACACACATATAATGAAATATTTATCCTTGAAAAAGAAAGACATAACTTCTATTTGTGACAACATGGATGAATCTGGAACACATTATGCTAAGGGAAGTGATTCAGACATAGAAAGAAAAACACATATAAGTGATCTCACTTGTTTTTGAGAATGCAAATAAGTCAAAAACATGGCATCAGAGAGTAGAACTGTGGTTAGGAGGGCATCTAGGGTGGCAGAGGAGGAGAAAATGGGGAAATGTAGGTCAAAGTGAGAGGTGACAGCATGCTGGCAGCCCTCGCTGGCTCTCGGGGCCTCCTTGGCCTCAGCGCCCACTCTAGCTGACTTGAGGAGCCCTTCAGCCCGCCACTGCACTGAGGGAGCCCCTCTCTGGGCTGGCCGAGACTGGAGCCGGCTCTCTCTGCTTGCCGGGAGGTGCGGAGGGAGAGGAGCAGGCAGGAACCAGGGCTGTACACTGCTCTCGTGGGCCAGCGTGAGTCCCAGGTGGGCGTGGGCCCAGCGGGCCCCACACTTGGAGCAGCTGGCTGCCACCGCTGGCCCCCAGGAAGTGAGGGGCTTTGCACCTGGGCCAGCAGCTGCAGAGGGTGTGCTGGGTCCCCCAGCAGTGCCAGCCCGCTGGCACTGTGCTCAAATTCTCGCTGGGCCTCAGCTGCCTCCCCATGGGACAGGGCTGGGGACCTGCAGCCCACCATGCTTGAGCCTCCCCACCGTCATGGGCTCCTGTGCCTCCCAAGCCTCCCCGACAAGCGCTGCCCCTGCTCCGTGGCACCGTGCCCCATCAATCGCCCAAGGGCTGAGGAGTGCAGGTGCATGGTGCAGGACTGGCGGGCAGCTCCACCTGCGGCCCTGGTGCAGGATCCACTAGGTGAAGCCAGCTGGGCTCCTAAGTCTAGTGGGGACTTGCAGAACCTTTATGTCTAGCTAAGGGATTGTAGATACACCAATCAGCACTCTGTGTCTAGCTCAAGGTTTGTAAATTCACCAACCAGCACTCTGTATTTGGCTAATCTGGTGGGGACTTGGAGAACCTTTATGTCTAGCAAAGGGATTGTAAATACACCAATCAGCACTCTGTGTCTACCTCAAGGTTTGTAAACACACCAATCAGCACTCTGTATCTAGCTAATCTGGTGGGGACTTGGAGAAACTTTATGTCTAGCTAAGGGATTGTAAACACACCAATCAGCACTCTGTCTCTAGCTAATCTAGTGGGGACTTGGAGAACTTTTGTGTCTAGCTCTGGGACTGTAAACGCACCAATCAGCACCCTGTCAAAACAGACCAATCAGCTCTCTGTAAAATAGACCAATCAGTTCTCTGTAAAATGAACCAATCAGCAGGATGTGGGTGGGCCAAATAAGGGAATAAAAGCAGGCTGCCCAAGCTACCAGTGACAACCCGCTCAGGTCCCCTTCCACCGTGTGGAAGCATTGGTCTTTCGCTCTTTGCAATAAATCTTGCTGCTGCTCACTCTTTGGGTCCACACTGCCTTTATGAGCTGTAACACCCACCGCGAAGGTCTGCAGCTTCACTCCTGAAGCCAGCGAGACCACCAGAAGGAAGAAACTCCGAACATCAGAAGGAACAAACCCCAGACACACCACCTTTAAGAACTGTAACCCTCACCGCGAGGGTCTGCGGCTTCATTTTGAAGTCAGTGAGACCAAGAACCCACCAAATTCCAGACACAAAAGGATACAAATTTGCAGTTGTGTAGGACAAATAAGTCTAGAGATCAAATGTAGATTTTGAAGACTACAGTTAATAATACTGTAATTTATTCTAAACATTTTCCAAGGAAGTAGATTTGAAGTGCTCTTACCACACGAAAAAGGTAACTAGGAAGGTGATGAATAGGTTAATTTGCTTAATTGTAGTAATCATTTTATTATACATATATATGTATACAAGAGCATGACATATGCATTAAATAAACACAATTTTAAAAGAAAAAAAAATTAGGCAATCCCCAGGATCAAGGCTGGTACAGGACCTCTTAGAGGATTAGCCTAAGCCATTGTCTATAAAGGTAGTATCTATACGTCCTGCCGTTGTGTAATGTATTCAGCCAAGGGCAGTGAAAATCTCTAAAATAATTTACCCAATCTGCGTTTTTTATTGACTTTATCAATAAGAACCCATTTTTAATACAGAAAACACCTATTAATCTGTTACTATTTGTACCAATAAAACCCATTTCTCATACTTACCATGTTAATTAAGAAAGTGCTGAACAAGGTAGTCAAAATCCCTTTTTAATCACACCTTGTGCAATATGACATATCTGACAGGAAAGTGTATTCTTTGGAATACTTACTGCTCTTTGCTTATAGCTTAACCTAAGGAACATGCAATATCATAATCTATGCTGACATGTTTTCAAGAAAATCACAGATGTCATAATATGGTGGAAAAATTAATATTAACCTAATATTAATCATATTTTGTTTTGTTCTTATTAACTATTTTGTAACTTTAGGTCTGTTCTTTTTATAGGCAATGGCTATTCTTATTCTGCATAAAATTAGAAAATCTTCCTGTCTTTAAAAAAAGTTTGAACAACAAGCTATACTTACTTAAATGGACGTGATAATATATCCAGTCTATATATTGCATTACTTAAAAATTTCCTGATTTCTTCAAAGTATTTTTTTAAATTTAAAAACTATGAAAGTAAATAGATTTACCATGAAATTATACTAAAAGATATTTTAAATATGCATGATACATGTTCCAAACTATGTTTTATCTAATGAGGTGTTGATTATTAATTTAAGACTGATCAAAGACAATCACTGGCATTTTAACCTTTGCAGTTTTTTTGCAACTTAGAGAAAATATTAGAAATAGAAGCAGCTATTTTCAGTCTTTTAAAGCAAATGACAAAAGAATCAGAGAAATGAATAGTTTCTTATAATAGAAATTTTATGCTAGTGTAGCTTTACTGAAGGAATCACACTGCAGGAGGAAAGTAAAAAAAATGTACACCTAATGAATAACATTTTCTCTGATAGGTTTGTGTAAGTAGATCAACCACCACAAGGGAACCATAACTTGGCAAAGGTATTCAATTCTTGATAATAGAAGAACAGCCGGAGGTGTAGTAAATTGCCCTAGATATATGTGCCCCAGTATTATTTCTTAGTAATTTCTAATTAGTTCTAAGTAATTCTCCAGTAGAAGCCTTAAAGAAAAGCACATATTCAAGTACAAGATGTGACATAGCATCATCAATGGCTGATTCATTACAAAAGTCATCTCTCTAGACTTTAGTTTCATTCTTCGCTTAAAATATGGAACATTGATCAAAGTAACTCAGAAAGTCCTCACTTTTTATGGACCCCTTCACTTCTAAACACAAATAAATGATTAACAAAATACACAAAAATAAAAAGACAGACACGGGCACAATATAACATGAACAATCCCAGATAATATGTGGAATCAGAACACCTCACAGTGATTAGAGCTGATTTCATGTCTGCTTTGCTCTCATTCTAGAAGTAAAGGCATGCAGGAATTTAATGAGAATGAGGAATAAAACCTCATCTCACTATTTGAAAACAAGTGGTGGGGAGTGAGATGAAAGAAAAGTTCCCATTTGTGAAAGAGGACCAAAAACCAAGCAGATATTGCAAAGCCCCATAATCCCGCAGGCCTGGGGTGGAGCCGAAGGACCTTGTCCTGCAGTGCTACATTAGAAGCTGAGGCAAAAGGAAAATGTGTGCCCATATGTACACTTAGTAAAACGTTGTCCTATATTTTGGACCAGATGAAAAAGTGAATTAATATCTAACAATTAAAAAACATTATTAGGCCGGGTGTGGTGGCTCATGCCTGCAATCCCAGCACTTTAGGAGGGTGAGGCAGGTGGATCATGAGGTCAGGAGTTCGAGACCAACCTGGCCAATATGGTGAAACCCCGTCACTACTAAAAAATATAAAAAATTAGCCAGGCATGGTGGTACGTTCCTGTAGTCCCAGCAACTCAGGAGGCTGAGGCAGGAGAATTGCTTGAACCTGGGAGGCAGAGGTTGCAGCAAGCCAAGATTGCACCACTGCACTCCAGCCTGCATGACAGAGCAAGACTCCGTCTCAAAAAAAAAAAAAAAAGAGAAAGAAAACATTATTACATACAAAGTCCCTTGTTGCTCAATCCATTCTCTAGTCACTGTCAGCCCTTATAAATTTAGAATTATAAGACTAATGGACAGACTGTTTCCAATGCGCAATAATTGCAGGTACTAAAACAAGTAAACAATACCCTGCCATTATTTACAATTTTTATATTTTCTTCATAAATATTTTGCATTAACTTTAAGTTTTGCAATGCTGCATTAAATATTTTTCTGGATTACTGAGTTTTTGGCAATTTCTTAAATTTTAGATTCAAGGAACATGCCTCAAAGTCTTCTACTAGTCCTAATTTTAGTGCATTAGCAGAACATAGACGCATTTCAACCAGTAATGGCTGAGGTAGAGAAATCTTCAATCAGTTCTGAGACAGGAGCTCAGAAATGACCTTTCCATGACCTTATGGATCTCCACAGTGCAACTACAGGCAGATGAAGTTTAGTATTATAGTCGCATGGTTTCTGAGAACTAGGGTACTTCTAGTTTTTCAATCTCTTGGACTAGTATATGGCTCTCATTATCATTATACAAAACAGTTTTCTAGATATCACATCAATGTTCCAAGTAGTAGGATAAGAAAAACAAGAACAGGCATTTGCCATTCTTCTTCCATTAAAGATACAATCCTCATATCCCACGGGGTAGAGTATATAGGTAAGATCACAACTATCCACAGGCTATGTGGCCACATGTAGTCTACATTCCAGCTGACCATATGCCCAACCACAATGTAGGAATTGTATTGCTGTATAAAAGACATACTAGATCTGTACAGCAATTATTAATCTCTGCCACAAATTTTGAGCAATTAATAAATATGTTAAAAATTGAATTATATAAATATAAAATATTGTGTAAGAAACACTAAAAAATACTAGATGATACTAAAAAGATAGAAGATTAAATTTTCAACATAAACTAAGTATCTGTGAGATAAAGAGGCTAACATATTATTTAAAAAAATAGAGTATTTAAGCAGAAAAATGCGTGGATTTATTTTATTAACATATAGAAAATTATGTATCTTTTACATAGAGGATATGTATTACTTCCAAGGTATCAAGTAATTATCACAAAAAATGACCACTTTATAATTTAAAATGAATACATGGGTCATTTTCAGTTGGATGTTTAATATTAGAACAATTAAAAATAAATACTACTGTGTATGCTTACAAATCAGGAAGTTCATGCCTGAAGAAAGGCATGCATAACATGCAAATTTCAATTAAAACAAGAAACTTTTGTAGTTAAGATAAGCAGCTTTCTTGTCCCCTCTCCAAGAAGATGCCCAAGTCCTAATGCTCGAAGCTTTGTGAATTTATTAATTTATATGCAATGGACAATTAAGTTTGCAGATGAAATTTTTTCTAAACAATTGAAAATACAGAGATTATCCTGAATTATCTATGTGTCCTCAATGCCGTCATAACAGGTAAAAGTGGAAGAGAGGCACAAGAGAAGTGAGAATCAGTGAAAGACAGGTAAAAATGAAAGGAAGTCAGAAAGATGTTTGTCTGGTTTTGAAATGGAAAAAGGAGCCAAAAGCCAATGGATGTGGACAGCTTCTCAAAACCAAAGAAAGCAATGAAATACAATCTCCCTTACAGCATCCAGAAAGAAACATAGCTTTGTAGATTCTTTGATCTCAACTTGGTGAGAAAGGTGTTGGGTTTCTGACCTCCAGATCTGTGAGATAATAAATGTGTATTATTTTAAGCCACCAAGTTTGTGTAACTTGTAAGTGAAGAAAATGGAAAATTAATAAACTTTGGAAATTATTTTAAATCAGTTTGCCATATATCAATATTATTAATGACACCAAAGCAGTACTTAGGGAAAAACGATTAAATGTGGTTAAAAAAAGAGTTAAAAGTAGAGATTAAATGCATTACATTTATCAACCCCAAAATTAGATAAACTATGATTTGAAGAAGGCAGCATTTCCTTTTCCTCTATTGGAAATTACATAAAGATGATAAGAAAGCTGAGAAATTGAAACGCAACTTGCATTTTTAGAAAAATTATGACACAGCTAAAAAACCCCTGAAAAACACATTAAAAATTAGGTAAAACTGTGGCCAGATGCAATGGGGCTCAAATATTAGGAATTGCTCTAAGAACTTGAAAAGACTATGGCAATTAGTCTCAGAAGTCGCCAGAAAATAGGCTCCTTCATTTGGCCATGGCTCCAGTAAATCTCTTTTATTTAGTAATGAAAAACTATAGCATATAGTGAGCATGGCTTCTCTGGAACCAGTTTTCTTCCCAGAAATGGCAAATAAAGGAATCATACAAGCAGGTTATATATTCAGGATGAAGCTGTCTCTACATCAGGAGGGAATGAAGAGTTGTTATCCACTAGAACTAGTGAGAACTAGGAATAAACAAATTTACCCTAAAAACCAGAGAGCAAAAGAAAAAAATTATAAGTAACTAGCATCTGGAACTAAGCGTTTTCCAACATGAAACTCCTACAAACGGTGAAATGCAAATAAAAGAATATACTGAATGCAGTAATCACCTCTACGAATCAATAGAACAAAATAGAAGTATAAGAACTTAAGAAAAAATAGTAAAACGACAGAGACAGAAAAAACAATGTGACAGAATGAGCTCAGGACAAATTGAATTTCATTCTGTCAACAAATATGTTATTTATTATAAAACTTTTGAGAAGCTAATGTATGATAGGCACTATTTTGAGAAATGTATGTTACATTAGGAAACAAAACAGACAAATACCCCTATTGTCATGGACTTTATATGATGGAAGGAAGGTGGACTGGATAAAAAAGTAAACATATTAACCATATAAATTGTTATTATATTAATATATTATATTATGTAAGAATATCCAAAGTAAAATGGAAGAGTCAGTATATCAGGATAAGGATGAGGAGCTGGCAGTGTGATTGAAGTATCATTAAGGCAAGATTTGCATGCAAATGTCAAGGGAATTAGTGAATTTGCCAAGCCAATAACCACAAGAAAAGCATCCTCGCAATGAAACCAGCTAAAACAAAAATCCTAAGGCAAGCATGTATCTCTGAGCTCTTGAGAGGCCCCAAGCTTCATACAAGAATCAATATCTCTTCTAGCAGTTTCACAACAGCTTCCAGGTTACCAAAAAAGGAGCATGCTCAACTACAGGACTTACCAAGCTCAGGAAGATCTAAAGCTATGGCTTTACCCAGGTTTTTATGGTGTGATTCTTTTTTAATAGTATCTCCAGTCCAGAAGCAGCTTAGTAATCAGTGTTGTTATTGTTGTTTTATTTTTCCTGCTAAAACCAATGTTGCCTGAGAACACAGCTGACATTCTACCTTTATCAGATTGCTAGCAAATAGAAGGCAAATTCAAGGTTTACATGTTTTTCCTGATACTGTGTATGTTTTATCACTTTAAATTATTGACCTATAATTATACATATTTATGGAGTATAGTGTTGCAACGCATGTGTACATTATACAATAATTAAATCAGGGTAATTACCATATCCATCCTTTAAATGTGTGTTCAAAATGGATGGAAGAAGAGAAAAGTTTGTTGTTTTTCTCTTTACTCATGCCTACTATGCATAGTAACTTTGTATCTATAGTTGCGTTAAAATGTCCTCTAGAGGGAATATTTAAAATGCACACACCACAGAATTCCAGAATTTAAATAAGATGTCAAACCAAAACACAATATTTGCTTGGGAATTACCTTTTACTCTCTGGCATACAGGTGTCTCACTAAAACATCAACTTCATTTTCTTCAGGACCTATCAAGAAAAGTGGAATCAAGCAAACTTTTACGACACCACCATCATGTTTTATTGAATATTCAGATTAGAAAGGTCCTTTTAGACTAAATTTCGTTATAGCTCATCAGCGTTTGTAGCATTTTAAAGAAGAGTTGTGATGATGTACTCTGAAACAGATTAGTCATGAGGCTAATGTAGCTTAAATTTCAGAACCTCTAATTTGGAAAGCTCCCTACATAGCCCTACCTGAGAGATGACCTATCAACTGTGTGTGTTTGTCAGCCTGGCACAGTGGCTCACACCTATAATCCCAGTACTTGGGGAGGCCAAGGTGGGCAGATAACGAAGTAAGGAAATCAAGACCATCCTGGCTAACACGGTGAACCCCGTCTCTACTAAAAACACAAAACTTAGCCGAGCATGGTGGCAGGCACTTGTAATCCCAGCTACTCGGGAGTCTGAGGCAGGAGAACGGCATGAACCTGGGAGGCAGAGCTGGCAGTGAGCCAAGATTGCGCCACTGCACTCCAGCCTGGGCGAAGAGCGAGACTACGTCTCAAAAAAAAAAAAAAAAAAAAAAAAAAAAAAACCAAAAAAAACAGGCCAGGCGTGGTGGCTCACACCTGTAATCCCAGCACTTTGAGAGGCTGAGGTGGGTGGATCACAAGGTCAGAAGATCAAGACCATCCTGGCTAACACGGTGAAACCCCGTCTCTATTAAAAATACAAAAAATTTAGCCGGGCATGGTGGCAGGCGCCTGTAGTCCCAGCTACTCGGGAGGCTGAGGCAGAAGAATGGCATGAACCCAGGAGGCAGAGGCTTGCAGTGAGCAGAGATCACACCACTGCACTCCAGCCTGGTCAACAGTGTGAGACTTGGTCTCAAAAATAAAATAAAATAAAATAAATAAAATAAAATAAAATAAAATAAAATAACATGTCCCCTAGTTTATACACACTTCAGTTTCTAAAATATTAATTCATCAATCTCAAATTTTTGTTTTATTTTGTATAACTTTTTTATTGTATTTATTTTTATTTACTTATTTATTTATTCATTTATTATTTTTTTGAGAAGAAGTCTCGCTCTGTGCCCAGGCTGGAGTGCAGTGGCACAATCTTGGCTCACTGCAACCTTTGCCTCCCAGATTCCAGTGATTCTTCTGCCTCAGCTTCCCAAGTAGCTGGGATTACAGGCAGCGCCACCACACCTGGCTAATTTTTGTATTTTTAGTGGAGATGGGGTTTCACCATGTTAGCCAGGATGGTCTTGATCTCCTGACCTGTGATCTGCCCTCCTCGGCCTCTTAAATTGCTGGGATTACAGGCATGAGCCACTGTGCCTGGCCATTTTGTATAACTCTTTACCCTTTTAAAATCCAACTTGGCTTTTAATGATTCTTCAGTCCCAGGAATTGCATAGGCAGTTAGTCATTTTCACATTCAAGGGAAGTTTGCCTGCTGTGGACCCTGTGGTTACACCATCCCAAATAAATTTAAGGGAGTCCATTTAAATAGTAGAATCTGATAGCAACATCTCCGACTTTAAGAGAAACATCACCAGAATATATTTCAACAATGATTTCATTCTCATCAAAAATGCACTCCCTGATGCTTTCACGATGCTTATGAACCATCTCTGGGGACATCAGAGAGGAACTCAGTGAAAGTAAATTGCACATCTTAAATCAACTTAAACATTCATAAATATCATTTTTTTCCATTTCTTCCGCTACATTAGACCAAGAAATTTCCAGCATTTTATCCTTATTTCATGAGAGAGAACTTTGAGTCCAAAGCTTAGTCAACAAACAACTAGAACTATTTCTGTTTTATCTAGTTAGAATATTAAATCCACAATCTTTAATTGATGTGCTCTTTAAAAATCACCTTACTAAAATTACATTTCTTTGTACTTGGTCAAATACTCTCAGAATCTATACTCACAAATATCATTCGTGGATTTTTTCCAGTATAAATTAGCAAAGCTTTCCAATACTTTCATTTTTTTCTCCCAGGGTAACTTTATAATTGGCCCCCTGGGGGATGCTAGATTCTTAGTCCCATTATAGATCTGGATAAAATGATAAATTTAAAGTTAATGGAGGTGTTCATGAGAAGAATTGACAGCTCTAGAGGTTTTTATAGCTTCCTAGCAAGGCAGAAATGGCCTCCTGAGACTGTGTGGAGGAGAGGTTGCATCTGTAGACCAGGGAAATATGTGGTCAGAGTTTAGGGAAAACTTCAGCAATCTTGTTACCTCCTCTTGCAACCACTTTTATTGTCATGTTCGTATCCCTTCATACACCTTATTAAGTATTTAAATTTAGCATGAGATAACTTTTATAATTAATCATGATGAAACTTAAGTACATTTCAGAGACTGTTTTGAGCATTCACATCTATTAACAAATTTACTCCTCATAGTACCTTACACAGCAGGCATTATTATTTAAATGAGAAAATTGCATTACAGAGATGGAAAGTTGCCCCAAATTACAAAGCTGGAAATAGCTGAACTAGAACCTGAACGAAAATAGTCTAGTTTTATAACCCTTACATTTAACTATAGTGAGGCCAAGAGATCAGCGAATGTCATAATTCATAAACCCACAGGACCAAATTTTAATTCAAGCTTTTAGGTATATTATCCCTAAAAATGTAATAGATGAGAAATTCTTTAAATTCAGTCATAGAAATGATATGACTTACTGTCCTTTACTTGGAACTTAAAAAGTTAGCACTCTAAGCTTTTTATTCTCTTTAAGATGACCAGTATAAATAAAGGAAACAGCTCATTATACATTGCTTCGAGTTTTCATGTTTTTTTAACATATATTTTTTCTATTAAAATGTTGCCACTTGAACTTTATTCCAGTTATCCACACACGGTAATTTAGTTACTTAGCCAAAGCATGCCATAGGCTGCCATGAGTTACATATTTTAATCACACTGTTAAGTGACAGAATTCCAACCAGGCTGGAAAACTGTTAAAATAAATTAAATTTTGCCTAAGGTTATCTCAGAACTTTGAATTCCTCCATAGTAAACTTCAACCTTAGTATGAAAACCACTGCAATCTAACAAGAGCATAGTTTTGCAATAAATAGCTGAGTCTCAGCCAATCACAACATCTGAGCTTCAGCCAATCACAAGCTTCCAACTGAGCAGACCAAGTCCAAATAATGAAAACTCTGAACTGTAACCAATCAAGCTTTTTATGTAGTTCACTTCCATTTTTTGTCTATAAATGCTTCTTGCCCACGGCCGTGCAGCACGGCTTTTTGAACCTTTCTTGTTCTATGGACTAATTGATTCATGAATTATTGTTTGCTCAATTAAATTCTGTTAAATTAAATTTTTCTATGGTTTTTTTTATTTTAATAAAGCCATTCCCAGACTTCCAATAGTACCCTGAGGGTCACCTTCTTTTATTTATATCTTCCCCCAATTCATAGAGGTTTTAGAGTAATTAATGTGAATAAAAACATATAGGTTCTGGCAAATTAAACAGGAAGTTAAGCTTCCAGCAACAATGTTCAAAACAATGCTATCAATTTGGCTTCTTGAGAAGATAACCACAGCCACTGAAGTCACTCAATCAGTCGACAAAGGCATTATCACCCCCTCACTGACACTGCCCCACCAATGCAACTTGAATGTTACAATTCGACCTTTTGCTCCTGTTGTTACTGAAATCTGGGCATGTTTGCTGGCAAAATGAATTCCATAGAAATTCTACATACTCTGAATGAAAGTCTCTAGGAGTAAGCATATTGCTGCATCCTTGGTCCATTACATAGTCCTAGATCTAGGCCTGTAATGGGCCCACACTAAATGACTGCATTTTTTAGATCTTAACATTGTGGGACATAAATATCACAAAAATGGGAATTTGCTCAAACAAGGACATCAATAAGTAATGACTCATCGGAAGACATGACACGGCAAATAATCTGAGAAGACAAAAGAGCACATAGTGATCTCTCTCTATCATGCAAGAGACTTCTGATAATATTCATAATTCTGTTAGTAATAAGAAAATCCTAAATAAAGTAATAACATAAAGATACTTTTTAACAATAAAAACCATGTTTAGTTTAACAAAAGAAATTCTAGAATGATTTTTAAGCAGAAATACTAGAAGCAGTGTTATTGAATTAGGAATTTAGGTATATTTTTGGTTATTGTCATTATTATTCAACAATGTCTTGGAAGTCAGAGCTAGTATCAATGGGAAGGGAACTTAGAGATATAAAAATTGGAAAAGAGAGTTATAAAATTATTTAATGATAATTTCTTGATGATTAGAAAATCCAAGGAGATTAAGTATAATACTACAGGAAAACGCAGGAGGCTACAGGAAACTGGCTGGCTAAAAAAAATAACAATATTCGTGAATCAATAACTTCTTCATATAGAAATAATCACCCATTAGAAGATACATTGATTTATAATAGTAAAACAACAAAAAGCATGAAAGACATATTAATAAATATAACTAGAATTACACATTATTTCAATCACTTTTAACACTTAAAATTTCCCTGAGATGAACAAAGGCAAACAATAAATAGATTTATAGACAAAAATATTTAGTCACAAAATGCCAATTCTTTTTATGTTAATTAATATATCTAATGTACTCTTAATAAAGATGACAAAAGGAATTTTTAACTAGCAAAGCTGATTCTACATTTTACAGGGAAAATATCCAGAGAAATTTTGAAAATTATGAATAATAAAGCAACAGTACTGCTAACAGACAACAAAATGTATTATGATGCCATAAAAATACATCATATGGTACTGGTACATGAACAGATGGCAAAATAACTACAAATGAAAGTTTTAAAGTATCTGCAGATGCATGAACACATGATAGAATGTTATAAAATGATGTAAGCTTATCTAAGTATTCATCTAACGAAAAAAATGTAGATCTATGCATCAATCCCAAACTAAGATACATTCTAATTAAACTAAAGCAGCGTATTTTAAAAATAAATAAATAAATAAATGAGAGAAAGAGAAAATAAAGAAGGAAGAAGAGCCAGAAGAGGAGCCAGGAGGGGGAAAAAGAAGAGGAGGAAGAGGAGGAGGAGGAAAGAGGAGAAAGATGAGGGGGAACAAAAGGAGGAGAAGAAAAGTAGGAGAAAGAGAAGAAGAAAGGTGAGGATTTTTTTTTAAGGAGGCATGGGAAAATTAATTTCAGAATTAGTGAGTCTTTTTCTAAGACAAAAATGAATAAAAATTCAATTAATCAAACTCACACCAACTTATTTGCCCTTGAAAACTCCAGCTTCTAGTAACCACCATCTTACTCTTTTCTTTTATGAGATCAACATTTTCTTTTTCGTTGCAGGGTACATGTGCAGGATGTGTAGGTTGGTTACACAGGTAAACATGTGCCATGGTGGTTTGCTGCACCTATCAACCCATTACCTAGGTATTAAGCCCAGCATGCATTAGCTCTTTTCCCTAATTATCTCTGTCCCTCTGCCCTTCCCTGAGAGGCCCCAGTGTGTGCTGCTCCCTCCACTGTGTCCACCTGTTCTCATTGTTCAGCTCCCCCTTATAAGTGAGAGCACGCGGTGTTTGGTTTTCTGTTCCTGCGTTAGTTTGCTGAGGATAATGGCTTCCAGGTTGTTTATGTGGTTGCTTCACAGTGTCATTGGTGTGTGTACTTCATTGTGTTTTTTTAGTGGCTGGGAATGGTTTTTCCTCTCCATGTTTAGTGCTTCCTTCAAGGGCTCTGGCAAAGCAGGCCTGGTGGTGATGAAATCCCTCAGCATATGCTTGTCTGAAAATGATTTTATTTCTTCTTCGCTTATGAACCTTAGTTTGGCCAGATATAAAATTCTGAGTTGGAAATTCTTTTAAGAATGTTAAATATTGGCCCCCAAACTCTGCTGGCTTGCAAGGTTTCCACTGAAAGGTCCACTGTTAAGTCTGATAAGCTGCCCTTGGTAGGTGACTAGGCCTTTCTGATTGCCCTTAACTTTTTTTTCCCTCATCTCAACCTTGGAGAATCTGATTATTATGTGTCTTAGGGTAGATGTTCTCATGGAGTATCTTACTGGAGTTCTCTGGAGTTTCTGAATTTGAATGTTGGCCTTTCTCGCTAGGTTGCAGAGGTTCTGGATATCCTGAAGTGCATTTTACAATTTGATTCCATTCTCCCTATCTCTTTCAGGTACTCCAATCAGTTGTAACTATGGTCTTTTTACATAGTCCCATAGTTCTTGGAGTTGTATTCATTCTTTCCCAACCTCATTACTCTAATCTTATCTACCTGCCTTATTTCAGCAAGATAGTCTTCAAGTTATAATATTCTCTCTTCCACTTGGTTGATTCAGCCATTGATACTTGTGTTTGCATCATGAAGTTCTTGTGCTGTGTTTTTCAGCTCAATCGGGTCATTTATGTTCCTCTCAAAACTGGTTATTCTAGTTAATGGCCCCTATATTTTATTATGGTTCTTAGCTTTTTTTGCATTGCGTTAGAATGTAATCATTTAGCTCAGTGAAGTTCATTATTGCCCATTTTCTGAAGCCTACTTCTGTCCGTTTATCCATCTCAGTTTCAGCCCTGTTCTGTGCCCTTGCTGGAGAAGTGTTGAAATCATTTGGAGGGGAGGAGGCATTCTGGCATTTGGTATTTTCAGCGTTTTTGCACTGGATTTTCCTCATCTTCATGGATTTATCCACCTTTGATCTTTGACGCTGTTGATATTTGGATAGGGTTTTTGTGGGGTCTTTTTTGTTGATGTTGTTGTTGTTGTTGCTTTCTGTTTGTCTGTTTTTCTTCTAATGGTCAGGCCCCTCTTCTGCAGGTCTGCTGCAGTTTTCTTGTAGTTGATTCCAGATGCTGTTTATCTGGGGATCACCAGGCTGCAGAACAGAGACGATTGTTGCCTGCTCCTTCCTCTAGAAGCTTTGTCCCAGCAGGGCAACAACTTGATGCCAGATGGAACTCTCCAGTATGAGGTGCCTGGCAACTGCTGTTAGGAGGTCTCACCCAGTCAGGAGGCAACGGGGTCAGGGACCCACTTAAGGAAGCAGTCTGACTGTCCCTTAACAGAGGTGGTGCACTGTGCTGGGGGAATCCCCCCTCATGTGGATTGCGTGGACTCTTCAGAGCCAGCAAGCAGGAAAGATTAAGTCCACTGAACCCGAGACCACAGCTAGCCCTCTCCTTGGGTGCTCTGTCCCAGGGAGAGAAGAGTTATGTCTGTATGCCCGTACCTGGCATTACTAGAATTCCTGTAGGGAGGCCTTGCCCAGTGAGTGGGGATGGAACTGGGTCCCACCTAAAGAAGCAGTCTGGCCATGACCTGTTACAGCTGCTGTGCTGTGATGTGCGGAATACCACCAAGTCCAAACTGCCCAGCCTCCCTAGCACTGGATGGGGACAATCACCAACCAGATCCACAGTAATGGCAGTTGCCCCTCCTGCCTGGGAACTCAGTTGTCCTAGGCAGACTCCAGGCTGCTGTGCTGGCCAGGGGAGATTCCAAGCCAGTGGGTCTCAGTTTGTGGGGTTCTGTGGGAGAGAGCAAGGCTGTTGGCTCCCTGGCTTCAGCCCCCATTCCACTGGAGTGGATAGTTCTTCTGTCTCACCGGAGCTCCAGACACCGCCAGAGTCTGTGAAAACTCCTGCAGCTTATATGATGGATTACGTTTATTGATTTGCATATGTTGAACCAGCCTTGCATCCCAGGGATGAAGCCCACTTGATCATGGTGGATAAGCATTTTGATGTGCTGCTGGATTCGGTTTGCAAGTATTTTATTGAGGATTTTTGCACCAATGTTCATCAGGGATATTGGTCTAAAATTCTCTTTTTCTGTTCCATCTCTGCCAGGATTTGGTATCAGGATGATGCTGACCTCATGAAATGAGTTAGGGAGGATTCCCTCTTTTTCTATTGACTGGAATAGTTTCAGGAGGAATGGTACCAGCTCCTCTTTGTACCTCTGGTAGAATTTGGCTGTGAATTTGTCTGGTCCTGGACTTTTTTTGGTTGGTAGGCTATTAATTATTGCCTCAATTTCAGAGCCTGTTATTGCTATATTCAGGAATTCAACTTCTTCCTGGTTTAGTCTTGGGAGGGTGTATTTGTCTAGGAATTTATCCATTTCTTCTAGATTTTCTAGTTTACTTGCATAGAGGTGTTTATATTATTCTCTGATGGTAGATTGTATTTCTTTGGGATCGGTGGTGATATCCCCTTTATCTTTTTTATTGCGTCTATTTGATTCTTCTCTATTTTCTTCTTTATTAGTCTTGGTAGTGGTCTATCAATTTTGTTGATCTTTTCAAAAAAGCAGCTCCTGAATTCATTAATTTTTTGAAGGGTTTTTTTGTGTCTCTATCTCCTTCAGTTCTGCTCTGATCTTAGTTATTTCCTGCCTTCTGCTAGCTTTTGAATGTGTTTGCTCTTGCTTCTCCAGTTCTTTTAATTGTGGTGTTAGAGTGTCAATTTTGGATCTTTCCTGCTTTCTCTGGTGGGCATTTAGTGCTAAAAATTTCCCTCTACACACTGCATTAAATGTGTCCCAGAGATTCTGGTATGTTGTGTCTTTGTTCTCATTGGTTTCAAAGAACATCTTTATTCCTACTTTCATTTCTTTATGTACCCAGTAGTCATTCAGAAGCAGGTTGTTCAGTTTCCATGTAGTTGAGTGGTTTTGAGTGCATTTCTCAATCCTGAGTTCTAGTTTGATTGCACTGTGGTCTGAGACACAGTTTGTTATAATTTCTGTTCTTTTACATTTGCTGAGGAGTGCTTTACTTCCAACTATGTGGTCAATTTTGGAATAAGTACGATGTGGTGCTGAGAAGAATGTATGTTCTGTTGATTCGGGGTGGAGAGTTCTGTAAATGTCTATTAGGTCCACTTGGTGCAGAGCAGAGTTTAATTCCTGGATATCCTTGCTAACATTCTGTCTTGTGGATCTGTCTAATGCTGACAGTGGGGCGTTAGAGTCTCCCATTATTATTGTGTGGGAGTCTCAATCCCTTGTAGGTCCGTAAGGACTTGCTTTAGGAATCTGGGTGCTCCTGTATTGGGTGCATATATATTTACGATAGTTAGCTCTTCTTGTTGAATTGATCCCTTTACCATTCTGTAACAGCCTTCTTTGTCTCTTCTGATATTTGTTGGTTTAAAGTCTGTTTGGCCGGGTGCGGTGGCTCACGCCTGTAATCCCAGCACTTTGGGAGGCAGAGGCGGGCGGATCACGAGGTCAGGAGATCGAGACCATCCTAGATAACACAGTGAAACCCTGTCTCTACCAAAAATACAAAAAATTAGCCGGGGGTGTTGGCGGGTGCCTGTAGTCCCAGCTACTTGGGACGCTGAGGCAGGAGAATGGCGTGAATCCAGGAGGTGGAGCTTGGAGTGAGCCGAGATTGTGCCACTGCACTCCAGCCTGGGCCACAGAGAGAGACTCCATCTAAAAAAAAAAAAAAAAAAAAAAAAAGTCTGTTTT